>NW_022900925.1:31886097-31993924 GCF_012274545.1 Fukomys damarensis
TGTATGAATATATCTAGATATATGTATATCTAGATATATAGATACATCGATAGATACACACACACACACACACACACACACACACACACATATATATAATACAAGGCTGATGAAGTTACCACCTTAGTTGAAATTAGAAAAATTTATGAAAAAGCATTACTCTCTAAATAAAATAAAGTGGCTTCAAGGTGTTTTTCAAAGACCACAGACCAGGATTCAGGCATTTCTGGACTAACTCTATTCTTTTTCTTCTTGCTAGCTGTATAATCCTCAACACAGTTCTCCACCCCACCAATCCATCTGTTTTCCTAATTTAGAAAATAGAACCTTTAATATCAATTTTATAGTTATGAGAGTTACAAAATACAATGTTAGCGTATAAAATGCATAACTAATTATCACAGAGGATTCCTTTGAGAAAGTTACAATGTCATTTCTAACTAAAAGCCTGAATTTTAAGCCACTCTCAAAAGTCCACGGAAGTACCATTGGGCCTCCATATTCCATATCTCCATATCTGTGATTGCAATTACAAACTGAAAATATTTTTTTAAATTGCATTTATACAGAACATGTGCAGACTCTGTTTTTGCCATTATTATCTAAATAATACTGTGTAATAACTACTAATATAGCACATATGTTACATTAGGTATTATAAGTAAACTAGAGACTATTTTTTTAAATAAATCAAATAAGTAAGAGGATATGTGTGGGTTATATGCAAGTATTATATCATGTTATAACAGAAACTTGGGCATCAGTAGGTTTTGGTGTACATGGCGCATCCTGAAATAAATCTTATGAATACTGAGCAATGGCTACAGTTTGTAAAAATCATTTCTTTCTTCTCAGCCTATAGTTTTGCCAAACTTTGAAACAAATGTAAAGGAGAAAAATAGCCACCTGTCATTTATACTTTTGCCTATGAATTCTTAGGTGGCCACAGAAGATATTCTAATGATGAAGGTCTTACTGCAGTATACGCAAGATTAATTATATATTTCAGGTTCTCTTGTTCTGCCTTTCCAAGATAGAGTGATCTGCTTTTTCCAATATCTCATGCATTTTTCAATTGAAACAATGTCTTCATAATGTCATCTTCTCTTTGCTGTTTAGTTGAGCAGAATAAGCCCTCCAATTACATTTTTCCTTTACGTTTGTAATGTCTGAACTAATTAGTTTAAGGGTCTGTGATCACGGACATTATGGGTGCTTTGAAACAAATAAATGAAAAGATGTTTGTAATGATGGGGCATTTAGTGTCACTAAAGGGATTGGGCCCAAAACCTCTAATTAGTTTTTTTCTGTAATTCTAGGTTTTCTGTGATATCTCAACCAGGCACAGGGATTAAGCTAAGGTCTTGCTCTGGAAGGGACTGGGATGACAGTAGAACTAATCTTATGGAAGACAGACACCTTCCAGAAGACAGAGTAAAGAAGAGTCCAAAACACTGAATCAGGATGAAGAACAGTCATATCTCTAGGCCATCAAGGAGAGTCCTACTTCCAGATATGGCTTGCTGGGGTAGAAGGAACATGAGATTTTTGAAGTAGATATGTCCATGATAAATGTAGGGCAGCCATGAAAGGAGGAAAAGAGCCATGTCTACTACTTGTAGGAAACATGTCCGGTCCAAGACAAGCAATACTGTACGAAGAGACCCAGAGGTGGACAAGGAGATACAGCTTAGCCAAAGGATGGCCTTCAGTACAATAACAGATATGGCTACAGAAGACACTGAAATCACGGCAGGCAGGAACACAGACCAGGCTCCTCACTGGATAAAGAAAAACAGAAGAGAAAGGAGATGGGTGACCACTATGGAGTACAGGTAAGAATATAATTGTTGAGAACATATTTAAGAATCCAACTTTACTCTCAGTAATTCTGTTGTTTGTTGAAGTGACTGCAGAGATGTCCTCTTTACTGTCTGTAGCCACTTGAAATGTCCCGTTCCTGTCTTCTCCACTTATACTCTTTCCACACTGCCCTCCCTTATTTCTTAGAAGTGACTGCCCAAGGCTAAGAACTGGCTCAAGGGCAAGTAGAAAATTTAACCAGTAAAATAGGTAGTTACATATAAACTATTACACTTATGGTTCAATTGGGAATAGGAAAAAAAATAGCTTCTAAAATCTTCTCTGAAAAATGCATGACAAAAAAGGTCTTTAGATATTTTTTTTTTATCTTTTAGACTTGTTTTCTTACAGTTTTAATTCAGGGAGTGACAGAGAAAGAGAGAGAGAAAGAGAGACAGAGAGAAAAAGTGAGTGATTACAAGTGGACATCATCAGATTATAGAGGATGGTAACAATGTAAGAGACTAACAGCACATCTGTGGTGGCTGGTCTCTAAAGAGGCCTGGGAAGCAGAGTATTCTAGCCCCTGCAGAAGCCATTCTCGCTACTGGAACAAATTACCAAAGCACTCGGAGCCTCAATAAAACAAGGAAGCTAAGCGAGACAGTCTTTAACTGACTTGCCGTGTTGACAGTCTGACACTCAATGGGCATTCCGTCAACGCATTTTTCATTTTCAGATATTCAACTCTAATCTGAATTGCACTCCTCCCTGCAGTAGGGAGTCTGACTTGGGAAGGATGATTATTCTGTGTGCAGCAGTCCAAAGCCGACTTCTGCCGTGAGCATCTGTTACCACTCAGGTAGGAAGCTGCAAAGAATCTCTGCCTCTCAGACATGTGTGACTCTGTGTGCCTGCCATGTGTGCCAGGAATGGGAGAAAGGGCCAATCAGCTGGAAAGAATGAAGTGCTTGAGCAAATCATTAAGACACCTCAAAAAATAGAAAAGAAGGCAGAGACTCAAATAACTGCCAACTGAGCAAAATGTAGAAATGGAAAAATAAGGCTTTATCATTGTGTTCTTTGTGGTCCCCCAGAATCAGCTCAGTCATCTGCTAGAGGAGAGAATTCAGGGTCCATAGGCACAGGTTTCAGGTGAGCTTCGGTGAGGCAGGTGATTCTGCAGAGGGAGGAGAAAGTGACCGATAAACTCAATGAGAAAAGGAAAAAAGTTAGTGTCAATGTGTGGATGTCAGATACATTTTTATGTAACTTAGAATGAAAAGTCCTTGAGAAAATTAAGAGTTAAAGCTCCACTAAACACTTTTAAGCACTCAGAAAAAGTAGTCAGGCTGAAATCATCATTTAACTTCTATAAAATGGGCAGAAAGAAAATCGAAAAGCAGAGAAATTTCATAAGCACAGCAAGGCTTAACATTCTTATGAGCACAGTGAATGACATTTTTAAAATAATCAAACAAGCTATCTATTGAGTGACTCCTTGTACCAGACATTATAGTATAGCTTGGGAAAAATAAGTATAAGTAGGGTCTCTGTCTTCCTGAAGCTTATAGTCTACTGAGGAAAGTAGATATTGACTAACATTTAATTTTATGTTAAACTCTGATCTGTGTGAATAGAAAATACAGAGCACTAGGTGAGCAATATTATAAAGGAATTTGACCGAGTAAGCCATGTTGGGGGTTGATTTCCTAAAGAAATTCTGAGTTGAGATCAGAAAAGCAAACAGTACCTAACTAGGAGAGGAAAAGAACCCATGAATACCCATCCTCAGAAAAAGCATGTGTTGAAGTTCTGTGGTAAAGGATGATAGATATTAAAACTGAAGACTCACAAAGATGCCGATTTAAAGAACTTGTTCCTCGTTCTAAATCTTGCAAGTGCTGACAGCTAAGAGTGCAGAGATTTTGGTCAGCTTGTTTTGTTGTTCTGCATGATCAGTGCTATATTACATAAAACATTTCAATCTTAATGTATAACAAAATGAGGCTGTTGTTTAAAAATCACTTAGGTGGAGAACCAATGGGATAGATAGGAATCACTGCAGCTGTAGCCATCCAGAGAGGGAAGTGGTAGAAGTGAAGAGAAAGGACAGGAGGATGTCAAAATGATTCTGGAAATGTAAGTTGCATCCGTAGATGGAAAATGTACCATTCACTGTGGCGGAAAACAGGGCACAGGGGGGAAACTCGTTGGTTCATTTTAAAACATGCCAATTTTGTTCAATTCTTCCAACGTTTGAGTTCAGTGGAGGAGGCCACTGAGGTGTCAGAGGGTCTATCAATCCAGGATAGAGAGGCACAGCACTTCTTAGACGAGAGAACATCATGCACAAGGACACTGTTGAGCTGGGGGAGAAGAGGATCTAGGAGCGAAGTTTGAGGAAGGGCATCGTCTGCAGAACAGCTGGGGATGGGTGTGCCAAGAAGGAAGGTCAGCAGTCAGACGCACCAAAGCGGTGTGGCACTGTGGAAATCAAAGAAAAGGCTGCTCAGAATGAAAGCCATGAACACTGCTGGAAACTACTGACAGCTACTGGTTGCTGGTTCTCCCAGGGTGGGGGTTGTCTCTTCACTGGGGTGACCATTTCCTTTGCTGTGCAGAAGCTTTTCAGTTTGATATAATCAACCCACTGGACTGTATGGCTTTGCTTTCTGTGCTATTTTGAGTCTGGTGCCAAGAATCCTTGTCCATTCCAAATGTCCCAAAATATTTTCTCTATGTTTTCTTCTAATAGTTTCACGTCTTACATGTTAACTCTTGTATTTATGGTTTTGATCCATTTTGACTTGGTTTTTGTGACTGGTTCGGGAGAGAGGTCCTTTTCATTCTTCTCAATTTTCCTAGCACCACTTATTCAAATGAATTTCCTTTTCCCCCTGTGTGCTTGTAATGTCTTTCTTGAAAATCAGTTGTGGAGGCCTAGGTTTATTTCTAGTGTATCCATTCTGTTCTTGTGTATTTTTTAAATTGTGGGGGTTCAAGAATATTTAGAAAGTGATATGAAAGAACCAGACCATAAATTTATTCAATGACAAGAGATAATTTGGGGGATTTAGCTACATTAAAAATGTAGATAGGGCTGGGGATTTAGCTCAGTGGTTCTGCCACCTGCATCACAAGCTCAAGATCCTGAGTTCGATCTTGGGTACCAAAAAAAAAAAAATGTAGCTATAATTTGCTTATGAGCATAACAGGATTCACGCAGTAAAAATCAAGGACAAAATTAAAAAGACACGATGAACAGAAAAGAACAGAAAAGAGGTTTTAGGGTCAGGGTGACAGTGCTTCAGAATGAGTCAGGGCAGCTGTGGCAGGCACAAAGGTATAAAGAGGTATAGACTAGTGTTCATGGAGTGATCTCGGACCCAAACTGCTCTGTTTACACCCTAGATCTCCACGTTTCTACTTGTGTGATTCCAGCCAAAGTACATAAACTTTCCATACCTCCCCAGAATAAATGAAAGTTATAAAGGCACTGCAAAAGCTTATTCTAAAGCGTCATTGTGTCACGCATTTATATAAAGTAGGTGATAGACTTTTTAAAGAAATATTCAGTACCAGAAAAACTGAACTCTTCAAATGTATGTAGGAAATTATAGTGTGAGTAACATTATTCTGGAATTTTCAGGAGAACAAATCCTCTGTGGCGATGCAAGAAATCATTTAGTTAAGTGGTGTGTTTATTTTAGTCTGCATTCTTTCCAACTTCTAAACTTTCCCTGCTCACCTTTGGGAAGTGGAGGCAGCTGTGTGTACCATCCACATTCCATACATGAATGCCTCACTGAAAAATTTTAAGGAGACCTTCTGGGAGACTATCGAGCACACTACAATAATTCATTTCATTTATCATATCCGTCTGTACAGATTGCTGGCCTATTCCAGGCATGATACGAAGGCCTATAAAACATGACATGATCCTTGCCTTGAGAAGCCACATTGGGGAGACATAGCTATCTAAGCAAAGCATGTCAAAATAAAAAATAGGGATGCGGTGTGAGCACTGGATGAGGAGAAATGACCATGTAGTACAGTGGTTCTGCTGACCAAGTCAGGGTGCAGCCCAGGACTCAGATCCTGAAATTTGTGAATGAGGAGGTCATTCGCATGCTGTGAAATATGGACCCAGCAGAGACCTGAAAGCACCATTGGACAGTGAAGCTAGGATTGATCCACATGAACTAAAGCCAGATCTCTGCCTCTGGGCTGTGTATTAGAATTGTCTAGAGAACGTTAAAAAAAAATGATGCCTTGGCTTTAGAATAACGAAAGTATAATTTCCGGGATGTAAAGCCACACAGAAGTATTTTTTTCTTTTATTGAGTTTATTGGTACATTTTAGGTATACAGTACAATTATGTTCATTATTGGGATCTTGTACCTTTACATGATAGGTCTTGGTTCTCATTTTTTCCCCTTGTCCATGCCCTCCCTTCACCGCCTTCTCCCCTCCTCATTTACAAACACTTTATTTCCACTTTTTCATTTTCTCATATTTTTTTTTATTTTCCCTTATTACCTTTCCCCTACCCTTCCCGTTTTCCAGTCATAGGAAAATGGATACATATTGAGGATATACTCCTAAGTGAAATAGATAAGTCACACATGTGTAAATACCGAATAGTTTCTCTAGTGTGAACAACTATACTAGTACATAAGATCCTAATGATATAACTGACCAAATAAAATAGGAAGAAAAGGGCTAAAGGTGCAGGCAGAAGTATTTTTAATAGAGTTGGAATGAGTGTGCACCTTGAGTAGAGACCAGCTGCAGTACAACGTCCAGGCAAAGGAAAAAAGGAATAGAGTGAAACACTGGTATACTGCATCACTGTGCTCTGAGAGCCTAGAGCAGCCAAAGCAGGAACGAAGGATCTTGGACTTCACCTTGGCTGAATCCTCTGTGATTCCTCTGCTCCACCATATTTGAGAAGATTATCATAGACACTTTGACCAACACAATCACCTCCTAGCTCGTAGTGCTGTTTCTACCCTTCCCCCTCCAGTCTCTGAGCTTATGCAAATTCTGTTTACACTGCTGAGTTTATATAGTCGAGGACTAAGCACATATAATACTTGAGCCTTGACTGAATTGCCAAAAAAAAAGTCTGAATTATCATAGGAGAGGATACAACCATTCATTGATGAACACAGCTACACAAACTGTTGGAAAACCTTCAGGAAGCAGACCAGACTGCACTGGAAATCAAAGGTAGAGAAATTGGCCTATAAATACCTAAGATGATGAACTTCCCACCAGTCTAAGCCCTGGACTTGTATCAGTTCTAAAATCAAGGCAGCAGTCTTGCCCACATGCACATTTGTAAATAAAGTCCTGTTCCCTTCTTTTTTTGTCTTGGATAAGAGACTTCATCAACCTGACAAATTATAACTCTGAGACAAACAGAAATATTCTCATACTTTATCAGACTGTCATTAAAATATAATCTATAATCCCATTTTAATATTTAGATCTTTAATCCACTTGAATTTTAATTTAGTGCATGGTGAAAGATAAGGGTCTAGTTTTAATCTTTGGCAGGTTGAGATCCAGTTTTTCCAACACCATTTATTAAAGAGGCTATCTTTCCTCCAGGGGGGACAGTCAGCTCCTTTGTCAAAGATGAGGTAGCTGAGTACATCTGGAGTTGTTTTTGTGTCTTCCAGTCTGTTCCACTGATCCTCAGGTCTGTTTCTTTGCCATTACCATGCTGTTTTTATCACAGTGACTTTGTAGTATAGTTTCAAATTGGGAATTGTTATACCCGCTACCATCTCTCTGTTTCCTAGGATGGCTTTTGCTATTCTAGGTCTCTTCTGGTTCCAAATGAATTTTTGTATTCTTTTTTCTAGTTTTGTGAAATATAGTGTTGGAATTTCAATTGGCATTGCATTGAATCTGTATAGTAGTTTTGGTAGTATGGCCATTTTCATTATGTTGATTCTTCCCATCCAGAAGCAGGGGATATCTTTCCATTTTCTTATATCCTCTTCTATCTCTTTTTTCAGAGTGCTGTAGTCACACATGTGTAAATACCAAATAGTTTCTCTGGTGTGAAAAACTGTAATAGTACATAAGATCCTAATGAGATAATTGACCATGTGAAATAGGAGGAAAAGGACTAAAGGTGTAGTGAAAGTGGAAAGGGTAGGGGAAAGGTAATAAGGGAAAAGAAAAAAATATGACAAAATGAAAAAAATGGAAATAAAGTGTTTGTAGATGGGGAGGGGAGCAGGGGGTGAAGGGAGGGCAGGGACAAGGGGAAAAAATGAGAACCAAGACCTGTCATGTACAGGTACAAGATCCCAATGATGAGTGTAACTGTACTGTATCCCTAAAATGTACCAATAAACTCAATAAAAGAAAAATATATATGTGATCCCATACTTCAGTACACATTGGTAAAGCAGAGCTTTAATTAATAGAGGACATTTCTAGGTACATGGGTGCACCTTGAGACCATATTCTTAAGTGAAAGGAATGAGACTCACATGTTTAAATATCACATTGCTTCTCTGGTGCGGGAAACCAAAATGGTAAATAAGGATCGAAGCGTTTAATAGATAATGTGAAATAGGCAGGAAGTGTTCAAAGGGGAAGATAAACAAGAGAGGGGAAAAGGAAGGGAAAAGGAGATAAAAGGGAGACTCAAAGGAAAATAAATGAAGCAAGTTTTTTTTTTTTTAAATAAGTAGGGGAAGAGGTATTGAAGGGAGGAGAAGGGGTTGGGAAAAAATAAGAATCAGATATAACATGTACAGGAGCACATTCTCTATGGTGAATGTTATCATTCTGTGAATCTAAAATATACCAGTAAAACTAATAAAAATATTAGAGGATCTGACGCTGAAGTGAAAATCCTCTTCAAGAATCAAATTCTCATCCACTAAATAGGAGAGAGCCTGAAAATAACTATCTTTAGGATTGGTGGTTAAAATCTTTCAAATTTCTCCCACCGTAAGAACGTATCAAATCCATAATTTATTGAGTAATAAATCTGTAGACAATATTAGAATTTTACATTTGCTCTAAACCATAACATTTAAATATCCACTTATTAGGAGCCCATTTCTTAGTAGCCCATTCATATGCACAATGAATGTATGTTGAGAAAAAGTAGAGAAAAGACTTCGGTAAAGTTTTGAAATTATCAACGAAAGCTGAGTTGAGGATCAAATGTGTAGAGTAACACAGTGGTTTAAGACCCAAGTTTTCCTTATTACTTAAATTTCAATAATCTATGAAAATCTTAAATATATCTTCTTGTTTACTTCCTAGAACAACTCTATAAAGTAGAATTACTTGTTATCAAGTTTTCTTGCAGAAGATCCTGAGATTCGCAACAGACCTGAGGCTGCCCCAACTCGCTAACAGTTTTAGTTAGATTCCTGCTCTTCTCAAATCTATATCAAAACCAAACCATTGGACTTAAAATCCCAAACCCACTTCGCTACCTTAAACTTCTCCTATGCTTTAATTACTCACATTCTTGAGCCATCCCACCCATTTCTCTTTCTTTGCCCAAATAATTTAAGGAAAAGCACCCAAGTTTCTGAATAAGTAGCTCCTGCATCTTGCCGCTGGGAAAGAGAAAAAGTTTCCAGTTTTGTTTTCCCAATTCCCTTAAAAAGAAAGAAAAGCAATTTCTTCAAAGCATAATCCCAATTCCATTCAAAGAAAATTGGTTTTGTTTGTTCCTTATTGACAGAACCCTAGTGCCTTCTCAAATCAAATTGACTCCAAACCAAATCAGAGTAGATTTTGTTTACGGCCGCAAATGCTGTAGGAAGAGAGGAAGTCTGTGTTTGGTCCCGTGTTAGACCAAGCAATTAGCTAGGCACAGTCATGATTTGGGGTACTATTCTCATAATCCGATATAAATATAGAAGTTTTCTGCTTTTTCTTGCTACTGTGATTGTTTATTTGTTTATTCTGATTTGAAATGTACACTGATTAGCATAGAAAAATCAGCTCATGAAATGAATGCCTCCATTTAAACAACAATTATGGAAATGCAATTAAAACTTAATGTGGGGAGATTTTTGTACCCTACAGGAGAACATCTGCCCAGCAGCCAGGTGGGCAGATGTGAATGGCAGAATAGGAAGGCTGCCTGCTGACCCGATCTTTGTGACAGAAATCTGTGCTTCATGAAGGTGACACTGGAGGCTTGACTTGGAGAAAGTAAGGGAAAGACAGACAGACAGACAGACAGACACACACACACACACCCACACACACACACACACACACACACACACACACACATGCAGGGGAATGCAGAGACAGAGAGGGTTCAGGTAACGGCCAAGTAATATGGCCATATTTTAACTTTGAATCCATAAAAAGAACTAAAAGCCATCTCTGACTATTAAAAAAAAGACAGATTAACATAATTATTTAATTGCTATCCAATTAGAGAGCATCTGTTCTGTATTTGTACATGAATTTTTTTCATTCTTCTATCCAGATCTTTATAACTTACAGGGGTATTCTGTCCCTACCCTTGACCTGAAGTTAATGTTGTTTTCCTTTTCTCTAATTTCTGACATTAATTATGTTAACTTGTGCTCTGTATCTTTACTAACTTCCTCACATTGTTTTTAGAATACAAAACAAAAATCAATCATTTTCTGTGGAAAAAAAAATTCTGTTGCTGATTGTCTCCCGTTCTTCTGTTCTTCAAGTCCAAGGTACTTGTGTAGCTCTGTACAGGAAGTAAATGATGTGGTGAACTCGAAGGCTTCAAATCAACTCTGTGCATAGGAGAAGATACAATCCACCTAGAATCTTCCCCTTATTTGAACATTTGGAGACAGAAATTTCTTTATGCTTATCAACATATGCCCACCAACCAGCATAGCCTTTGATTCAGTATAATCAAACAAATATCTCTAATTGAATTGAAGAATTACAGGCGAACAGTTAATGCTAAAACTATGTGGGATGTGCTCAAAGAACCTGTCTTTAGGGCAATTTCTGTGAAATGAGAAGTTTTAGGTTGAGTTCATAGTCACCCAGAAACTCCAGAATTAGTACGAAACCAAACTGAGAGATGCTAATGACTGAATCACTGGTATTTTTAATAAAAATTCAGGACAGCTGTAAGGATTAAAAAATACCTCATCTCTGATTACTTATGGCACTTTTTCACTGAGCTGCACAGCAATCCTGGCTCCTTCGCAGTTGAGTAATTGAATGTCTGAGTTGGCTGACTTGGGTTTGAAACCAAGTTTTACCACTTTCTGGTGTTACTCTGTGGAAGTCATTGGAACCCTCTAAGACACACTTTTCCTCACCTACAAATTGGAGGATAGACTAATAACTATACTCCAGAGTTGTGGTAGGGAGAGCTTATTCGAATGCTTCCAAATAATGTATATGAAGTCAATACCAGCTGGTCTCCTTCTTAGTTAAGTTGCTTACAGTATCAAGTCCTTAATTGTGTCATCATGCATTTATCTGGTAAGATCTCCCCTGCCACATTCTCTAGAAGCATCATTTCTTCCTCAGAGGACCATTCTCAGTGTCACAAAATAATCTGTAATGACTCTCACTTTAAATCCTTCCACGAGCACCTGTATTCACACTCCATATTCAGTGTCCTATTACCCACCTCCCCTCCCTGTCTCTCCTGGACAGGGGGTGCTCAGTGACAAAGTAGCAGCTATCACTTCTGCCCTTCCGTGTTTTCTATTAACCCACTTTGATTTGGCTTCTGTCCTCGCCGATCAGGAATGTTCCTATGTGTCAAGATCACTGCTGCGACCTTCATCTTTTCAAATCCATTATTCAGTGCTCAGTTCTCATTTCATTTGGTCTCTTGGGATCACTGGCCACAATTGCTTGCTTCCCTTCTTAAAACATCCCGCTGCTTTGTTTCTAGGAAATAGTTTCTTCTAGTGTTTACCGTTCCTCACTAGCTGTTTTCTGTGCCACGATCTCTGCTTCCCTCAGTGTAAACTTCGTGAAAATTTGATTCTTTTGCCTTCCTATCTCTACTATGCTCAATCCCTCAATGATTTTACCTGCTCACATAGTTTCCGTTGTCTTTTCCATGTTGAAGCCTCCCACTATTTTATTTCCGTAACTGTCCTTCCTCTCCCATGAATACTATGGTAGTTAACTCATTGGGTCAACTTGAGTATAAAAAATGCCCAACTGAACTGGGTCGGCATAGTTTTGGGCTTGGCTGAGAGGATTTACTGAGGATTTACTGGGATTTACTACATGTGAGTGACAGCAACCAAAGACCTTGCCACCTAAACGGCATAAAAGACAAACAAAGAAGGAAGGCTCGCTTCTGTTTCTCTGGAGGCGCTCCAGTCTGCACCATCACCCTGGACACTGTCTCCTGGCTTCCGGTGAAAACTCTACAGCCTGACAAGGACTCACATGGGACAATGTGGTGGGCTCCAGGCTTCCACTGGGTCCTTTAGATCTCCAGCACAGCGCGCAGACAGACCTTTCCCTCTCTTCCGCACCTGACTCCACGGAGAGCCATTGTAAGCCAGTCTTGTAAATTCTTACATATAGTATACTTGTGTTAAATCTGTTTCTCTAGTGAGAACTGACTGGTACAATATCCACTAATGTATTCAAGTGGCTCAGTTTCTCCACTTGGATTTCCAGTTGACATCTTGATCTTTTCATCTTGATTTTATGTTGAAATTTCACCCAACTTTTTTTTTTTTTTTTTTGGTATAAATAGCATCACTCTTCACTTAAGAAAAAAAAAACTTTAAATCCTTTGTAGTGTCTTTCTTCCTTCTTTGGCATCTCTTTATTCATTCAGTACCACCCACATTGACTATTTTTCTTATCTCTAACTCCACAACCTAGTTCATCTCAGTGCCTATATCTTAGATAATCCTTTATCTTTGATGGTCCTTCTGCCTCTCTGGAATGACCTTTTCCTATATCTTCACAAGTTTCATTCCTTCACATCATTCGAAATGTCACTTCAGAAAGGCCTTTCTTGAACATCCTACTAAAAAGAGGTTTTTGTTTGTTGGTTTGTTGTTTTTGTTTTGTTTTTTTGTACCAGGGATCAAACTTGGGACCTTGTGCTTGCAAGGCAGGCAGTGAAACCACTGAGCTAAATCCCCGGCTCCTGAAGAGAGGTTTTTCCATCATTTCTTGTCCTGTGGCCCACATAATTTTTTTACATTGCTTTATTTTAGAATTTCTTGTAATTACTTAATTTATTTATTCATTTACTTGACTGATGAGTCATTGGCTCATGTAATCACCAGAATTGGAGCTCAGTTAGAGTAAGGCCTTTGTATCATTCCCCACTGTTTCCCCCGCTCCCTAATTATAATCAGCTCTCTAAAAGTATTTTTGAAATGACTGAACAATAGAGATGTAACTTGATTTGGGATGTTACTTATACTCAGGCCTTTGATAGTTATTTACACAGAAAATGTGCACTATGTTTATATAAAAGCTTGCTTGCTATTCTTATTTGAGCCGCTATAGTTTCCAAACATTGAAACACACTTAAAAGCAGAGGCATCAAACTCATAGCTCTGACTGTGTCATTTGTTTGCCTTTTTGTTTTTTTGTGGGTTTTTTGTTTTGTTTTGTTTTGTTTTGTTTTACCAGAGATCAAATTCTGGTCCTTGTGCATGCAAGGCAGGTGGTGAAACCACTGAGCTAAATCCCCAGCCCTTTGGGTCTTTTATAATCTGAGTCTTCAAGGCAAAGTCACTTGAGCTAGAATCTCAATTATCCAAATTATGAAATGGTGATAATAGCATCTGTCATCAGTAACCTAGATACTTGTCCAAAAAGAAGAGGAACCACCACTTATGACACACCTACTATGCGCCAAGCGCTCGGCTCTCAGGCATGTTTGTCACACGTGTCTTCTATGTTACTACAAGGACTTCCTAGCACATCTTGCTAACTTCACACACAGGGTTTATTAAAGATGGCCCTGGAATAGTTTTCAAAAATACAAAGCTTACCTTATCTCTCCTAACACTGAAGAAACTCTTGTGTAGCTCTCCGATGACTGGATAATCACTTCCTGAGTCTGTAAGTTCTGTTACCTGCCTCTTTTTCATACCTGGTGTTCTCCATCTTCGTGTCCCCATGTGAAGTTCTCAAGGCACCGCCTACTTGTTGGTCTTGAAATAAAACAAGCTATTTTAATTTCTATTTGCTTCTGTGTCTTCTCTTTAAATTTCCTTCCTTTTTTTTTTTTGTATTTCTGTTCCACTTCCATTTATTCTGTAAAATTCCACATCCATGCAACCACCTGCAAATGAAAGACAAACAAACCACACAGTCAGAGCTACGACTTTGATGCCTCTCCTTTTAAGTGTGCTTCAATGTTTGGGAACTGTAGCAGCACAAATAAGAACAGCAAGCTTTTAAATAAACAGAATACACATTTTCTGTGTAAATAACTACCAAAGTTCTGAGATTAAGGAACATAGCAAATCAAGTTACATCTCTATTGTTCAGTCATTTCAAAATCACTTTTGGAGAGCTGATTATAATTAGGGAGCGGGGGAAACAGTGGAGAATGATACAAAGACCTTACTCTAACTGAGCTCAAATTCTAGTGAAGTATTTACTAGACACTCCTCAAACCTCCAGAAGAACCAATCATACTATAGTTCCCATACCTTACATGGGCAATTATAATTCTTAGTACATCCCAGTAACTTTTTTGTCACACATACTACAAGTTTCTTGACAGCTGTAACCAATTCTTAATTGTCTTCTTAGCTACAGATAATAAACACACAGAAAATCGAATTCATTGAAAAATTGAATTCATTGAAAGAATAAATTGCTTCATATAATTTCTAATTTTCACTTTATTCCGTAGGTGTTATTATCCCTTGTTGTGAAGAAAGTTATACTGATATAAATTGTTAATTGTTCTAAGTTTATGAGCATTTAAGATTAATTTGGACTTTGTATGTTTGTGTGAGCCTTAAATACCTTTTAATAGTATTTAATGGTTGCTTTTTAGGTCAGTATATACTCAGTGGGTTTTCCAAACCATGCATCTCAGTTTTGTATGACTATAAAAGTGCTACATGTGACTAATAAATCTTTTAGGAACAATATTTAGAGGTTATCATTTTGCCTCACCTTTTCCTCCACAGTTCTTTCTAAAGAACCTCCAGAGCTTTCCTGAACTTCCAGGTCTCAGATCCTACTGCAACAGTTGAGATGAAGACAATTGATCGGAATAAGCGAAGGGTGGTATTTATTTACACAGAAAAGCAGTGTGGAAAGAGTGGTCAGAGTTTGCTGAGTGCTATAAGGGATTAGGCAAAATAAGGGAAATGGAGAAGAAGAAGCGAGATAAATGGTTCTCTAGAGACAAGTGCAAGAAGAAACACACAGAGAGGATTGGGAGACAGTCTGCTGGGTGTTAAGTCACAAAATGTCTTACACTGCTTCTCCAAAGGACATCAGCAAAGAAATGAATTCCGTCTCCACGCTCTCAAAAACAACATAGTTACTTTTATTACTCTGGAAAACAAGGAAAATCGAGCTTAAATTGCAGACAAAATTGATTATTTGGTTGATACTGATAACACTGAATCGCTTAATTCTCCACTTTCAGAATGCACATATATTGTAAAAAGAAAAGGCCACATGGCTGCCTTAAATTCTCATGACTATATAATGAAAATGGCTGTAAAATGCTCAAATACAATATAGTTATCATTCCAAGCTAGTAGCCCAATACAAAATCTTCCACCTGCATGCATGTATATAAGACACACCCATCCACACATGAACACATTCTCACTCACACACATTTATTCAACTGTATAACAAGGGATGAAAGAATCTTGGAATGGGGATTAAATTCTGGGAAAGAGCACTGCCAATTTGTAGGGGGAAAGTCGAGATCCTAACACAGGGGAGATCAATTTTGGGTGTTAAACCAAGGTAACCAGAATGGAGAACGTGCCTGATAGCTGGTCTGATAGAAAAACAGACATGGGAGTCACATGGGAGAAGAAGGATGGGAGCCAGGGAGGAAGGAAAGGAGGAGGACAAATAAGTAACAAGTAGGGGAGAAAGGGGGAAGCAGGAAGTGGAGGAGGAGGAGGAGGAGGAAAGTAGGGGCAAACTGCATGTCTTAGTTACTTCCTTATTATAAGAACAGAATACCTTAAAACCACGACTTAGAGAAGGAGAGCTTTATTTTGGCTCACGTTTTAGAGGTTTTACTTCTTGCATGATCAGAAGTTAGGTGCAAGGGCCTAGGCAGAGAAAAACTGCTTGCATTATGGCACCTGGGAAGCAAGAGACGGTGAGAGGAGGTGCTAGTTAAGGAGAAAAGCTCCTCCAAGCCGCACAACCCCTTGACTTCCCTCTTCCAACCAGACTCCACCTCCCGAACACCAAACCTCTGACCCGTAAAACCCCATAATCCAACCACCTTCCCAAAACCTTGCCTATGAGCTTATGAGGCTCTTGATGAACATCTAGATATAAACCATAGCGCTGGGAACCAGTAGTTTGTGGAAGGAAAACAGAAATGCTGAGCCATTACCTCAAAAGCTTCGATGAGGCAGCAGAAACGCAGTTATTGAAGGTCTGTCTGGCAACAAGGGTAGAATCAATCAAAATACCTGAACATAGAGTGTGGCAATAAACCTGCATTCATCTCATCCTGTTGTAATGCTTGATATATGCCATAGATTCCACGGGATTTCTTTAAATGAAGCCAGTCCTCTATAGCGGGCTCACATCCTCCAACGCAGCTTCCACCTGTCTGTGATGTTGCACAACAATGTAATGCCCGTGAGATGTCTTGAGGCAGGATTATCCTGAGTTAGGCCAGAAGTCCAAGAACTTGACAGTATTTTATAATGAAGGTACAGTGAAAGGGAAGAGTAAGGGGGAAGGGAGGGATATCAAGCGAGGAGGGATACCAAGTTTTCAACCCCGGATGATACAATGCAATATGATTTTCACAGGTCAGAGAACCAGAGAAAAACTGATTATTCCAGTTTAAATCGTACTGATTTTGAGGACATGAGACAGCCTTCGGGTATAATATCTACCAGTTGGAAGTGTGAAGTTCAAAATTAGGGAATGACTGCAGCTCGGACTCCGATTTAGAAATCAACTGTATCAATGGGATTTTGAGACGGAAAAAGCAAGGGACACGAGCAAAAAGGAAAAATGAGAAAAAAAATCATTTTAGAAAAAGAGACAGCCAGCTGAGTGAGATGATGAGAACATCAAGTACAAGATTAAGGAAGGAGGGACGGTCATTGTAAGGGGGTAAGTGTGCACAGGCACTAGAGCTGAATCTGTGGAGAGATGCTCCAAAGAAGATGATTAGAATCACAGAGAAAAGCAGGATTATCAGGCAGCCAAAACGACCCCATAGAAAGCAATCTATGAGCAGGTCAGATGGAATAATTTTATCTTTTCTTGTAACTACCTTCAGGTAGGAATCTAGAAAACAAATAGTAGGAGTTTAGTCAGATTTTTCATTGGACCCATTAGACGATGAACTCGTCCAGTATCTGATAGTTCACACAGCCTCTCAAACTATGAGGAATTCTGAGGAATAAAGCAGCATCAGCCTGACAGCTCCAGCCGAGAAGTCCTACCTTTTATTTAAGTACTGGAAAAAAAAATCACCAAGATCAAGGATAATCTAAATATAAAATCAGACCCAGGAAGTAACAGAATCATGAAGTGTCAAAGCTGGCAAAAAATTAATTCTAACCCTTCTCTAGATTTATTGAGCTGTTCATTGGGGGACAGGGTGATTCAGCAGACCTGGAGAGCAATGTGACAGGTACTGCTCTCAGGCTAAGGATGTGCATGTCTCACATGAGAAAAGTGTTAGATCCAAAGGAGTAAAGCAATTTGATGACAGCCTCACAAGAAATGAATGTCAAAACCTCCCAAGTCTTGTTCTATGCTTTCTCCGCTTTTCATCCAATTTTTCACATTTCTCTGTTATCAGTTGCTAGTTTATGTTTCTTCACTGTACAGTTCCATAATGATCAGGCCCAAAGCAATAACCAAAGTGGTTGAAACCACAGATAACTTTGGTTTTGCCTAATTGATCATCGTTGTCCTTGAGACTGAAATAGAAGAGCAGCAAATTAGTGTTCTGACTTGTATGACTACAAAAGGTTTTAGGTTAAAAAAAAAATCTATCTTGAATTGTCAAAACAGACTTGCAACTCACAATTAATTACCAGACTTCACCAACTTTTAGATTCCTGTTTAGTCAGGTCCCCTTGAGAAAAGACCCTACTGCATTGAAAACGTATGCCTCAGATCTGTTTCATTGTCATTCCTAATGTAACCAGTGGCCATTTACCAGGGAGATTGGGATACATGAGGGTATATCGAGATCTCTTGGGGATCATTAAACTTTAGCATTGAACTGACACTAATTTTTGAAGACCTGAAATGTTACTGTGAGCTACCTTTCAGCATAGGGTCCTCTGGAAGCCATATGACCATAAACGTTTGACCCTGACCTGTTTCACATTGGGTACAAAAAGTCTCCAAACCAAACCTGTGCTTATCACCTCTGTTCTATAATGGAAAGTAAGTAGACAAACCCAGAAACTGGCAGAATATCCACACTGTTTTCCAGGCACATAAATTGAAGGCTAGGGGCAAAGCCATACAGAGGGTACTAGAATTGCCTCAACTTACCAAAATAGTAAAATAATGCAATATCATATGTTGAGAACCATTTTACATGTTTTGGGGGGAAAATCCTTTCACAATTAAACTATGATTAGGGTTATCTGAGGCCTCAAGAGTTCCCTGATGCTGTGATACCCAAAGCAAAATTACATCAGCTGAAGACATCTTGATTCTTCAAAAATCCAGAGTAATAACAGGAAAGAGAAAGGTTTCACCTGAGGAGGTGTCCCTCATCAGCTTACCTCATCCCATCTGCTGTTGTAAGAATGTTTTGTTTATCTCAGTGTTCTAATCAACCTCAGCTCCTCACTGACCTTAGATCCTCATGGTCATAGGATCACTGCCACGCTCCAAGTCTGGTACTTCCTCCAATTATAAGATCCTTGTCTACGAAGGATTATTGCTACCCTCTGGCCATCTGATGACACTTTTTATGAACCCAATAAATGGTGGCAAGCTCTGGATCTCCTTGTCCTTGCTGCCCAGAGCACCACTGATCAGGGCCAAAGCTCAGCTTCTTCTCTAAGTCTCGTTCCCTGTCTTTATTCTTTAATTCACTTTGTGTTGTAGTGGCTCACAGGAGACCAGGACTCACTGCAGAGATTCTGGTAATATCCCCTTTCCCATTCCTTGCAATCATATCCTTGGAAAGATTGCAAATATCATTGCTTCTGTAAATGCCCTTCATATGTGAGGAGTGGCATTCAACTGTAACCACTCCACTTGCTTATGAAGAAGGTGGTGAATCTTAAAAATTACAGATAATTTTCATAAATGTAATTTAGTAAGAACTGTAATTACAGCCAATAGAGTAAGTCAAAACATCCCTTGATACCGGTATCCAGCTATTGTTCTGGTGAATCTTTTTGTCTTTCTACTTGATAGGATAAATGCCAAAATCCATTTGCTTTCATCTGCCAAGATCAGTCTTATTCAGTGAACTGGCTCAGAGATATTTTAAGAGTTAATACCTCTGTCATAATCTGTCTGAAGATTTAATCATTGCATCTCCTTGTCTTACTCTGTTTGACCATATTGATGATATCACATGGCATTGCTTCTAACCAGGAATTTAGGTTTAACAAATAAAGTGCAGCAATGGCTTTATACTTCCTTAGTGCCGTGAACCAGCTGAATTGTAGAATGAACTTTTGAGAGCCTCAGTATACCAGCTGGGAGGCAACAGATTGCAGCGTTCAATTGGTCATCTCCAAGATGCCATAAATACTCTTTTACCAGCAACCAACATGTGGTGTTATTATTCCTTAGCCAGTATTCATGGATCAGGGATTGAATGGGTAGAAAAAGAGGTAGCTATAGTTTCTATTACCTGTAGTGATTATCTGCTAAAAATAATCCCCAACTTCATAACTTCAGTTTCTGCTGACTTTTAGGACTGATATCCTAAAAGGACTAAGAGACTATCACCAAGGGACCATTAAACTAAAAGGTGAAATTGCCACCAGGTCACTTTGATCTCATTGAATCAGTGAAACAATAGGAAAACATCAAGCTACTGTACTGTTGTGATTAATTCTGACTATTGTGAGGGAATTAAATTGCTCCTATACAATAGAAGCACAGAATGTACGTCTAGAATACAATACATCCTCTGTTGAACATCTTAACTCTCCCATGAGCTATGCTCAAACTTAATGAACAATTATAAAAACCATATATAGGAATATTTGGGTCGCCCTTATAAATAAGGGAACATGACTACCTAAAGTGCTTGCAAAAAATAAAGAAACAGGAGTTTATATATATATAGAACAGGAGTTTCAAACATTAAGTTAAATCCAACAGCTATGGTCATGTGTACAACAGCTAATAAATGAATCTTCCTTCTTTTGATGTGAGTATATTTGTATATAAGAAATAACTGATTCTTTTGGTTTTCCTCTTTTCTTATGTGTTTCCTTTTCCTATATATTCTATAAATCAGAGTTAGAACTTGGTATTTAAATAACGTGGTATCAGATGAAAGGGATTTTCAGTCATAAGAGGAAAAAATATCACTGAAAAATGGCTCAAGTAAAACTCCAACTATCATCCTTTGGAAAGAAAGTTAGTGTGTTTGTAGTCTTACAAAAGTAATAGTTCTGTTACATAGAAGCCTAATTTTCCTATTGCTCTTACTTGGAAATTGTCATAGTCACTTTCCTGTCCAGACACAATACCAGATCTCTACAACTTACAAGAGAAGTTTATTTTGGTTCATAATTTCAGAAGGTTTAGTCCCTGGTTAGCAGGCTCAGAGGTAGAAAAAGAATGGTGGAAATACCTGCTGTAGAAGAAAAACCTCTTCACATCATGGTGGCCAAGAAGTAGAAAAGAAAGGAGGAACTGTGGAGGGAGAGATACCTTGCCAGGTTATATGTCTAGCAATACAGCTCTTCTGAACAGGCCACATCTCCTAGCAGCACTATCAGCTCTAATTATATCGGTCTCGTGATCCAATTACCCTCCCAAAGCCCCACCTTTGAGTGTGTGAGAGTTGGTGGGAATTCTGTAACTAAATAATAAGAGATGTTAATCAGATTTTCAAAGGTATGTAAGTATACCAACTCAGTGAGTTGAAGACAGTGCTGGATTCTTCTATCTTCAATTTGAGATAGGAGATTAGGCCATGACAAAGCTGGCTGGGGAAGTAGGCATGAACTGTTAATTATAAGACCCCCAAACACGTGTGAAGAACGGTTCCCAAAACCCTGCACATAGACTTCTTGAGAGAACTCGAGCAAGTTTAGGATGCCTAGATCTGACATCAGCCTGAGGAGTGAGATTCTAGCACCACCTCTCAGGACCTGATGTTCTTGGTGGTTAACTCGAGATGTGGACAGTATAAAAGGACACAGATGTCAAGAAGATCTTTCTATCATGTCTTTTCTCCAGTGGCCAACACTGGGTCCTCCAGGGCATACTTTTACCTTCCTTTTTTTTTTTCTTTTACTCTGCCAAAGTCAATCTTCAGAGAAGATTCTCTCTCACTCTTGACTTCTATTTTTTCAAATAAACTTTGCCAGTTCATTTGCTCATTTCATTCAATTGTTTATTCAAAACCGGAACCTGGAGTCTAACTCCAGTAGGAGAGGTGAGCAACCCAAAACCTGGTAACATTTATTTGGTGAGCCAATTTTAGAAGGAGCTACTTGATCAGAAATTTATTTATCTCAGAACTGCATTTCCCAAGACATCCTTCTCTGTACAGTTATGAGCGAGAGTGTGACTAAAATTAAGTTTTTTTAGATTTGGGAGGTGGAAGCGGTAGCCATTATTCTGTGAGTTCAGAGCTATTGAGAAAAAGATACAGATGTCCTAGGAGATTCCAGTTAGTCCTATCTCTTTTCCATTCTGCCTCCAGTTTCCCTTCCCAACAGTTGGTCCTGCTGACTGACAACACCCTAGGTCCCCTACTGGATGCTTTGCTGAAGATTCAAAGAGCTCATAGTAGTGAAAGGTGGTCAGCCTTTCACAGTCAACTGGCCCAGCAGGCTTCCCTAATATCTCTAGTTTTCAGATTTCCCTGCAACCTCCAAGTCATGCCTCTGCACCTGTCTCCTGTCTTTCAGATCATTCAGCTCTCACTTTCAGGCCTTCAATTCTCTGTTTCTTTTCTCATACATACAGGGTCTAATTCCTATAATAAATTCCATATATCATAGTTGCCATACACCTGCCTCCAACTGAACTGTGACTGACATATAAGCCTACAATTAAAAAGAAAGCTTTCTCTTTTTGGAAATCGGCAATATTATTTCAAGAAAGAAATGTAGACTATTCTTCCGCTTAGTGTCAAGGCTAAAGAATAGATCAAATTGCAAAGCACACATACTCCTCTTCTTCTATGAAATTGTTAACCTAGTCTGCTGAGAAATTTCTCTGAAATTTTCTCTGAAACTCTCTTCAAATATTTCCATGACTTCTTGAGAGTTTTCATCAGCAAATTGGATCACTGGGGTTGGGTTGCTGGATGCATGACCAAAAAGGGTGTATTCTTATCTCTGATTCCTCCCTCTTCTCTCTGTTTCCTGGCTGCTTGGGTTCAGCATCTTTGCCTCTGCCATGCCCCTGTTTCTTTCTGCCTTGGAGCCAGCTGACCATGGAGATGAGAAATCAAAATGAACTTCTCCTTCTTTAAGCCCTGGGTCTCTGGTATTTTGTCCAGTAATAGAAAAAGGACTACTGGAGAAGGGTACTAAGAGCTACTGTAGTATTTCTGAGAGTTCTCACATGTGCAATGTTTCACTTATTAAACTGGACCAAATAACTCCAAGACAACAGAGACAAACATTGAAGTACATGAGAAATTTTTTCAAGAGTAACACTGACACCTAGAGAAATACCCAGAGGCATCTGTACACTTATAAAATATAAAGAAATATTTTCACATACAAATGATTAAAAGGCATAGAGCCTTGAAAGAATACTGCTATGCAAAAGTGCTCACTAGGCTCTAAGTAAAGTGTAATTAGCACAGGTGTAAGTCATAGTACAAAATCATAAAGCCATTTTATTTCATCTTTCCCTGTTTCACACCATTTAGAAAATAAGAGCTTTGCTCTCTGGGCCCTATAGAAAATTCAGGCTCATCCCAAGATAATTGTGATAGTTCTTACATTAGAAAATATCACTTCAACTTAAGAATAGAAATATTCAGTTCACTGTGTCCACAAATTCCAAACAACATTGAAATGAAGGCTCTTCCCAGTCCATTCTCCCCTCTCTGTGTGAAACTCCATGAAGGGAAGCCTGGAGGAAGGAGAAACGATTCAGATATCATCCTGTCACCTTCCCCACTGTAGTGTTACCATTAAGCCTAATTTTGTTAACTAATTTTTTTTAACTCTCTTGGTTGGAACACAAAGGGTCTTATATGAGTGATTTTTTTTTCTCCAGACCTAGGAGACGTTTAGAGATGATCCTTTCTTCCACAGTCTTTTCAGGGAAATTTGGGGGCTCTCTAGGCAGTGTCCATCTTTGGTCTTTTGTTCTTTAACACATTGGGTTGATTACTCAATATTCAGCCTCTGATTCTGCCTTGGCTTTATTTTATACCTGGCCTACCATTGCTCCATAAGAAACTGTCCTGCATTCTTCCAACTAACACAAGTTAGGAGCACAGGCCACTGGGTGGAGTCATTTCTAGGTGGCTTCTGTCTGTGACCCTCACGCTCTGTCTGCACTACTCTCGGGAAAGAGCATGCCAGCACAGCATGCACCCAGTCCTGTTCAGGCAGGATCCGACTCTTCCCATGAGATGAGCGGGGGAATGCGGTACAGCAGCACTCTTCCCCACACCTCTCTTCAGCACTTCTTTTCCCATTCTGATTTTCAGCCCATTTAAATATATGTGAAGCAGGGCTGGGGATTTAGCTCAGTGGTTCTGCCATCTGCCTGGCAAGCACAAGGTCCCAAGTTCAATCCCCAGTACCGGGGTGTGTGTGTGTGTGTGTGTGTGTGTGTGTGTGTGTGTGTGTGATGCAGATGGATGTAGCGCTCCTAAACCACTTAACGCCCTTCGGCCACATTTTTAAATAGTACAAAAAATTGTCATGCTGGCTTCGGTATTTCACATCTCCTTGCTCCCATCCTATGAGAATATACTACTACAAAGTTTCATTACCTAAAATGATTCCTTTCTTGAATGGCTACACTTTGCCCCATTTATTTCTTAAGTAAAAAACGGTTCCCTCAATTTCCATGGTTGGCAGTTCTACTGTTAAGAGTACAGTTATATGTTCTCCTCAGCCACTTCAAGAAAATACACATACTTTTCCAGGTAGTTCATTGTGTGCTCATTGTGATTGCTATGTCTTGTCTCCAGTCATTGGTATGAACTGTTTTAAATAAGGCCTTAGAATGTGCAAAGCTCAATGCTAAATGTCCAAACACCGAAGTTCATTGAATTTTTTATTCTTTCTCACAAAGAGATCGCACAGTTATTAGGCAATGATCATTAAAAGGATATGTGGGAGATAGTCTAGTTGTGCAGAGGAAAAAGGAGTTCCAAGAGATGACACATAAACAGCGGTTTCAAAAAGCAACAGAAGTTAGAAGGCAGGGGGCCTTTTAAGAGAGAAATGGAGAAATGTATGTCAAAGTCAGGAGTTATGAGAAAGGGCGGAATATTGATTAGTCATGGATGGCTCTGTACACACTGGGCTCACGGAATATGAGACAGGCAGTGTTGATTGATAAGCGGAGCAAGTGTACAGAAGACACATCCTAAAGGAGTCTGTGTGTCTGTTAAAGAATTTAAATTTTATTTGAAAGGCAATGGGAAACATCAAATATTGAGCAGGAATGTGTAATAGAAATTTAAATTTTAGAAAGTGCTAATGCCCCTGACTAAAGGGCTACTAGTAAGTAGAGGGGGTTAGGAAAACATATCCAGGAAAAGCATTGGAAGGATCTAAATATAACGATCTCATATATGTAATTAAAAAGTCCAATATCACATCAAGGAGAAATGGGAAACGAGTGAAAAGATATTCTTTTATTCATAAAATCAGGGAAGGACAAATTAAAAATGAAGCCTTATTTTTTCACCCTAAGATAAAGAGCCTGTGGTGTCAAATATGATGAGGGTTCGGAGAACTAATCTATTGCACTGCTGTGTGACTGGAGATTTGAAAGAAATTTGGCAGCATCTATTAAAATTGGATATACGACTACTGTGTGACTCTGGGGGCCTCTTCCCGGTGTCTTCCATGAGAAATACTCATTCACAGGTACAAGAAGGTTGGCATGAGGAGGTTCAAAATTGCACTGTGAAACAATAAAAATGTGAAAATGATTGCACAGAGACAGCATGAAGAAAAAGTGGGATTTTTCCTTCTTATCTAGAACTAACTCAGATAAGGCAGGGACAAAGGACATCAAGTGCCCCACATTTTCTAAGTACAGACAACTGATCACCATTCTCCCAGGAGACCTCAGATGCAGGCTGCGTTTGATAGAGCTGGCATCTCGCCACACTGTCTTCTTACCCCATAGAGTAGATTAGGAAGAAGAGAAGAGTTGCTTGAAAGAGGTTCTTTCAGTTCCCTGGGAAAAGGACAGCAAGGAGAACTTCTGGAAACTGTAGAAAGTTCAACAAGAAAGCCCGACATTTTTGTGTCTGATTGCATTGATGCATGGTGACCAGAGACACCAAGCTACATGTTAAGGAGGTACATGTTATAGAAGGCCAGCCGAAGACGTCAGGGGCACTCACATCCCCTCAAGTTCTCCAGTACAGATAATAACGAGTCCCACCTTGTCCCACAGAAGGGTAAGCTGATTGGGGTGCAGAGTGGAGAGATGAGAGGATGGTGCTGGAGTAGGAAAGGAGATTGCAGTGAGAAAATGCACATTACTGAATGAGTAGGACTGGTTGAATGCAAGAAAGTGACATTACTCGTCCTAATGAGCTGTCATTAGGGATCCACTACCCAACAGGAGGGGACCCCAGAGATGTGGACCGAGCACTGCTGTAGTTACTGAGAAAAATAAAGCTGTTTTATACACCCTAGGACTGAGACTACTTTAAGAAAAAAAGGAAACAAAACTATGCAAATGAAATGTCTAACAGTAAGAAAAGGATAAATAAATCTCTATATAGGAAATACATAGGGTGAATTCAGAAATCATCTGTAGCCATTCAGAAGAATGGAATGGCATTGTACCGTTGACATGAATATTTCAAAATCATGTTGGCTGAAAAAATTGAACAATGTAGACCCAAGGCCATATTATACATTTTCCACAGATAAATTTTTCTGTGGGTGGTGGCTGCCTGTGTGCATTTCATATTTCCCTACTTCGTCAAGAGAAGTAAATAAAATAGATCAAAGCCAGACTCTAGCTTCATGTACAATGTACCTTCAAGGGTGGAAAGATAGCATTAAGTTACTTTTAAACAACTTCTAAACATGGGAAAGAATGAGAGCAGTTTTGCCAAAATAAAAACAGTGTTTAATTCTGTGCGATGGGTATTTGAGTGACTGTTATTTTCTTCCAATAAATACAATTTTTAAAAAGGAAGAGAAAAAAGAAGGGAAAGGAACATAAAAATACTTTCACATGGAAGAAAATAAATAAAAAATTAACATGCAAATTGATAATCAACTTCACTAGAGCAATACAAATTCTAACAAAGTGTCTAGGAAATGTTACTTCTGAACTTATTGACTTTCTGATTATAATAATCAAGGCACTTATATGCAGCAGGTAGAGTGAATCTTAGTGTGCTCCTCTGGACAGCAATTTGGCAAGAAATATAATGAGCCTTTTGAAGAGTTCATGACAATGCATGCATAATATGTTTCAAAAAAAACCAGTATAACATTAACTGCAGGCTGGGTATTTAGCTCAGTGGTTCTGCTGCCTGCCTCGCATGTGCAAGGTCCTGAATTCGAAACCCAGTACCAAACAACGACAACAACAACAACAAAAACATTAACTGCACTAATCTCTGACATTTTGGATTACAAATGATGTATGTTTATCTATATTAATATGTTCTTTATAATAGGCATGTATTATTTATTTCATTAACAGGCATATGTATGTATACACACATATTTAAATTGTATACAGTTCTACTTTGGTAATTCTACATGTCAGAATCTATTGTAAGAAAATAAGAAATTTGCTATGATTTAATACAAAATATCCATGGCAACATTATTCATAACCACTAAACACTGGAAACAACCTTCATACTTAACAAAAAGAGAATGTTTCAGTATATTATTAAACAACCATATGATGGAATGAAAAATAGTCCTTTATAAAAGTGAGGTTTTCAAAACATCTGCACTGCATGGCAGAACTTCTTCTGATGTTGTGTGAAGAACAAAAAAGAAAACAAATAGAGATGAATTAACAGAGAGTCTAGGGGTCCAACCAAGCTTGAAATCCATGAATTTGTAGAGGCATCATTCAGCCTAGTTGCATGATTTTTCTCTATGGAATGAAAAATAGTCCTTTATAAAAGTGAGGTTTTCAAAACATCTGCACTGCATGGCAGAACTTCTTCTGATGTTGTGTGAAGAACAAAAAAGAAAACAAATAGAGATGAATTAACAGAGAGTCTAGGGGTCCAACCAAGCTTGAAATCCATGAATTTGTAGAGGCATCATTCAGCCTAGTTGCATGATTTTTCTCTGCTGGTATTCGGTACCTCAGACACAGAAACAAACACACACACACACACACACACACACACACACACATACATACACACACAATGAGCATCTTCTGGAAAGAAAATCTAGTGTCAAAGGCAACAAATCTTGTGTTTCCAGGGAATTGGTTGTACTTTATAATCCCTTTTGCCAAATGCACCCTATTCTCAAAAGACCATTCTCTAAGAGGTCCAGAAACCTGGTTGCCTCAGGAGATTTTCCACCTCTAACACTCAGAATCCACTCATTCATGCAGAAGTAGCAACTGGTGTTCACAGTAGGCCAGTACTTCCATTTGAGGATATCTTAAGTTTGAAGATGACAGAACTTTAAGATTTCTCAGACTCAACCCCCAAGAGTGTGATTGGCAGGACACCCCCATGATTACAATCATTCATGTATTTTGTCAAAAAGAATCCAAGACTTTACCCTGCACTTCCTCTGCCCGACCATTTTTGAAGTGAGACCACTGACATCCCTTCAACTTCACTGTCATATTTGCTACTTTAATTGTTAATCTATTGATAGCCCAGTATTTAGCAATATGTCTCCACATTAAATATGTGTCCACATTAAATGGAAGACTTTCTGAAAACATGTCTAAATTCCATGAAGCTAGAGGTTTTGAAAACGATGAAACTTGAACTCTAGCATCTTTCCCTCTTTCTAAGGAATTGGAAAAATAATAGTCACAATTACCAAACAAAACTCAAGCCAGGCACATATGCTAGTCTCCAAATAAATTCTTTAAAACCACATGTTTTGGGCCAGGGATTTAGCTCAGTGGTTCTGCCACTTGCCTCGAAAGCGCAAGGACCTGAGTTTGATCCCTGGTACAAAAAACAAAACAGAACAAAAAACATGTTTTGTTTGAGGCTCATCCTTGTGGGGAATCTGATTCTAGATCATAATGCAAATATTTATTTAATATCACTGTGTTAATAGTATGGAATCTAGTTCTCTTGCCTGATTTCTATCTCAGAATGAAACACATAGCCATTTTCCAGAAGGAGAAAGTCTACTTCTAGGGTTGGCCTGACATTTTAACCCTGGATCAAGGTTTCCAACTGGATTGGGTGAAAAAGGTTCAGGCCCTCTGTGTTTCCACCTGCCTCTCCACTTAGCACTGTATTACCAGAGCATTTGATGCGCCGCCACCTCCTTAACAGTCACTTCCTATTCTGTAAACTCCTGGACATCTCCCCACCAAACAGTAACCATGTTTCCTACTCCTAGCAAGTTTCCACATTACTGAGTGTCACTGTCAAAGACATCCATGGTTCTCTGGAGCTGGTACCTTATGCCAACTCTACTTTTGGATACAGAAAGTCGCATTCCACTCTGGAAAGCATGTACCTTGGCTCCACCTTACAAAGCACATTCTTATGTTTGCCATTCATTGAAACATTTAGTTCCTTAAATATCCATACCTCATTCCTCACTCCATTCCTGAATGGAGACCCTGAACCTACACTGAGTGACTTTTATTGGATGCACATTTCTGAGTCACCAAGTCAGGGCTGGTGTTGTTGTTGCTCTTGTCATTTTAAGATAATGAGTAGCTTGAACGTGTTTATAGCCTACACTGTGGACACGAAGCCAGACAGAGAATGAATAGACAGAACGTAGAGAAAATACTGACAAAGCTAGGTTCTTCTTTGTGGGATGAGATCAGACCTAGAGCGAGAGTTTAACTGGTATCTGACAGTGTTTGGAATAAAATATGCTCAAGGAAGATTGAGTATACAATTCTGAATCTCTAAATTATGTTCTTGGCTGTTTACTTATCATGAACTTTTGCTATTATGTTCCAGGGAAATAAATTGGACAGGTAAAATCTTTCTCCATCAATATTCCCTCCATTTGCTGATTGTGTATTTTCTCTTTCCCCACTAGCTCCTTTTACCTTAGCCTAAAAAGTATGCTCAAGTTATCTATTACTTTTAAATGGCAACAAAAATCATGGCAGTGGTAAAGAAGCGATGCAGATAAAATTCAGGGAAATCAACCTGTTGGGTTTCAATGAGGCTTCGATTCAAAAGCTCAAGATTTAGTAGCCTGTTGCTTGGCTTAAGACATACCTTGAACTTTGGGGCCAACCAGATGGAACACTTTTTGTTTCTCTCCACATAAATACATATCTGAATTTCAAGTCACTTTGTCAGAAAATTCTGATGAAAAGAGTGGTCCAAGGTCATGTAGCTGGGGAGAAAAGACAACAAGCATGAAAATATCAGAGATTGTAAGAGTGATTAAAGTAGGCATGATTTAGGCTTAGTGCCACAAGACTTTTCAGGGATAGCTTCCAAAACTTCAGGGCTCCAAGTTTAGTATGAAAAATCCAGAGGGAACAAAGGACCCAAAAGAAAGAGAGATATATGTCAGGGCCTTTATTCAAGTATTCCTGCCAGAGGGAGGAAGAAACACAAAAGAAACAAAGACTTAAAGCTGAGCTTCCTTTTGAAAGCTCTTCTGTAAGAGTGATATAAACTTATTTACATTCCTCCTGCTAAAATTCTATCTTTTGAAAAATACTGCTCAATGAGATTTTTAGAATTGGCAATTTAAAGCGTTATTCTTTATTCCAAAGGTGTTATTGTGAACTTCTGCTGGTTAACTGAGTAGTTATTAACTTTTTGCTCTGATAGAACAGGAAAATAAATAGCTTAGCTGAAACTGTCCATCAATGTTGAAGTCGTTACTTTAACATCACTTTTTACAAATCCTAAATAATTCCATGGGATGATAACCGAAGCTATCCCTCATAGGAGAAGGGCTCTGACTCAGGCATGGCCCTTGCAATGTGCAGAGAAATTTTCCAGGAAAGAAATTTAAAAGGAAGAAAACGTAAAAGTGGCAGTGTTTAAAGTCCAAGGACCTGTCCTGGGTGAGGATTGAGCTTAGAGCAATGTCAGCCAGAATAGCCCACACCGGAGCATGGGTGAATCCTTGTGACCATTCCCAGATCTGTATGGTCCCTGAAGCCCAGTGATGAAGCAAGTTCCAAAGTTCACATCTCCATAGCCAGTGCAAGGTCTTGTAACATAAAATTAGGCCTTTTATTTGCATACTCTTCTTTAAGGCTGCATTTCTACAGCTACTGGCTTACAGCTTTCTGTTTCTAAAAGAAGATGAGATGTTGCAAGTTCTCTAAAGATGAACAATGAAGGTGCGTCAGAGAGTTTCTCTTTCTTCTTCCCTTCATAAACTTCTGTTTTGGCTCCTTTCATCTTCTAATCTAACCTAATCCCACCTCAGCTCAATCAACTCATGGTCCTCTGAGGGAGTTTCCTAGCTTTTGATCTTAGAAATTTTCTTTTACGAGATAATTTACAGAGGTTCTGGGTCTTGGAGAAGTCACATTCCTCATCTCCTTTCCTGTTTCCGTCATTTACCATTTCATACATTTCATACTGCAATGTTGTATTAGGAAAAAAAAAATTTTTTTTTGAAATGGGAAAGGAAAATAAAGATGGGGGAGGGGTGGGAAGGAAAGCAAAAGAGATGCAGAAAAAAAATAGCTGAAGGAGCAAATGGAAATAAAGCTTTTGCACATGGGAAAGAGAGAAGACTTGAAGTGGAATGGGGCAAATAAAGAATTCAGGTGTGTTATGTATGTGTGCGATCATTGTGTACTGCAAACATATACTAATAAAAACAAATACATTGTAAAAAAATAATTAGGGCGCATTCAAGTTTAGCACTATAAGATACCCATCTCGCCCATGGATATTGATTGCTTTCTGGAATGAAGAAGTCAATGATAAAATGAATACATGTTTCTCCTCATCAAAAGAGTTGTTTTTATTTTTTTCTTACAAAATTCATACTAGGGCTTCCCAGAATGTTGAGCCCAGCCCATGCAATCTGGCCTATAATGAATTCTGACTATTTGTGCAGATTATTTGTTACAGGAAAGAACTGCCAATACACCCAGAGCACAGTATGCACAAATGAGTACCACAGAAGTAGAGAGAATTACTACACCTCAGATGAAAGGTAGGAAATACACTCATGAACTCCAGTTCAAGCTGATTTCCACTAGGCAAAGCTCTATATAAGAACTTAACCAAGACATCATCAGTTATACAAGTTTGTATTATCGCCCAAAGTCTGGTACTATAATATCAAATAGCGAGACATCGCCAAGTGAAGGGATATCAAAAGTTTTGGCATATCAAAAGTTTATTGGAATGGAGAGTTAAAAACTAATTTATCCATGTCTCCTACCCACACCTCATAAAAAGAGCTGTCTTCATAACGCAAATTGCCTAATATATTTGGGACTCTCAGAATTAAAGAGCACTTAATAGGTACTCTCAGTAGGGAGAAAGAGCTTGTAATTTTTGCTTTGACTATCTGTCATTCATTTTAATTTGACAAAGCCACTCTTAACACACCATTCAGATAACGCTGAAACGTCAATACACTTCCCTATTCAGACCTCTCCTTAATGTACAGCACAGTTCACTCATTCTCTACATTACCATAAGAAAAGCCATTGAATTTACCAAAAGGATGACAACGCGTTCAAGCTGCACTCTTCTTCTAAGTGAGGAAATCATTAGCTTTTCCCACCAAGTAATTGTTGCCAACAACCCTAGTGAGTGGCACATTCTCCTTCACCGAGCTAACATCAGTGTCCTTCTGAGGTCAGAGGTGTGAAGACAGAGGGGTGGGGATGACATGTGTCAGGGTGACCTTTAAAAGTCTCCTTTGAAAGACTTTGTTTAAAAGAGAAATCTCCAAAGACCTGAACTTTTGCCACTCGGTAAACAATGACCAGTCATTTCCAAGGCTGTCTCCCCGCAAGAGCCATTTAATAAGTAAGAAGCAGAGCACTCATCAGGGCTTCTTCCTTGATTTTTAAATCTCAAAAGCAAGATTCTGGTAGAGTGGTCTTCAAAAGAGAAAAGCGTGGTTACTAGGTAGGGCGTACATAAAATTAAGTAACACTACTGGACAGGATTTGTTCTATATATTTTAGAAAATTATTAAATGAATTGTCCCATTTAGAACTGATAATTGGATGAATTGTCTATTTAAATATTAGATGAATTTTGGGGGTTTGTGATCGACAGTTTGAGAACAAAGCTGCTATAATTGATCCTGTTCCATTTAAGTAAGGACTATTTGGCAGAAAAGCTGGAGCCGGAAATAAGGTACATATGATTCTGCATCCAGACCTGGGACAATATTTCAGCATGATATGCATAAAAGAGCGTAGAATTGCAATTTATAAATTTTCATTCATTTATCTTACAAAGTGATAATTTTAAAAATGATGTATTCTATTGCATAATTTTGTATTATCTAAAACCTTGTATTACAAGATCAAATCAATCTAAACTATATAATTTGAAGCACATACTAAACATTTACATTTTAAATTAAGATACATATTATATTTTTAATATAATCAAAAAGCACCTAATACCTTATGACTTGATGTGTACCTTTAACTATTTATATTTTATATAAATGAGATCATCTTTAACATTTATAATTTTCACATAATTTTATTTCCTTTTGGATTCACATTCCCAGTGGAATTTTATCCTTTTGTATTTTTTAAAATATTTTGAATATTGTTATATGGTAACTTTATTACACTACTCTGTAATGAAAAGGTACATCTTGCATCTTTTAGGTTTTGTTTTCTGTAATATTGTTAATATTTTTAATCAATTTTAAAATTGATTAAAAATATTATAGTGTTGGTATATATGATTACTGTATATGGTCAAAGAACTTCCCATATATGACAAAAGATCTTGTGATAGAGTTACAGTCCTGGAATCTCCAGGTAGGTACAACAGAGCCATCGCAAGAGTTCTTCTATAAAGGAGGCAAAAAGGGCCAAAGTCAGAGAAGTGATGTCCTTGAGGCAGCGGTTGAAATGGTTCCCTCGTGAGGATGGCGTCCTCTGGAAACGGAAACAAAAAGAAGGAACACAGCTGGCACCTAAGAGCTGGAGAAGGTACTCATCTCTGGGGTTATCAGACGGAGGACACCCTTGCAGATGCTCGGATTTTAGCCAGGGATTTTAGGACTAATTCAGACTTCCATCCTCCACAACGGCAAGGTACTACTGATTGTGTGCTGGCTTAAGCGACTAATTTTATAATCATTGTTTTATAGCAGCTATAGGAAAACTGATACAGAGCTTTTACATTAAAAAATGTCCATTTATCCTTGGGTGGTTATTACTAGAATAAAAGATGATTCAACATTAATTTACACCAGCTTTTCACTTTATGCAGATTACGTAAGCATAACAGACCTGTTCCTAATATTAAGTGCTTCCTTAGACGAATGGCAGTCATTTCTTTGAAGCCCTTCGACAACAAAAAGCACAAAGTGGCATAATATTAAAAAGTTTCTTTAATGCCCTACCGACTACTGTGTTAGCTTCTTGGTCCTCTCTGTCAGGTTGCCCAGATTCTCGTCCTGCGCGTGAACATCTTCTGAAACCTTTGCTCGTGAAGTGTTTCGCTTACCTCACCTGGCTCCTGAGCTGCAATCTTGCTGAACTTCCATAACATCAAAGTAAAAGAAACAGTGTACATGATCAAACAACGTGACGTTATACATCACTAAAGGAATAAGCACATCAAGAAAGATTTATCAAGATTCAAATATATTTATTAAATTTTCAGTTACATTTTCATTTAAAGGTATTTACTTAATTTGATAATCTCATCAGGTTTGGGATGAAATGAAAAATAATGTTAATTTCAATGTATGTTTTTATATATTGTGCTTTGTGTTAAAAGCTTGTATTTTGCACTTAAAATATATTTCCAAGAATGTTGGAGTTGAACATGCCGCACATTTGGTTTATGGAAAATGTCTGCTTATGAATTAATGGACAGAAACAAATAGCCAGAGAAGACTTAATTTATGTCACAAAGAATATTGCTATATTTTTTAAAGTTACTCTATTTTTAATTCAGATAAACATGTTAATGCACATCTCCATGACAACAATTTTAGTTCTGAATTCTATATTTAGAATCAAAAGCAAGGCATTGGAAAACCAAGTCAGTAAGACTTACAATCAGAATGAGGGCAATGTACATTGAAGACCTTAGGAGTGCAAGGTCCTCTTTTTAAAACATTGGAGAACTATAAAGAAAAAAATGAAACATAGAACTACAGAACATGGAGTCTAGCAGTTAATTGCAGGTCAAGACTTGTTCTCAAATATATAAAGTCTCCCTGCCAGTTTTAAAGGTCTTCCATAGTCTAAACCTGCAAGAATAGCTAATTTTGGTGCCAACAGCACTGAGATCTAAGGGGCAGCCAAGTAGGGTTCTGGCCACTAATCCTGATAAGAATCGGTTCCCTAACACAATAAAATTTATGAATATATGCAGTTTCAAATCTGTCAATTTACAGAGTGGGAAACCACTGGTCAGGGTGGAAAATGAATCTCTTTCAGGAAAGACTTGGAATACTATTGAAAGTAAGTGCAATAAACAGTTGTTCCCCTGACTTCTTCAGTCCATTTCCAGAGTAATTGTGTACTAGAGATATTCAAAATTGAGAAATTGAAATCTCCTGTGTCTATGCATGTATTTATAAAGATTAGGTGTTTAAGACAGAGATCGTAGTAAGGCAAATGAGATGAGTAGGGTACAAGATATGGGTGCAGTCACTCTCTCTCTTTCAGGGCTGTGCAAGTGCAGGATTTGTACTTGCACCACCCCAGGGATGATCCTTTCTTTAGACTTAATTCCCTAGGTGCCTTACTTGCCTCATCTGAATTTTGAGTCTATATTGAGTCCGTGGAAGTTTGTCCCATATCTGTCTGACATCAGTCAAGTTTATGTGAAACCATTCTGTGGTAATCTCTAAGTATTTTACATATATGATTTGGAGGTGATATGCAGAACATCTAGCAGAATCTTACCTTATTTCTAGACTTGTGAAATAAGGATAGCTACAAAGAGAGTCTTTCAAATGGATAGGGAAGAAAGATATTGAGAGAGGGAGTCAAGGGAATGAACAATGAATTAAGATGCATTATGTACCTGTAGGAACTCTCCATGAAGAATGTGACTATTATGTACTACAAACTCGTACTAACAAAAGATGAGAAGCTAGGGCAAAAAGAAGAAATAAACTGAAGACTCTCAACAGGTCATACTCCTTTTCTGTCAAGACATTAAATTAAAAGAAACGATGACAGGTCAAGCAGAACTGAAAATTAGTGTCACTACTGGAAGCTTAACAGACACAAGAAGGATGCATATGCCATGTCACTATGCAAGTTATCTCTGTAGTCTCTACAGAAAAAATACATGACTTTTAACAGACACAAGAAGGATGCATATGCCATGTCACTATGCAAGTTATCTCTGTAGTCTCTACAAAAAAAAAAAAATACATGATATAGCAAATTATACTTAAGATACTGTCAACTTAAACAGGTGTTAGTTGCATATTTAAAATGTTTATGTATTTATTTGTGTGTGTGTGTGTGTCACTTTGGGAACTGAACCCAGCAATACTTAAGATACTGTCAACTTAAACAGGTGTTAGTTGCATATTTAAAATGTTTATGTATTTATTTTTGTGTGTGTGTGTCACATTGGGAACTGAACCCAGCACTTTCACACTGACCTCCAGACCCACTCTCATTTTTTATGTTTTAAGAAATGGTCTCAGTAGGTCAGTAATTTCCCAAGACAGACTTGAACTTACAATTCTCTTGCTGCAGCCTCCATGACTGGTGAGACTGCCACTGTGCACCACCATAGTCAGTGACTGGTTGCATTCTGTAAAGAATATAATCTTGTCTTTATCGTAACAGACCTGCACACTCTCCAGCACATAACTTAGAACTATTGATCAGTGAATGGCTGTTTCTTGATGTGAATATGCAGTGAGACGCAAGCTGTTTGCCATTACATGGCAAGGACAGCAGTGTACTTTCACACTGTTGGACCAAGGTAATGTAATTCCCTGCTCTGTCATAACTAGCTGTGTGGGAATATTGATCACCTTGAATTTCTGCATGAGCTACTGGTTCTTTAAAAGATGACAATGTGATGATTTGACCTGGTGAATAGCAATGAATGAAAAGTAACACATAAGCCCTAGAGAAGAACACATATGACAGAGGTTTAGGAATAAGTCCTATGAGGATTCAGGAATCCACCACATTGTCATTGTTTTAGGGGCAGTATGTTCCATCCCATGCTAAAACACTCCATTGAATACAACTGTTGTATGTTATCTCTCCCACAAAACTGCTTATAGTTTTAAGGAAGGAGGCAGGATTTTTGAAGACAAAATGCCACATACTTAATTTTAATAACCTGGAGAATCTGAATTTTCAGTTGATCAAGAGCAAAGAAACCATTTGCGGTTGACCCAGGCTACATTATTATCTTTCTGTCTTCTTTAGCCACGTGAGGCATTAAAGTCAATAGTGATAGGTGAGTTTTTCAAATTCAGCACTATTCACTGGGCTGAATGGTTTCTACTGTGGAGAAAGGGGTGTCCAGTGTATTTTAAGCTATGGAGCAGCCCCGTTGGGTGTTACCCATTGTATTCCAGTAGCATCCCAGTGCAACAACATTTTGGTTGCAGTGTCTCTAGATATTTTAAGTGGTCCCCTGGGGGCAAAATAGCTTGTGTTTGAGCCCAGTTGAGAATTACTGAAGGTGCAAAAGCAAAAAGTAATCATTCTGGTGAATTGAAGCCTCAGTAGAAAACACACACACACACACACACACACACACACACACACACACACACACCTCTTGGTTTCTTGAATAAAGCTCTACCCTACACAAAACACTTTCTGTTTGAAAAGTAATCCCAGCATAGTACTGGGTCCTGGAAGAAACTGAGCATTTACATATAGAGTATGAAATACATGGACATGTTCATTGCTATCAAATCCAGCTTACTAGAGAAAATGAATGGGCACAGCAGATTTCTCTGATATGTTGAGAGTAGTATATTTAGGACCAGGCTTGAGAACATACAGATAATGTTATTAAATTATATAAATGGTTATCATATAACATCTTTCTCTGGTGCACTGATACATCTTCCTCTGTATATACCTTCAGCACCATGGAATCGGAGATCCCTGTGGCCAACTAATGAAAGATGTCTTCAGCATCATTCAAAAATGTATTGAGGCAAAGTTTATGACATGTGAGAAATTGACATCATCCAGCATTTCTGCTTCTTTGGTAAGGATTGCTGTGTAGGGAAATAATTCTGGCGTACGGATATAGGACGAACAGAGCTGATCATCCACTTGATACTGAGAGAGCTTGACCTGGTGTGAGGATGCCCGGTGACTTTTGGGCAGAAACAAAGAGCCGGCTAGTGGACCAGGGGTAATAATACTGAAAGATGAAGGACAAGGAAACTTGTTTAAGAAGCATGTGAGTCTTTTTAGTGGGCTTAAAGCATGTGAATCTTTATATCTATTGTTAATTTCTCTGAACGATCACAGATATTTCTGAACAGTAGAGTTGACAAGATGATATTTCTGGAGGATATCAGCCAACATTTCTTCTTTACAACATAAGCTGGTTCACATAAAGACCTCATGAGCAGAATGACCATTGTGACATGGAAAAGGCTTTTCAAGGTCAAAAAGCATGGGTGCTTTCTCAGCGATGAGTTATATGCTCAAGGTTCAACTACAGTATACAACACTCAGTATCACACCATCCCTTGAAGAGAACCACCAGCTAATGGATTTAACACTATAGAGATGCCAGTTCATCTTTACTAACCTTGAAATTGGGAATGTATGCTTGCCTTTCCTTTTAATAGTGCTTCTGTGAAAATTATCATCAAAACAGGCTACAGAATACCAGGTATCTCACGTCTTTGCTAAAGACCAAGAGATTAATTGTACAGAAAAGCACATAAATTAACAGACAGTGCATAATCACAGAATCCACTTGCCTTATACTATGCCACATAACCTACAAGGACCCCGCTAAAGACAATGATAGACTAAAAATTAAAGGCTCAACTATGGAGCTAGATCAAAGAATATATTTGTAGATTTGAGATGCAGGCTTCAAGAATGAAATAGAGTTGTTGAGTCAATATTCAATATGTATTTCTTTTTTAACTTTACCCGGGTCTAGGAACAAAAAGATGGAGATGTTCCTCTTGGTCTCTTTACTGGCCTTTCATCACGGCTTCAAATTATCTGTGTGTAGAATGGATGTTTCATGTTCATTTCCTTAGGCTCTGCCGTAGTAGAAATAATCTTTGTCTCTGAGATTGGGGATAGAGGAATGACAGAACATCTCTGCCAGGGTCACATTAAGTTTCCATTTAATGGGAAATAGTGCCTACCACCTGGACACCATGCGCTTTTCACGCCTTTTGAAAAGCGGGTGAAGACAACTTACAGTACTATAGTGGCCAGGCAATTGAGCTTCCTAGTCAGCAGGAGTGAGCACTGCCATGTCACAACAGGAGAAGAAACAGTACGTTAGGAACCCAGGGAACTGACCGGGGTATCTTTTAATATTCTCATACCCATTACAAAAATAAATGATATAATATTTAGTTGAGCTTAAAAACAGACATTTGGAATGGGGAGGACATCTACAAATTGTATAAGTACAAAATATTAAAAATCCAAACAAGCCACAGTCAAAGTAAAGTGTATAGTTTGACTATGAGAGCACTGGGTCTGTTCTACACATGATGCGAGCAACATAGGAACTAAACAGGGAATAGTGCATATGAGCGCCACTGACAGAAACCCAGACAGAGTCCCGACAGACATCACTGAACACTGTGGGACTTAAAGCAATCTGCACACTCAAGATGAAGATCTTCATGATAACATAACTTCCCCAACTGTGTGAGTTAAACTATTATTTTTAGTGGATTAGTCTTTAAATCCTGGGATACATAAGATGAATTATGGACATATTTAAGATAACAAGGCTAATAATAATTCTATTTGAACTGAAGAATATGTGCACTTTGGCATTTTTCTTATAGTCTTAATGGTATACATAATTTGGCCAATTTGAGTAATATTCCAATTTTTAACTCTAATTTGAAATGTGTGATTGACTGATTTAGACAAGTATTTTAAGTAGAAATCTTATTAAATTTATGTACAATACTAGAAAATGACTTAAAGCTTGGCATATTTATAAGCTTAATTTTTGAGATTTCTGTGAATTAGGCAGTAGTTAGGAGGCTGTCAACAATTAAGATTAATTAAATAAAACACTATGTCACATTGATAGACTTTTTAAATATTTGAAGATATTTAATTAACTAAGGTTTAAATGAAAGCAAATATTATGCAAAATTTCCTTACATATGATTGCTAAATTTCAGCAGGCTTATGAAAAGAATAACAATGTATAGAAATTGAACTTAAAAGCAAAAGGAAAAATAACAGTATGGTTTTGTTTTACTTTCATACATTAAACATTAAATCCTAGGGCCGGGGATTTAGCTCAGTGATGCCACTGCCTACCTTGCAAGCGCAAGGTCCCAAGTTCGATTCCCAGTACCAAAAAAAAAAAAAACCCCAAAAAGCAAAATATTAAATTCTAAACCCAGTGCAAATCTTTACTGAGCATAACAACTGACCCAGAGGATACTAAAGAGCTAACACTTAACATCATTTGTTAGCATGATGACTACTGTAAGTTGCTTATTTTCCGAAGGTCTGTTCTGTCATCTTCAAATGGTGCGACACTGCCAACATAATAATTCTTAGCCCTGTGTTGTTTCTAAATAATACTTATCAATGAGAAACTAGAGACATTTATAGCTAAATGGATGCACACTGAGGCCATACTCTTAAGTGAAATGAACAGGACATGTTTAAATACTGAATAGTTTCTCTTGTTTGAGAAACTGAAAGTCTAAATAAGGACTAAAAGGTATAATAGATGATTTGAAATAGGAAGAGAAGGTGCAAAGCAGAAGGGGAAATTGGAGGGGTAGGTGAGAAACTAGAGACATTTATAGCTAAATGGATGCACACTGAGGCCATACTCTTAAGTGAAATGAACAGGACATGTTTAAATACTGAATAGTTTCTCTTGTTTGAGAAACTGAAAGTCTAAATAAGGACTAAAAGGTATAATAGATGATTTGAAATAGGAAGAGAAGGTGCAAAGCAGAAGGGGAAATTGGAGGGGTAGGGAAAAAGAAAGATGGTGATGGAATTAGCATGAGAAAAAGATAAAATGGAAACAAAGTCTTTATAGAGAGGGAGGGATGGAGAGGTTGAACGGAGGGCAAGGGAATAGGGAAAAAATAAGAACCAAGATGGATTATGTAAAGGTGCAAATTTCCAATGATGAATGTCACTACACTGTATACCTTAAATGTACCAATAAAATTAATTAATTTTTAAAAAATCATGCTGTAGTATGCATAGATCTCTGATTTTAACAAATGCATAATATTCCACATTAGGGAACTATTTTAATTATTTAACTAATTTTTATTTGTGGATATTTTGAATATTTCCAGCTTTTCTTATACAGACAATGCTGCAATGAACATCTGTATTAAAAGAAAAAAAACCTTGAAAGTCTAAAAAATATAAGGAAGGAGCAGAGAATTCCATTAAAAATAAACACATCATAACTGTAACAAAAGCGTCCACAAATAGACCAGAAAAGCCTGTCAATGCCTAAGAAGGAAGACATAACAGAGGACTGGCACTGTGATTCTCTGCTCAGTGTGATGCTGTGTCAGGTGGATACCAGGATGAGTAAAAAAAAAACAAGAGAGGGAGATCCTTGACTCGCCTCCAGATCAACTGAAATGTAAATATATATATGAAAACTCCAATAATAAAGCTTGTAGAGCAAAGTCTCCATTTCATAGACAGAAAGAAATAGTGTTCCAGCCATTAATGAAAAGTTTTATTATTTCAACTACCATAAAATTAAGAATGACATGGTCTGAGGACAATAAATGTTGGCAAGGCCATGGTTTATCTGCAACTGCCACAGTCCAGGGTTGGGTGTGAAGATATGCAGAACCACTTTGTAAGATTCAATGTGTCAGAAAATACGAAACTCAGCATATCCAGTGTGACCCACGGATTTCTAGGTATGTGGCCAATAGAAATGCACATGTGAAACGGAACACCTACATAAAAACATGCATGACAATGCCAAAAAGCCTAATATTGGGGAAAAAGACAACCATCACACAACAAAATAATAAACTGTATTATCTCTAGAACAACAGAATAAAACGTTAGAGTGAACTATTTAAACATAAAGCAACATGGCTGAAAAGTACAAACATAGTATTAAGAGCAAGAACTGTAGGGCTTCAGCTTGACATAGTCACATCCATCTTGATCATAGCTGCCACTGGCCCAGGAGGTGACCTTAGCGTGTGTTCTAAACCCTACAAGATAAACACCCTTGATAAGACAGTCAATTCAGGCAGGTTTTTGTTTGTTTGTTTGTTTGTTTGTTTGTTTTTACTGACCACCAATATGGCCTCCGTTGTTTCTTAATTTTTGAATGTTAGTAGTCAACAATCCAGAAAGGTCAGAATGGGCTGGGGACCTACGTTTGCCCAACTGAGCATAAGACTCCTTCCTCTTGCCTTGGGCCACAGAGAGCTTCATGTCTTCCTGCCATCCAAGACACACTCTGTCCACAAGTTGCTACTAAACCTCTGTCTATTCAGTTGTGGATCTGTCTGCCTCTTTCTCCAGCCTTTCAGCTGGTTTACATATTGTTCTGAAACAATCAATCATGTTCTATTTATATAAATGTCAACAGCAGGCCAAACTAGTATGTAGTGTTAGAAGTCACCATTATACTCTGCCCATTTCCAGAGAGCCCCAGAGTTTTACAATCACCTTTAAATCTATTCTTCTTCTCCTACATGCTCCCGACTGAATTTTTTTTTATCAGTGACAAATTTATCTATTTTGCTTTTCTAAAGGAAAGAATCGAGGCTTAACTAGTATCCATGTGACATGGTAAAATGTTGTGTGATATCTTTTTCAGAAGTCCTGGGTCTGAAAGCTGACCTCAATACTTACTCTCTGAATAATCCTTCTCACTGTATTTGAAACCAAGGAAATTGAGATTCCCCCATGTATATGACTGGGTCATATAGCTTTTCGTTCTTCTCAAAGCACACATTTCCAGAGTGAGTTTTAGGCTTAGATATTATTCTGTTGAGTAACCATATCTGGCTCACTAGCTTTGTTTTACAAACTGGGAGCAAGAACAAAAAGACCTGAGTTCAGTTACTCAAATCATTGGTGATGAACCTATGGTACCCATACCACAGTGGGCTGTAGGTATCATTAAAAGCTCTCTTCTTGTGCTTTTCTTTAATGACAAAACTTTTTTTTTTTCTACGAGAAAACCTCAGTAATCAGGTTTAATCACAATGTTGACACCTTGTGATAAATAAGTAGGTTTGGGGTTGTAGTTTGGGTAGTCAGTCTCTGAAAGTTTTGCCATAGCTGATACAGGATAACAAAAATTAGCTGTCAGCTTTTTGGTTTTCGTATATAAATGAGAAGGTACAGTAGTCCTCTTTCTGTTCCTGGCTTATTTTGCTTTACATAGTGCCTTTCGGTTCCATTTGTGTTGCTTTGAACAAGCCAGGATTTCATTTTTATGGCTGAAATATAGATATATATATATTTGTTTTCATTTTCTATTCATCTAATACAAAGATAACACTGGTAAGTGTTTGAAGTAGTAAATCTGTTCATTGCCCTGATTTGATCATTACACTTTGGATACATGTATTGAAATATCATATAAATACATATAATTATTATGTGTCAATTAAAAGAATAAAAATAATAGCAAAAGAGATGCCAGACAGAGCTGGGCTTGGGCATAGCTTTGCTCTCCCTGTCCTGTACCCTTTTGGACCTCTGGCCAGTTCAGGGGATCTTCTTCTCATGGTGATGGATGAGTTTAAGAGTAGACTCAACTACTTCTGGAGCCCAAAGACACAGGGTGTTGGGAATGAGACAGTGGTCCCACAGTAATGGCTAAGACTGAGCAAGGTGAGGGAACTATGCATCCTGTTCTTAAGCCTATTATCCACTCCTCAGAGTTGGCATTGAGGTGTAAGATGGCCACATGGGATGCAGGCGACACTCCTTTCTGTCTACTTGGCAAGGACTAAACCATGACTTGAGACTGAGCACGGGGTAATGTGTTTCTTTTCTACAAATGCAGGGCTAAAGCCAGATATCATTGTCAGTTCCATACCAGAGGAATCTGATCAATCAAGTCAAATTCATGCCATTACTTCAAGGAGCCAGGTTATATGTTGTAGAGAAATTTTGAATCATATTCTTGTTCTGAGTTATTTTCAATGGCTTGTTGAATTTCAGATTGAGAAAGCTTTTGAGGTCATGGTTAGGCTCAGTTGGAGACAGAGCCATGTCTAACTGTTGATAACAATCATGGATGCGGCAGTAAGAGTGAACAAAGTCTAGACTGGGTGAGAGCACAAATGCAACCACATTGGATCTCAGAAATCCAGGAAAGGAAGCAAGGTGTATCAGGTCCAAGGAGGTGAAGCAGAAGATAGCATTGAATACTGCCAAAATATGGGAGGACCCACACTGCGGCTACTCAGGGAAACCCACATGTCCCTGTCTAAGAGTTTGCAAACAGAATTTAATGGCATCCACCCCCATGAAGAGATAAAGGTCTGATGGACAGTCACAGAAGGGAACAGTGACACTCAGCGTTTGCAGACATCAGAATCAGATAGGAAAACTTTTATAAATATAGATGTCAAACACAGCTGACCTACCATGGCCTAGGGACCACATTGCTTAAAACCACTCCCTAGGAAACCCTGGGGATGCAAAGGGTGCAATGATGCCTGCGGATAGTTTGGATAAGCAGCAAAGAGGCCAATGAGCCCAAAATGAAAGCTGGTGTGAGGTTATGTAAGTGTAAACGATCCAAATACCTTCAAGGACTTGCCAGGAGTTTTGTTTTGCAAGCTGCCGCAGTGTGTCTCTGGAGAAACAGGGGAGCTGATACCAAACACCGGATAATAGAAAGCATCTTATGAGAAACTAAACTGTTTGAACGTTTGCCATTTGTCTGTGGAAAACGCTCTCAAATCAGTGAAAGACTATATCAAAATAAAATTTTCTTTTTTTTTTAGCAATAGCTAAAGGTAATATTCTGAGAGGTTCTGTCCCTTTCTCCCCCCTCTATGAAATTTCAGTGTCATGAAACAGAGTGGCCTGGAGGAACTGAAGGGCAAACTGCTTGGAAGAGGTAAGGGAACCAGCCCAGTGCAGGGGGATGCATGATGTTACTTTTTATCTGTAGCTCTACCCGCCCTCCACATCCACCTGGCACTCACACAGCACTGGAAGTACATTGCTTGGCTGAATGAAGATGACATAGAATAAGAGAGAACAGTTGTCACTGGAAACCCAGAGACTGTGGCTCTAATTGAGAAGCTAGGTATCTATATCTGAACCTCAGCCTACTCATCTATAAAAGGAATTAGTAACTACACAGCTTTTCTAGCACAACTTTGAGTGAGTTATTAAACTTTTACTGAGTTTGTGAGACCTTTGCTTCTGAGATGATGAGATAACCCATAGTCAAGTGCAACAGAAACTTTAACTGCCATACAATTGTAGTTACCAGATGGTCATTGCTGTTAAATATAGTAATTTACACAAACTGTTCGCTATTTAGGGTCAAATTACAACCCAGTCAAGCACTGATGAAGCACACTTTGAGTGTGTGTCAGACAATTTCTTACTTTATTTGACTGCAATACTAAACTGCTTATGTCTGTTAAGTATCATTCGCTTGCTGCCTGTATCCCAAGGTGTCTGCTCACAGCTTCAAAAATTAGGAGTGTTATTTTCTCCCAGCTTTTCTCTGTGAGAGAACAGACTTGGTTTTAGCAAATCATACAGTCAGCCGGTGGTAAAGATGGGCTGTTAAGAGCAGCCTCTGAGTTCGGAGACTGACTTAACACAATATGCTCCTGTGCCTTTAGGAATAACTGAGGCTCTGCTAGGCTGGAGTGGAAAAGACACCAACTCTATATTTGATGCTTTTCTAAGATTGGGTAATGGGTAGTCTGGGCACTTGAATCTTTCCCTTCTCTTCTCCTGAAGGCTTTTGCTTCATTTTCTGAGCCACCTTAGAACCCTGAATCATTCCTTCCTTCAGGCAGTGACTCCCCATCTTGCCTCTGGAGCAGGTGTTTCTGAAATTCTGCAGGTAAGGAGGGGGAAGCTTAAGCCTTTGTTCTTACATTTATTTACGTTTAAGGAGAAAATATGCATGTTCTTTAGATAGCTCAAGTCAAATGACATAAGGGTGCAAAATAAATGTTGTGAAGATACCAATAAAAAGCAAAACCTAACCTCTTTCCATGAGAGCTACAAGTTGCCACAAAACACATGGTCCATAGTTTCCTGTTACCTCTACTCAGGCAGCCCAAATTTGATCATGTAGTTGCTGCTTCTGGACTGTGGCACCTCATTTTCCTCCAAACCTTTCTTCCCCCATCGAGAAAATGAAAAAGTGAATAGTGCCTACTACAGAGGGCTGTTTAGAGAACTAAATGATACCATAGGTTGAAAGTGTGCAGCACATAATAAGCATTCTGAGGTTGTGAGCTCTTATTGTCACTGTCTCAACAAGAGTTTCACAGTCTAAGCAACAAACAGTAATTTAGAGACATAAAGCAGAGATGGGACCTCTGTTTCTAGTTGATGATATCAATCCCACTTTGCAGTTACAGTGGAAGAGTACTAGCAGAGGAAATGTGACACTTAGAGATTTAGGGGATTGGGTTTTAGTCTCCCTTCTATCATTAGCTAGTCTAGTTGTGTGACTTTATACAGGTTGACTTGATTTCCAGTCTTTCCATCCTTTGGCCTACACCAAGCAGAAGGGATAAATACACCAAAGGAAACAAAAGAGCCCAGTGAGTGAATAGCAGCAGAGGGTACATCAGCTCTTTATTCTGTTATCATTCCAATGGTGCATGATACAAACCTGTGGCTGCGAAAATATTCAAATCCATTGTCAACCCTAATCCCAGGTGTGCTGTAGCAGTAACCCTTGCCTCACCAGCATGGAAAGGTTGTGCCCCATCTCATGACAATGCCGTACCTTTTACTGACACTTTTTTCCCTATTAGAAGTGTCTCAGCTCTCTGGAGTTGGTTATGACATTATTCATACATCTTGCCAATTTCATGTAGACTTGAGAACCATCTGACATCCCAATTAAAAGTGGACCTATTCATGCTCTTTAATCCTAGTGATGATATGTTATTTTTGCTGAACACAGCTCTTGCAAGGATCCTAACCCTGCCCTGCTAGCTGGTATTATGGACTAAATGCCTGTGTCTACCCAAAATATGTATTTGGAAGCCCTGGCTTGTATTGTGGCTGTATTTGGAGATGGGGCTGCTATGGGAATAAGTAATTATAATTCAATGAAGTTATAAGCATGGGATCCTGATCCAGCGGGATTAGTGTCTTTATAAGAAGTGACAAGGCGATAACATGCTGTCCTGCTCTGCGGTCATTTGCAATGCCACTATCATTGCTGAATGTACCCAAAAAGCAGGTCCTGTCAGCTTCCCGTAAGAAGGCAGCTATCTGCAACTCAAAGAGAGAGTCCTCAGTAGTTATCAATTCTCCCACAACTTGAAAGCAACTATATTTACATTACATAAGTTTCCCAGTCTATAACATTTTATATTTTGTTATGGCCGCCGGTCATAGTCCATTTGGACTGTTATAACTAAATATTTTAGCCGGAGCAATTAATAAAAAACAAAAATTTCTTCACATACTTTTGGAGGCTAGGAAGTCTGTGGTCAAGGTGCCAGTAGCTTGAGTGTGTGGTGTCTTGGTGCTGCATTCTCACCTGGTAGAAGGGGCAGAAGGTTCCCTTAAGCCTCTCATTTGAGACATTCATAATCCCATTAGTGAAGGTGAAGCCCTTAAGATCCAATCTCTCCCTAAAAGCTCTATGTCTTAATATCACCAACAGTAGAGATGAAGCGTCAATAAGAATTTTCATTTTTTGAGAACCAAGATCTGTCATGTAAAGACACAAGTTCCCAATAATAAATGTAACTGTACTGTATTCTTAAAAAGTACCAATGAACTCAATGAAAAGAAAAAAAGAACTTTCATTTTTGAGGGGCCCAAACTTTCAGATTATAGCACAGCCTTCGACGACGAAGACAGCTGTCTTGGATTCTCTTGGAACTGGTACTTGTCAAAACCAATCTAAGACCGTGATTCTGTTAGGACACAGTAGATGTCTAAATTGCACGTCTATGTGAGGGACGAAGGAAGGGTCAGTCGGAGTTTCTATTTTATCTGCATCTATGTTCCTTCACCATCCTAGGAATCCAAGTGGTAATGTACAGTATCAGTCTCGAGATCTTAGAGCTGGTCAAGATCTAGAGAATAATGACTGTTTTCACTGTGCAAATTACAGATTGTTAATTCTTTACTAAGGCACGCGCAAAAAATTAAATTTACAAAGCTAAATTATGGGATTTGAGTATCAACGAGCTGTAATTCCCTCCACCTTAATGCAGGCATGTCTGCAAATGGTATCTGCTTATTTAACTAAAATAAGCATTTTGAAGAAGAGAGAAAACAAGGAAAGGTTTTGTTTCTTTGCCTCCTGGAAATCAAATTCAATTGCCTGGCAGATTGTGAGAAGCAAGTTTCCTTATTTTCCAAAAGGATTCTAGGAAGAGTGGTGGATGAAAGGAGACTGTAGAAACCCCACGCAGTGTCTAGGTGAGGAGACGCAGTAGGGAATGGTGTCCAACCAGGACTTGTTCCCAAGATGCATTATTACAGCACGTCGCCTCTGTCCGGCTGCACGTCCTGTGATCTGGAAACTTTCACAAGTGCTTCTTCGAAACATTTTCCATTTTACCCAGCCATCAACTTTCCTCTCACCCTTTCCTACTCCGGTCCAAGGAATTTCTTTGAGAAAAACACAGGACTTGAGTTTCTGAATCATATTCCCTCTGGCCTGAAATGTGTGCTTTCTGTAAACTTTTCCTTTTTTTGCTTTTCCAAAAGAAAATATTGACATTTTCTTTCTAAAGCTGATGCCCCTATCTATGTTTGCAACTTTTTCCCCCCTGTAAAGCCTTGCCACATCAATTATTCTGTCTGTTGGATATTTCAAACCTCCTCCACTGGCTTCTTCTCTTGATCCTCCAGACATGTTGAAATATCTACCATCCTTTAAAAATTCAGAATAAAATCCTGTCTCAACCTTGTTCCCTCCAAATTCGCTATTCCTCTTCTCTCTTCCTTCACATCCAGGTTTCTTGTGGGTCAATACTACTTTCTGTGGCGTTCTCCCTAATTATTTGCATTATACCATCTGCTCCTGGGAATTACTGAAAATGCCCTTCCCAGGTGATAGTAGCTGCTAGCTTTTAAATTCATTGGCTTGCACTTTTCTTCTCTGGACTTTCCACTACAATTTGTGTTGAATGAATGCTGTGCAACTATCTATCCCCTTGATTTTGCAGCACAGTTTCCATAAAACAGGGACTTGAACTTGACTGGTATTATACCATCAGGTACACATAATATGATTTTCTACTGTAATGCATTGGATACTTATGTTCACCCTTCAAGATTTTAGTCTCACAGGGATGAATATGAGATTTTTTTACCAACTGGGACTTTCGTAGTCACTATTAAATTCCAACAGCCTGGAATGGGGCCTGTCACACAGTAAAGTACTCAGTGAAAGATTGGTAAGTATAACCACTTCTAGACCACTTAGTTTCATTTAAAACATAGGAAGGGGCCAGGGGTATAGCTCAGTGGTTCTGGAGCCTGACTCGCAAGTGCAAGGACCTGAGTTCAATCCCCAGTACCAAATAAATAAATAAATAAATAAAAATAAAACATAGGAAGGTGAAAAAATTCAGTATACCACTTTCAAGATCTCATCTTGAACAATCTCCCTGACAATCTGTAGGCTGCCTGATCCAGGCAGCTGTCCCTTGAGTACCTAAAGTGTATGAGGTGTTTGGGAGGCAGCAGTAATACAGTGGATAGGACAAATGCCCTTTCACTTTGGACCTTGCAGAACAGGTAGAGGAGATACAGAGTAAACAGTGTTTGCCTTAGGTCAGAAGAATCTATCTAGATCAATAGAAATGAGCAGAAAAGTGTCCAAAACTCCCTTATTCATGGCGCAGGCATAACCAGAGAAAGCCCCACAGAAAGGCTGAGACCTCAGATGAGCAAAGTGCTACTTTATTTCTGGGTAAATTTGGAGATCGTGGGGGTTGACAGATGTGATGACCCATACAGCACATGGTGATGTAAGGGGCACATTGCATCCTCGTGGAAATTAACTCCTGAATTTATTTTAACTTTTGTTAACACAGGCAAATATTATCAACTTCAAAGGGTTTGGAGAAGAGTAAAGGAAGGAATAATGGATGAATGAAAAGAAGAGTACCCATACGCACAGAACATGGCTTATAGCTATTGGTTAAATGTAAATTATTTTCTTTTCTTTCACTTGATATTTGCTAAGCACCCACAGTGTGCCAAAAATTCTGATTATAATAGAGATTCTAATAGTAAAAAGACATATGCTCTTCCGTGCTTGAGCATAGAATTGTTGAGGAATGATCGTGCTCATAAATATCAATTATGACAGAGCCATGAAACCATAGAGCACGCAGGAGAAGCCACATAGAGACTGGTTTTTCTACCGGGTCAGAGAGCTCTCCCTGAGAAAGTAGGATTGAAACTCAGATCAGATGGAAGAATAAGCACTTCCCGCATTAGGAGGAAAACACGTAGCAAGTTCCAAGGCAAAGATCCAGACAGAGTGGGGCCATAAGAGGCTTGGGGAATGAATGAAGGCCAGTGGGGTAGAAACATACAATAAAGGGGAAACGGTGAAAGAAGGCTGAAAATGAGCAGTCAGCCCTGGGTGGTTCTTGATCTGACCATGGCCAACATGTTATGGTTTCTCAGCTGTCTCACACAAGCACCATGTATCTAACCACTGCAGAGATTCTTCGGGACGTTCCCCTGTTATGTGCTCCTGCCTTCATGGATCTTACTCACTTACACCTGCTTTGGCTATCATTCTTTACCTAATACTATTTTGCCTTTAAAACCCAGTGAACTGACCCTCTTGATGCCCCAGCTTTATTTAAATGCTTTTCTTTTCCCCTAAGAATTATGTGTATTTTGGGCCAGGGATTTAGCTCAGTGGCACCGCTCCTGCTTCTAAAGTGCAAGGTCCTGTGTTCAATTCCCGGTACCCAAAATAAAACAACACAAAAAAGAACATTGTGTATTTTATCTGGAGACTGCATCATGTTGCACTGAGGCTATAACACTCATTCTTTGTTGGACTCTAAGTTCCTCGAGGAAAGACAAAGTTTCACGTAATGTGTTTTCCCACAAACCCTGGGGAAAAGTAAGAAGTATTCAGTAAAGGGAAGTGAGGTGAATTTACAGATACATGAAAGTTGTGTCATTTACTTAAAGAATTTATTGTTAAATACAGAACACAGTAAGTAGGTTGGTAACCCATTTAAAATGAGGAAGATAGCTTCTTGTAGCAAGTAAGAATGGTACCTGTGGTGATTTTATTTCCTGATTCCCAAAACAAAGGGAATAAAAATCAGTTTGAAATTTTTTCATCATTGGAATATGAACACTTCATGAGAATTTTAATGGATTATTGAATGCTTGCCTTTTCCCCCACGTATTTAAGGCAAAGGACTATAAAATAAACAAATTTTTTAAAAATTCTCCCCACTCCTTTTGAATGCTTTGGAAGGGGCATGGTGTTGGATACAGAACCCAAAGTCTCATGAGTGCTAGGTAGGGGTTATACCACCAAGCCACACCCCACAAAACCCCTTTGAATGTTTTATTCAAAGAACTCAATGCTGGTTGGGCCAAGATACTCCCTAATCTTCAGCAGAACCCTTTGATCAAAATGCCAAGTGCTTGATGGTATAAAATGACACAAGGGCAACTCAGGGCAGACTCTGTGGTCTCGCATCCCACCTTCACATCTGCAAATGAATTCTTACATAAATGCTATATTTTGCAATTAATGTATGCTTACTTAAAAATACATACCTTTTCTTTACAAAAAAAAAAAAAAAAAAAAGGTGCTTTTAGCCAGGCGTGGTGACGCAGACCTGTAATCCCAGCACTCAAGAGGCTGAGGCAGGAGGATCACTGTGAATTCAAGACCAGCCTAGGCTACACAGTGAGTTCCAGGTCAGTCTCAACTACATAGTGAGACCCTGTCTAAACACCCCCCCCAAAAGGTGCTTTTTATTTAAATAGGTAACAACTGCCAACATTTCCAACCTGGGTCATAAAAATGGAATAAAGTCAAAAGTGTACTTCTCTGTTGTTAGTTGGGGATTTTTTGTTTTTTTTTGTTTTTGTTTTTGTTTTTGTTTTTGTTTTTGTTTTTCGGTTATGGAAGAATGCATGTGAAAATCAGAGCGCTTTTGAAAACAGTATCTGAATCAACATAACAGGGTTAATTAGGAACAATTTAAATATTTAACCAACAATCAGAAATAAGTAAATAAGACTCAAGAAGATTCATGAAGCTACTCATTGACACAAGTGATTACTCGGAATTCTTATGAAAACAATAAATGCACATGTTTTTCATTGGCTCACGTTCGTATCTTGAGTGTCCACTCCATGACTATAACAGCCGGTAGGAGTCTGCGTGTTTTTTTTACCCAACCTCATTGGTTCTCCAAAATGATTCATGGATGAACTGCAGCAGCACGGCCTGGGGACGGGGGTCAGAAGGGTGGCACCTTGACGTCCATTTTGGGACTGTGAGTTCCGACATTCTTCACGCAGAGAGCAAGCTGCTGCGGGTATCACCGATGGATGGCTACTCCGATTTCTTCCAGTCTTTCCTTGTGATGAATACAGCAGCTGTCGACATCTGTGCCCACGTGTCCCTTAGATGCGCACCTTCACTTCCTTGGAGCATGACTGCTACGTCAGAGAGTAGAAAAATATTTCAAAAACAGCTAAGCAGTGTAGAGATTTTCTAAACCAGCTCTGCCATTTCACACTCCCGCAGACAGTTTATCAATGGGTAGAGAGCAAGTATTTCACTGATTTTAACGTACATTTTTCTGATGAGTAAAGACACTGAGCACTGTTTCACACACTCATTAACCACTGAAGTACGCTCATGAGCTATCTTTCGAATTTTGCTCTTTTTAATTGGGTCGTTTGTTATTAATGTGGTATAGGATTTCTTTATACAGATAGCTCTCCATTTCTATGGACATCTTATGCTTGCATTCAACCCAACACAGGGTGAAAAATATTTGAAAAAAAATAATTGTATTTACACTGAACATGTGCAGATGTTTTTCTTATCATTCCCTAAATAATGCAGTGAAACAACTATTTACATAGCATCTACTTTGGATTAGGTACTGAAGATAATCTATAGATGATTTAAAGCATAGAGAAGGGTGCATAACATCTATGTAAATACCATGTCGCTTCCTGTAAAGGGGTTTAGTGCCAGTTTTGCTCTCTGTGAGAAGTCTAGGAACAAATCCTCCAGAAATACCAAAGCACAACTTTATATCTGACTTTCAGTTATCTGTCAAATACTATGTATACTGTGAATACTTTCACTCAGTCTTTCCCTTTTCTATTTATTTTCTTGATATGCAGAATTATTTTAACATTGAAGAACATTTTATCAATAACTTCCATTTAGTTTTTAGAAAACAGTTTCAAAGAAACAAGAGTAGTCATTTTTAAGGTTTTGAAGATATTCTTTTATGTTTTATTTGAAAATTGTATATACATTTCATACTTATGTTTGTGTTACTTTTCTAATAAATTCCACTGCAGAATTTCATTTTGTACATGGAGATTTCCAGTTGGTCTTTTATATCCATTGGCTCCTTATCCATCTCAACTATTTCTTGAGAACATTTTACATCATTAATTAATTAGCCATGATACTTTTGTATTTTTACAAATATATGAGGGATTCATCTTTAGACCTTGCATTCTATTCCTTTAAAAATGTCCTTTGGGTAACGTCTGTCGGCCTAGATTACATTAGCTTTGTAGTAACTTTCAAAATCAGACTACATAAATCATATAAAATTTTCATCCTTTACAAGGTTGCTTTTGGAGTAAGGGATCTATGTTAGCATATTTTGCATTCTCATATGAACTTCTTTTAAAAATTTTTTTAACACTTTGTTAGTGGAAGGATTTTAAACTATGCATTCAGTTTTTTCAGTAGATAGAGCTTATTCTGATTTTAACGTTGCGCTGTCCATTTCAGACTTAGTAAGTTGTTCTTTCCAAAAATGTTTTATCCACCAAGATAAAGTTTGTCTGATAATTGTTTTAGTGTTTGAAAGTACTGCAAAAATATCTTGTGCTTCTTTCCTGATATTGTAGACTATATTTTCTGCTTCTTAATCAGCCTTGTTAGATTTTTATCAATCTATGCAACTTTGCAAAAGGTTTAATTTTTCATTTTGTGGTTTTTTTTTTCTATCGTTTGCAGATTTCCTATTTTTTAAAAAAAAGTCCTGCAAATTTTATTAAAAATCCTATTCTACTTATTTGCAATTTGATTAACTCTTCTTTTTAGTTTATGAAAATGGAAACAGACCACTAATTACCGATCACAAATTTTTATTTCTTTTTTTAATATAGTCATTCAAAACTAACATTTGCCTCAAGTGATTCCCCTGGAGTTTGACCTATTGTGTTTTCTGATCCCCTGTCCAAGATTTCCCACCCATCTGCCAGCTGCATTTAAAAGATGTTTCCACCAAGGATAAGTTTAGAGAAGGCTGACTTCTCCCTCAAGCTTCTTCCCCCAACAACTGCTGGCTCCCTCTGCCTCAACTTGACCAATGTCTGAGCCTCCTGGGATGGCAGTAGTGAGCAGCCAGTGCCTCTGACTCCAGGGGGAGCACAGGCAGAGCCAAGGCTCGTGAGACTGCTGTTTCAAATTCAAGTACAAACCCCACGCAAAGATCAAAGAGTCAAAAAGGTGTGTGCAAAACCCTGGGATTGTGTGCAACAGCTGAGCATGAACCTGTGCAAACACACCCTTCTGTGACTAAAGAATCGTCGCTCCTGGAGTCCTCGGGGAGCGGTCGGTGTAGCCACCCAGTCCTGTCCGCCCTCACCTTGCACTCTAGCACAAGCTCCGACAATTCCGTTCAGGTGGCATTGCTTGCTCTTCACGATTTCCATCTCAAATCGGGCACAAGAACTCAAACTGGATACTCTAAAAGCTGGCAACTCAGAGAGCTGACAAGACTGGTAAAAGGTTTTTAATGAATCACATGAAATATTTAATACTTTATTATAGAATGGCCTCTATGTTAGATACTTTTGCCCATTTATAGGCTAATGTCACTGTTCTTCATGTTTAAGGTAGGCTAGGCTAAGGAATTATGTTCAGTGGTTTAGATATATTAAATTAATGTTTTGATTTATGATACTTATTGATTTATCAGGATGTTGAAATCTCACCTTCAGTTGAGGACCATTATATATGAGGATTCTTTTTTGGTTATTCACTTAAATTTAATGCCATTTTCAAAGGAGAACCATCTCTGTGTGAAGCTGCTCATTTGAAACATACTGAGATTTGTTTCATGGGACAGCATATGGTACGGCTTAGCAAACCCTTGATGTGCATTTGAGTAAAATAAAAATTGAATTCTCACTCATGTTGTCACTGGTCATTTAAGGCCCTGTCACGTGTCATTATCATCCTGAGACACAGACTGGTGAGGGTGATATTCCCAGGGCAGGTTCGGTGCCATGTCACAGAAAAGGAATATGGGAACACCCACTGGCTCCCAAGCACCCTTCCTCGTATGCTTGTTTCATCCACATTTTATCAGCTGCAACAAAAGCAACATGGCTCTTTCTGATGTCAATCCAAAATAGATACATCGTGCTCCAACAACAACAACAACAAAAATGAATCATTTCAACACATATATAACCCACAACAAAGACATTAGATTTGTATGACCTTTGGCACCATCTCCAAGTATCTCTCCAATCAATCAGTCCTCTGCATGCCCGTCGCCCATGCTGTTGTTCAGACCACTCTCCGTCCATCTGGATTGGTGCGAGGAAGCTTTTAATAGATCTGTCTGCATGGCTACTTTGGCTCCCTGACAGCAGTTATAGCATTCAACAAAAATCTGCCTATGCTGTACACCATCTCTTTATCTACCAGCCCCTACATTAAGACCCTTAATGGCTTATCGTTGCACTTATATTCAAATGCAGTCTTTCAATGTCGTCTACAAGGCCTTGCAGAACTGAATTCCTATTGGCCTCCACTCACCACCCACATGGCTCTTTCTGTGCTTTGACGGATCAATCTACTTACAGCACCATGGACTTTGCAAAGGCTATTGCCGCTGTCTGGAGTCCCCTTTCCTGTAGCTTTTCCCTGGCTCGGTTTAACAGCCATGGTAAAGCACCCCTATCCCTGCTTCTTCTTAGAGCATCACATCATTTACCACACGTTCTAGTGATGTATTTATCTGCACAGTTACTTTTTTCTCTTGTATAAATTGCAAAATTGCATTAATGATATTGCTTAGTTCAAGAGTACAATCATCTGCACTCTGTGCTTGACAATTTTTTATTTTTCTTTTATCCAGCATAATCTCTTCACCCCTTTTCCCCTTCTCACATTAGCTCCCAACTTTAATCCACTTGAAGGATGTCTTTTCCAATTTCGTTCTATGTGTCAACTTTTTACACACACATATTAAACACGTGCACATGATTTCTGTGTGTTCTGATCCTTCTTTTTCTCCCACAGAATTGAATATCTGAAATCCACGTTGTTAGGTCAATATTAAATCCATCCTTTCTGGCTAACCCTCTATAGAATTATTATCACTTTGCAGATGAAGAAAACAAGACTCTGTGAGGCTGAGAAGTGCCTTACATTTTCGCAGACAGAGTCGTACAGATCCATGAATGGAACCTGGTTTTGTCTAACCCTAAAGACAGTCCTCTTACCCCTCACTTCCTGTCATACCATCATGCTACCACTGTATCTTCTTAGAGATACAGAAATTTTATATCGCAAAGGACGCATGATGGAATGAAACTTAAGACCTGCTTTCCTCACCTCCCATCGTCTTTTGCTTGCCTTGGTATTTCTTAGACACATGGATTACATTCATTTTCTTCCCTGATATGAGTGCCCAGACTTTGTTTCGCCCTCCTGAAGCCAAGTGCAGCAAACTACTACGAACTTCAACCTCCATGCCAGCTTTAGCTTTGTGCAAAGCATTCCTTGTTTGCCAGACCTCAAACCAGCTATTTGGAGTCTGCAAAGCTATTTACTTTCAAGCCTCCATTGTCAATAGATCAAGTGGAAACATTGATAGCTCCATGCTCCAGGCTGCCTGCCCATCAGGAGCATCAGCCCTGATGCATTTCTGTGTACAGGAAGCTTTATCCCTGAAACCTAAGCAAATAAAAATTCCTGATTTTGATCCAGAATGAGTATTAGTGCTGTCCACCTCTGCCCTTGCCAGGGCAGTGAGGAATCTATACAAACATCTCTCTTGGCTAAAATAGGCTTTCAGACTTTGTCCAATACTAATGGGCTTAGGGTTTAATGCACATGAACAAACAGCTTCCAGGGACAATATAGAGACCCTTGCATCATTGGTGAGAGTAGCGAACCACTCTCTTTCAAGAACTATTTTTTGAGTGTCTGCTATGAGACAGGTACAACGTTAGATATAGGAGACATTCAAGGTGGAATAGAGTCCCTGCATTTGGCGTAGACATAGTCTATTTGGATAAATGAGTAAAAAAAAAAAGTGAATGAGGTAAAACAATCACAGCAATGTTCTGTATTCTACTCCAGGGATTGCGGTCTAATTCTTACCTGACAACATAAAAGTGACAGCACTGCAGAGGACAAAGCTGCTTGTGGTGGCCATTTGGATACATCTGGAACACCTCAACCAGCCAAACAGAAATGGATCATCAAGCTATGGGACTGAGATTAATTGGTGAAGCTGCCTGTGTCAGGCATGGTGGAAATTACTTCCCAAGAGTGTCAGAAAATGCATTACAACTTCCATTTCAATTTTCTTAAAAAAAAAGTGACTTGAGTGGCTCTTTCTGTGACTTAGTGAGCCACACAAGAGGACTCACTGCAGCCTGTTATATAAACCTAAGCTGCTATTTATATACATCTCCTTGTCATTCTGATACCCCGGGTTCCAGGTAGTGACCGAGTACTTTCCTGCGACTTCTACAGCTTTTCTAAGTGCCCCAGCATCATCTCTTGCTGATTTTCCATTCCTCCCTCCCGCTCTATTACTTTTTAATCACTTACCAGATCAGGAGAAGCTTTTAAATGAGATAATTATTCATATTTTCTACTAGATAACTTTGAGATGTTCATCTTAGCGTTCTATTTTATAATGAAACACTATGTTTTGGAGACATGATATAACTTTCAGGCTTCAAGTTTTACACTTTTTTTTATCATTGCCCTTTAATCCCTATTCTCAGTCTCCTTAGGACACAGAGCTACCTCTTCTAGAAGAAAGCAATTAAATACAGGTATGCCTAAGCCAGGGTCATTATTTATGTTTGCATAGTTTATTTCAGGGGTCATGATGTATACCATACCTTACACTTCGTCAGTGTACATTTTGGGCAGCTGCATTTGCCAATTATGTATAGATCTGTTTCTATTAATGAAATTGATAAAATTAAATGGATAAGCATGATACCTAAGGAATGCATTGAATAAGAGTGGTCCGAAGATTTTCTCCTCTTCTTACATCCCTAAGATTTTATACACTTGAAAGAAACAGCTCAGGACTTAGTCTTGCAGATAGCATTGAGTCTGTAAGGCAAGATTGAGCATAAGAGTTCCAAGAACTGATCAGGAAGCAAAAGGACACCATGCCATACTGAGCTGGTCAGTATCATACCTCCACATCTAACTAAGGGTTTAGCCAAATTTGGAAGTCACCAGGCAGACAAGAAAGACACGCAGGAGACAAGGTTTGGCTATGGCTTTCAGACCATTAGCAAAGGGAATAAGGGGTAAGGAAGCCATCTCACTAAGCAGCAGTGTTCCCTTAGCCCTGACTATGGCTGGATTACCTCTCCTTCCCATTAGATTGGTCTCATTGAGAGGGAGACACTGTCGTCCACACCCTGCTGTCTTTCCTTCTTTCTATGTCTTCCTTTCAGAACACTAATGATCACCATGGGTAGAGTAAGCATTTGAAAATCCTAAAGTCCATAGCATGTTCTACGTTTGTTCTGCTTTCCCCACTGTTTCCCCCAAATGGGTAGGAGCATAAAATCACTTTGTGCAGCCCACATATAAATATCTCACACACTCTCAAATAATTGTCTGGACACCACTGATCCATGTGCAGTATTCCTGCCTGCTCATTCAGTTAGAGATGTCACTGAGCTGACAAGCCCTGTCCTTAGGTTACAGCGATGTGCCACAGAGTTCATAGGTAAAGAGGGGCAGGTGTGCTGGAAATAATGACTTTTGTTTATGTCACACACTTAAACACCAGCTAACTGTTAGAACCGCAGCAATAAAATCAAAAAGGACACGGGTAAAAGTTTTAGAAAACTTTGTGGTGGTTTGGCTTTTCTTCCCATCCTCTGTCAAAAATCATTTTTTCTAGACTTCAGTCCAAAATCATTTCCTCTAGGCTGTACTTAACCCACACAGGGAGCATCCCAGAGTTGGGAGCTGTCTTTCAAGGGGTGAGGGGTAGAGGTGAGGGCAGTGAGAGAGTTACACATCGCAGAGCATTTTCCTCTTCTGGTAACTATTATTGGCCATTTAGTCATTTTTCCATTTTTTCCTAGCTCTCTTTGCCTGTCTCCTATACCCAGTTAAACTTGAAATTTAATACTAGCCTTTCTAACTCTCATTCCTAAGGGTCCTACTTCAGTCCTATTACCAAGCTACTATTTTCCTCCTCCAGGGCTGAGAGCCTCTGCAACCAGTAATATATATCATTATCTAGTCCCAGGCCATGACTGGTACTTTTCCATGCCTCTGGCTTCTTGTTGAAATCACCCTTGTTTTTCATGGGGCCGTGATTTTTTTTTTTAATTTCCAAAATGAATGCAGGCCAGGAGAAAAAAAAATGAAGAATGATGGTGTTCTGTGGACCCAGGCATGCCAGCAACCCTGGAGTATCTTAAAGAAATGAAACTTATTGTTGTCACTCACTCCCTTAAAATTCTACAAATGTCATCTGTAACTCAAAGTATTAATAACATGGTTAGTCTTTAGATCTCTAATTGTGTGATGAGCGGTATTAAACACTTTAATCTTCACAGCAACCTGTAAAGTAGACATAATTGTGATCCTCATTTTATGGATGAAAACACTGAGATGTAGGGTTTTCTGAAGAAACAAAATTAGTACTTGATGGACCAGTATTCAAATTAGACAGACCAAAAAGTGATTAGTCTTAAGCATTAGCAAATCCGATCTTAAATCGGGGTGAAGTATTAAGAACCTGCCTTGACGTATTTAGATGCTTCCAATTTATATCTGAAATTGCTTTCCCTATTCTTCTCCCATCGCTCTTGCTCAAGTGTCCTATATAGTTCACTCATTGAATAGTTATTGAACACCTCCTGCATGCCAGAATCTGAGCTAAATATCACATGGTAGCCACACTATTCTAGCAGTCTTAATCTGTTCATCCGCCATAACAAAAAATAACAGAAACTGGGAAGCTTATGAAATACCAAAAACAGTATTTCTCAGAGTCATGGAATCTGCGAAGTCCAAGATCAAAGCAGAGACACTATCTGATGGGGCTCATTTTCTCTCTGTAACTCACACGGCAGAAGTGTAAGATCTCCGTAAAGTTTCTTTCACAAGGTCACTAATCTTATTTATAAGGCCTTGACCTCATAGCCTAATCACTCCCTAAAAACCCAACCTCATAATACCATCACCCTGAGGGTTAGGATTTCAGCAGATGAATTTTAGAAGGCCACGAAGAGTTATAATATGGTACAGGCTCTGTACCACGAACATCCTACACATCTGGAATTTTATATAACAGTGTCTTTGTTCTGTGATGAGCTTCCCTCCTCCTTCCATTTCTATACACAGTCAAGACTCAGTTCAAATTTTTCTTTGTCTATGATGCTTTCTGCATCTCTTTTCACATACAAAGCCTCTGAGGCTGCCATTGAAATTTGTAGACATTTTCTTTATACTCCATAAGTGAGTATCTATCTATCTATCTATCTATCTGCCATTCCTCTACCTTTGTATTCGTCTTTTGATTAAGGACAAGAGCCCCTTCTCACTAAATTTTCTACTTGCTTGTAGAATTATCTGGCATTTAATAAATATTCTAGAACTGAACTGATCTGCTAATTTAAACTCTGAGATCATAAACCATATTGAACCACACAAAGGTTTTTATGTGTGAAAACCTTTAAGACTACATTTTTAAAGATGATTTTAAAGCAAACTAGTTGTTTGAGTAGTGGTTTATTTTTATTTATTTAGGTTCCTGGAATCAAATCTGGGACTTTGTACTTGTGAGGCAAGCGGCAGAACCACTGAGTTAAATCCCCAGCCGTAACACTATATTTTAAAGAGGTTTCCTCAATAGAAACTATCTGCAAGGGTCTCTGGATTAGTAGGACGTCTCACAAAAATAAATGACAAAGTTTACTGTTACAGACTGAGGGCTGGGGATTTAGCTCAGCGGTGAAGCCGCCTGCCTCGCGAGCGCCAGGTCCCGAGTTCCATCCCCAGTACCAAAAGAAAAAAAAAAAAAGACTGAATGACTGTATTCCCCCAAAATTCATATGTGAATGTCTTCACTTCCAATATAATAACATTGAAGAGGTCAGGTATTTGGAAATTAATTCAGTCCGGAGAATAAGTCCTTCATAAATGGAGGTACACAGCGCCCTTGCAAAGAGACCCTAGGGAACTCCATAGCTCTCTTTCTGCCATAAGTGGAGACAAAGAGAAAGTGACCAAATGTTTAGCCATAAAGGTAATTTTGTTGATTCTGCAGGGATAAAATTTTTGCAGAATACTGAGTTTGGCATCCTGGAGACCTTCATCACCCCTTCCCTGTGCACGTACAATTGGTTGAAAAGGAACAAAGCACCTCCTGAGTCAGGAAGCACAGAGTTTTCCCTGGGCTGATACTGCTCCTGGAGTCCTTGGTGGGGGCTACTCCTTCCTTTGCTGTCCTTTTCTCTCTCATTTCACTTACTCAAGAAACATCAGAGCTTACTTTTTATATGCACCCTCTGCTTAAACAAAGTATAATCACCCTTGTCTAAGTGCCCAGAGATCTCTACACTTTCCATTCTCTGAATGCAAAATATAAATCCCTTATTCTAAAATATCCTTTCTGCAGTAGGAGAATTGTTTTGCTTGCTGATGACAGAAATTTAACTTAAATTGGCTTATATAAACAGTGATTTTAGCTGCTTATGTAATCAGAACACCCCAGAGAACTCTATCTGGTCAGTTAAAGCTGGATACAGGGTTTGAAGTCATCCGCAGCACTTTTCCTCTTCAACTCTTGACTCTAGCATCCCTGTGCCTTACTTTCCACATATTCTCTTCCTGTGGTAGCGAAGGTGGTGATCAGCCACTCCAGGCTTACACTGTCCCTGCAGCCTGAAGTCGAGAGCAAACATGCGTAGTTCTTTTCTCACTGCCATCCACACAAATCCCTTACAACAGTGTTTATCCGTGTTGAGGGGCTGTGCTCATCTGATTCTGCACTGCTAGGGTTTGAATATGTCTTGTCCTCTCTGGTACTCGTGTGGAAGTTTAGACCCCGCTGGGAGGAATGAAGAGAGTAGAAACTTTATCTGATTATGGAGGGTAGAGATAGTCCTTTGAGACGTGGTAGAGTTAGATAAGGTAACCAGAGAGGAGCCCTCACAATTGAGTACTTGTGGCTTCCTAAGGTGAGGGAGAGAGACCAGAGCACACACCCACATCATGCAGGCTCCCTGGCTTCCATGGTGTGACACCCATACCACCCCAGCTCTCTGCCAGAAAGAGGGCCATCACTACCTGCAACCAGAACCATGAGCTACGGCCAGCCTTACCCAGGCTGTGGTACTGTGACATTTGCCAGAGTAAATGGACCAATACATGGAACAACCACTATATCTAGAGGGACCTAATGCATCAGGTTGGTCTGTTGGCTGTGGCTCAATGATACTTACTGGCTTGTATAAATCTGGCAAAGCCAGTTCCATGTTCCTCTCCCCAACACCACACTCAGTAATGTAATGTAGGTAGCCTGAAGTCGTGGGACGTGGGAGTGTTTCCACCCCAGGCACAACATATAGACAAGAGCTGTACAACAGGAACTCCCTCTTTGGAGAAGCCAGTTATTGGCAGGAGATGCTCTTTCCCACCTCAAGAAATTAAGTGTTTCAGGAATGATAGCCCCACTAGTATTGTGTGGAGTAGAGAAATTTCCAAAAAGGAAGGTATGAAGGGTAGACCAAAAAGTAGCTGGTATTTCTCACGTTTGAAACTTGTTCTTCTTTTTCAGTCATAAAAGGTAAATTCTGCTCTTTAGGGGATTGAAGGTACATTTTTCCATGCTTTTTCCTGTGTAGGTGTCAAAGAACCTACCTATAATTCTCTTCAGAAAACGGAAAGGAAGGAAAGTGAAAGAAGACATTCTTGCCACTTTTAGAGCTTTCTCTCCCTAGAAGTTATTTTGTAGAGAAGGCAAAGAACCATAAAATTAATCTTACCCAATAGAAGCTCCACTCAACACATTGTGGAAGCTTAATAAGCATTTCTTGCCATGATCAATAGTTATTTTAGGTCTATCATATGTGCTACATTTGTAGATTTTATTAGCTGAAACAGAACTAAACAAGACTATGTCAACTAAGAGAACATCTCCTCTTAAGATATCTTAGAATGTCTCAAGGTTCAAGAAGTTATAGTGATAGCAAAATATGCACCAAAAGTTACCCGTTACTTTGATTAGAGCCCAGAGATGGAAAAGGAGGCGAGACTTATCAGAAATTGTCATTACTGCTGTTAAACTATATTTTCTTTCCCCTTCACCAGGAGAGAAGCAGATGACAGAAAATGTACCTATCTCATCGTGACCTAAGAAGAAGACAATCAGGGGAGTCACATCCTCTTCTCCAACCCTAGGTATAACTACCTGAGCCAGTGCTTGCTTTCCCACCTGTCGCACCAACCTAGGAGTCTGTTTTGTATAGGACAAGAACAACTATTACCCCCAAGAATCAAAGCAGTTGTGCTGTCGAACCTCTCAGTGGAAAACAGAGAGATAAATGGCACAGAGTTTTGTGACATGGAGGAAATACTACTCAGAAATCAACAGTCCAGAGGAGATGCCAGCAGCGGAGACCAGCCAAGCACACTGTACACAGGGGAATAATTGTAGCACAGCACGTAGTAAGATGCCGCTCTGACCCACTGAACAGAAGAAGGCCCGATAAGAGAAAGCTCCGTAACAAGTCACCACAATTGGAAGGAATCTCTGAAGAGCCTTCCGGATTCCCAAAAATATTAACAGAGCGAAATCTAGAAAATCAGAACTTTTCTGCTAGGAGACTTTATAAGAACTCAGAACACCTAAACTTAGGTTCTTATTGTAAACTGTGACTACAGTCTTAATCCCTAGAGAAGACTGTGACATTTATTTACAATCCACTACCACTTAACTAGGTTTAAACAGTGAAAATAATAATGACATCCTGTGTGAGTCTCTCTTTCCCAGTAATGGAACTTGATGCTGTACGTTCACTTTCTTGTGTAACTCTGTGTTTAAAAAAGCCTCTTGCTAGTTGCTTATTTGATTGGATTAGCACGTCTGTAGTTTTAGCCATTCACCTTGCTTCTGTATATCCTGAAACATGGTCATGGAACTATGAATATATGTCTTCTTTTCTTTTTTTTACCCAACTCTCTAATGGGTATTGAACCAGGGTCTCAAAGATCCCAGGCAAGTGCTCCACCACTGAGATTTCCCCCTCAGCACCTTTTTAAGAAACTTATTCTGACATGGGTCTCACCAAGTTTCCCAGACTGGCCTGGATCTCGTGATCCTCCCCTTTCAGCTTCCAGAGTAGCTAGGATTACGGGAAAGTTACTCACCGTACCTGGCTCCTCTGTTGCATAAGCCCTTATGCACTTTTTGAAAACATCTTTCTCATCCTGTCACAAATAATTTAGTTTTCAGCTGCTTCTAGTCTCACCTCCTCCTCGACTCATCCTCAATTAGCACTGGGTCCTGCCTCTCCTGTCTCCTTTGAAGTAGCCCTAGAAGATGCCGCAATACGTTGAGTTTACACACATCTCACCAGTGATATCAGGAGTTCTTTGGGAAGTAGGCTTTTTTTCTGATCCTTTTCTATGTTTCTGAAGGCTTGCACTTTTGGGGATGCCTCGTAATCATTTACTAAACACACAGATAGTTAAAATACGATGTTTTAGTGCTTTGAAGATGTTGAAAACTCCATAAAAATATTCTAAAATGTTTAATTTTTAAAATAGTGATGTGTATCCAGACTTTTAGAGTGCATATTAAAATTGTATATTGTTTGCAAATACCTATGTAAGGAGATAATATAGAAAATCCTAGTTGTGTTATGTTTTTTAAACGACTATTCATCAAGCAGGAATCATGCCCCACAGTGGAGTAAAGCACATTACCAAATACTATAATTAATTGATTCTAGATAAGGCAGACACATTGAATGGCTAATTATGATGTTCATGTCAACAGAGCAATGGCCATTCAGTAGATAAATGAGTAGGAAAATATCTCTTCAGCTCCATGAGAAAAATATGACCAAAGAAATTCCAGCTGCACTAGCAATAAATCATAATAATTTACAAATCATTTCAAATACCAAAAGTGCAGTATAAGTTTTCCCAAGAAGAATAAACATTAAAACACAATTACATTTTTGAAAAAGAGTACATTATATATATAATATATATTCATATTCATATATATATAAAATTAGCATTCATTCAACAATTAGTTGCATATTAAAAAAGACATGAGTCTTGATTCAGTATTGATCTGATGGACACATAAAAGTCATAGTGTTAATTTTCAGAAGCAAGACAAATTAAAATTAGAAGCTCTATCCACTGTATTTGCTATTTTTACATTCTTCCCCCCCATTGAGTTTATTGGTATATTTTAGGTATACAGTACAGTCACATTCATCCTTGGGATCTTGTACCTTTACATGACAGGTCTTGGTTCTCATTTTTTCCCCATGCCCCTGCCCTCCCTTCACCCCCTCCTCCCTTCCCTATTTACAAAAAATTTATTTCCATTTCTTCATATTTTTTTCTTCTCCCTTATTTCCTTTCCCCTACCCTTCCCACTTTCCCTACACCTTTAGCCTCCTTCTTTCTATTTCACAAATGTTGTGGGGAGAAAGGAACCCTTCTCCATTGTTGGTAGAAGTGCAGATGGTGCAGCCACTATGGAAATCAATATGGAGATACCTCACAGAGCTGGGACTAGAGGTTCCATTTGACCCAGCCATCCCTCTGCTGGGTATTTTCCCAAAAGAATTAAAAGAATCATACCACAGTGATATATGCGCACCCATGTTTATAGTGGCACAGTTTGTCATAGCTAAAACTTGGAAACAGCCCAAATGCCCATCAACCAGAGACTGGATAAAGAAGATGTGGTTTTTCTATACAATGGAGTACTACTCAGCCAGAAAGAATGAGAAATTAGAGTCATTCATAGGAAAATGGATGCATATTGAGGATATACTCTTAAGTGAAATAAATAAGTCACATCTGTAAATACCAAATAATTTCTCTGGTGTGAAAAACTATAATTGTAAATAAGATCCTAATGGTATAATTTTATTTTCTAATATACATAAATCTTGAATGTGAGAGGAACATGAAATATAGTAAATGAATGGCTCACTGACATGTTCTTCCTGAGCACTTAATTGGCACTAATTCAATAAAAAGCAAAACAGTGCTTGGCTGGGCTTGGTGTTTCATGCCTGGCATAATACCAGTACTCTGGAAGGCTGAGGCAGGATGGTCTCAATATTATGACAAGACTAGGCAATTGAGCAGCTTAATGAGACTCTGTCTCAAAAGAAAGAAATAAAAAGGGCTGGGAATGTAGTTCAGGGCTAAGATCCTAGGTTCATTCTCTAGTACTACTGTGGGGGGTGAGTCTGCAGCGGGAGGGGACAGAAACCAAATGGAGACTCACTAGTCACACTCTGTAGCCCGAGTACTGACTTTTCCCAAATGTAATATTGTCAGGCTTACTTCCTAAATTCAAATTAAATGTTTACCAAGCTCCTGATATGAGTAAATAGTTACATAGATTGTAAGGCTAAATAAGACATAATCCTTTCTCTTAAGCAGCACATAATTAAGAAAAAGAGATGAACACATTGCAAGTTTATTTCAACAAATGAGTATCAAGTATCTTCTGCAAATTACATTCAAATCAGAGAAGTAAAATTCTCCAGTTACTGGGTCCATTGCACTGACTGGAAAGTTTCACCATGTATTGCATAAGCGCTTAGATAAAGTTGATTCCTCCTGCAGTGATATTATTTAAGGTTCCAGAGAAAAGATTTTAGAATCTTAAAAACCAGGATTTATCATGATCAGAAGGACTCAAAATAATGAAGCAAGTTTTGTAGTTAATGATAAAATCTACATGGGGCTGAGTAACGTCTACCACAACCATCAGTGACTACAGGTCTACCTCACTGCAAATGCTTTACAGACAGGATATGACTTGTACTGACACCGTCCAAAGCTTCGTGGTCAATAGGACGAAGGAAGACTTACCTAAATAACAAGATCCATGGAGCTACAGAGCTCAAGGTGGCAAAACAAAAGATTACTACCTTACATAGTTAAGCCTGCTCTATGATAACTTCAGTCCTGTAATCTTTATGGCTTAATACAATAAAGGTTTATTGGTTGTTCATGCACATTCTGATGTGAGTTGAAAGAACAGATCTCTAGGGAAGTTGTCCTGCTCCAAAAGGCTCTATGATTTTTGCTGTTTTGAACTGACTAGGCTGCCATGTCCACATTCTTTTGCTATATGGAAAGGAGGTTGGATGATTGCCTAGGAAATTTTAAGTATTTTATCCTGAAAGTGACAAGTCATCTCCCCTATATTCAACTGGCCTGAGAATTAACGTGGCATGCCTAGAGTTAGAGTTGCTAAGAATTATACAGGGACATTTGGCTGTTCAATAAATAGTAAATATTTGTCACATTGGCCAGGTGTGGTGGCACATGCTTATTAAGATCCCAGCTCTTGGGAAGCCGAGGCAGGAGGGTCTTCATGAGTTTAAGGCCAGCCTGGGTTGCATAGTGTGTTCAAGATTGACCTGAATTACATGGTAAGACCCTGTTTCAAAAAAAAAAATGGTGGAGCACTGATAATTATTGTCATGTCCAAGAAGAAATAAGGAGGGACTACTAGTTGCTTTGTTGAAATATCAGAGATGAGCAGAAATGTCTACTTATATGGAGTATCTAGTGTAGTCAAATTCAGAGGAACACGAAGTACAATGGTAGTTAATGGTGACTGGGGAGAACAGAAAGAAAAGGGAGTCATTTTCTAAGCCATGCAGATTTTAGGTTCTGCAAGACAAAAAGTTCTTCAGATCTGCCTCACACAAATGTAAATATAAAATCCCATATGCCGTAGTCTGTGGAGTCATTCCTACATCGTTTGGTAAATACAACAGTAATCAAAAATAAATCCTGTGCCTCAGCCCCACATCTCCAAGGCGAAAAAGGCTTGCTCTAACAAACTCACTGATTAAGGTCAAACCAATAAGTATTGTAAGCCTCAAAGAGAATGATTTGTTTCCATGCGATTTTTAAAAGTAAATAGTGATGCATACTATTATTTTTTACAAAGCACAGAAAGCAATAATTAGTCATTACTTTTTATTTTAGTAATTGCTTTAATAGTCCTCTCTCAAATACTTGATGGCAATTTTGAATAGGTACAATTTAAAAGATGAACAAGGAAGGTGCAAATAGGAAATAGGTGACACCCTGCAAATACAAATTACTCCAAAAATGCTTTCTAACCGAGGTGTAAAGAAGGTTGAAGGGAGGCAGCGAGGGATTGTGCAATGCATGGAAATAAGAAAGACGGAAAACTGTCACACAAACACACACGGGCCACGCCACAGGCCCCTGCTGAGGTGGTAACAGGAGGGAATGATGTAGCCACTCTGGTGAAAGCCAGAACCATGGACAGCGATCCATCCGAAAAGAAAGCTGCAGAGATAGAGAAATAGAAGGATTGCAACTACTGGCAAACTGCAGGGAGGCAGAAAGAAAGTGGAAAGTGTTCCCTGTATTCCACCACCAGCCAAAATCAAACATTAGCCAGAGTAAAAGAAAGTGTTGGTACTTTAGTTTAGAAATCTCATCCTCCTGGTGCAGAGCAAAGAGCAGAAAATATCCAGGGAAAGCGAGAAGCATCTAGAGTATAAGCAACAAAAGGTGCCTGAAGAAACACAATGATAAATCACTTTCAAGTGCCGATGCTACTTAAAATTTTGATGAATACGTCTAGTACATGCCAGGTAGGTCATAGGTCACAAGTTTACCTGTGACCATATTAGCTATGAGAGAGAGAGAGAGAGAGAGAGCACGAGGTATACAGCCAGGGTTTATAGCACTGGATTCTTGAGCTCTTATGTCCCAAAATTTTCTCTGAACTGAGAGAGAGAGAGAGAGAGAGAGAGCACGAGGTATACAGCCAGGGTTTATAGCACTGGATTCTTGAGCTCTTATGTCCCAAAATTTTCTCTGAACAACACAGACCATTTTTATTACCATACTTTCTTTCAGTATATTTGGAACATCTTTACTTATAATTTTATTGTCCTTAATAGACCACATTTTATCAAAGGTGACTTTTACTTCTTTTTTTATTGCAAAACTGGGTATTGAACCCAGGTCTTTCACACAGAGCTACATGTCTAACTCGTTATATATACACATTTTTTTTTAATTTCGAGATCATTAAAACCACTCAGATTAAAATTTCATTTCCCTCCACTTACTACTTGACACGTCATTTAAACTTTCTATGCCTCAGTCTCTTTATTTTTGGAATGAAGTAGATAATTTAGTAAGTTTTTATTCATTCACCAATTCATTCACTTTATTCAACAACTAATATGGTTTCCCAGGCACCGCACTGCCTGCTGGGAATACTGCCGGCAACGTGAAATAAGTGCCTTCCATAGTGGAAAGACTTACAAAAATTATACTTGCGGTGCCATCAGTGCTCCTGGACCCATAGGAGATGTTGTCCCAGAGGTTCTTAAATCAGTTTCAGTATTGCCATCCTCTAAGGAGAGTTGAAGATGGGCAGCTATCTTCACATACCTCTAAAATTTTGTCTTGGATAAAGCCTTGCGACTCAGCGTGAGGTCCACACCTCTCCGGGCAGTTAGAACAGGTGCTAAAGTGCCATCTCAGGTGTTTCTTTAGGTGCAGTAACACTTAGGAAACACCCGGCCACTGAGCTGCTTGGGCCTTGGTGTTCCTGCAAAGTCAATGGTGGTTCTAACTTGTAATTATATATTAAATAGCAGCTTAATTTTCTAAAGGGTCTTGTTTTGTTTTATTTGGTTTAGATGGTGAGGAACCAACTCTAGGGAAAAGTTTTAAATAACTTGCGGGTTTAATAAAAGTAACAAGGGTTCATATTTTTTAAATAATACTGCTAAATGTTCTAGGTACCTGGGGGGTATCAGCAGGCCTGATCCTCTAAATAATATGCTACCCACACAAAGCCATTATCTGCCTCACTGAAACCTGGTCTCATTATGTTTACAAAAAAGAAAAATCCTGAAGATGTAACCAAAGCCTCCGGAAGATCTGTTAATAATTATTAATTGCAGTTATAGGGCTATTTTATTAGGACATAGAAACTTGTTGTGAGTAAGTCCTCTGGAAAAATCCATTCAGAAAAACCAAACAAAGTTGCAACCTGACCACTTAATAAGTGATCACATTCATGGAAACCTGTGGAGCTAATAGTTACCATGTTTTCATTAAAGATGGCACTGTGGTGTTTAGAAACTGCTAGTGAGAATGAAAAATGGTGCAGCCACTTTGAAAAATAGTCTGACAGGGTCCTGACATAAACCCAGAGTTACCATGGGGTTGCTAATTATATACTCAAGATAAATTCAAATGTATATCTAGCCAAAAAGTTATATGCAAATATTCATGGTAGCATCATTTATAACCTGCAAAATGTAGAAATGACCCATCTCCATAACTTATTAATAAAATAATACAATGTGGTACATCCATACAACAGAATATTATCTAGCAATAAAAAGCAACGAAGTACTAATGAACCCTGTGCCACAAGTAAACCTTGAAGACATCTTGCTAAGTGGAAGGAACAGATTGCAATTATATAGCAGGAACATACTTTCTTATCCCACTTACATAAAATTTACAAAACAGGCAGGATAGCAAATAGGCAAACTACTAAATTGGTAGTAGCTGAGTGATACAGAGCATTTTAGCACTAATGAAAATGTTCTAAAATCGAGGTTATGGACACTTAACTCCGTGAATATACTAGAAGAGGACATTAAATCCTATCATTTAAGTGGAAGATCACATGGCATATAAATTAGATTTCAATAAAGCTATTTATAACAAAATAATATTTTCCTGAGTGTATTAGGAACACCTGTTTAATTCCTGCTCAACCTTCATTATTTAGAGAGCTTCTTTTGCAACATGTATCTTTTCACAGAATAAACTGCAAGTGAACTTATCCCTTTGCATGGCAAATGACACAGAGAGAAGTGTAAATGGACTTCACTAAGTGCACAACTTCTGCCCTGGATAATATATAAAAGTATAATCCAGCTCAAAGAAGAGAAAAAACCTCTATACAAAGCAGATCCTCTCTTTATTAAATCATTAATACCTCACATGTGATCTACAACGTGTGGATTTTGTAGTTTAAATCTCAAGGGACAAAATTGTTTCTTGTATTTATAATTTCTTGGTGGTCACTCTGATGTTCCATCTACCTCCTCCTCCAGCTACTGTTTTTGTTGTTGTTGTTTTTTGAGACAGGGTCTCACTATGTAGCTGAGACTGTCCTGGAACTCATTATGTAGCCCAGGCTGGTCTCGAACTCACAGCGATCCTCCTGCCTCAGCCTCCAGAGTGCTGGGATTACAGGCATGTGCCACCACGCCCCGCTGTTTCATTATCTTGATTTTGATGAAGTTGATTTTATGTTGCTCCATGGTCAGTTCGGTGCGTTTGTCAGTCTACCCACCTGTCTGACACCACTAACCGTGTTCTCCATTGCACATGATAAACTGGCTTTGAGTCACGGTGTCATCAGAGCATGGACAGCTCCTCCCTCCTTGAACTTGAAAGAAATTCAAGCCACATAAAAATGAACCTAGTATGTCATACTCTGAGATAAAAATGTAAAAAATGAACCCCCCACACACAGCACTTTAAGTGTCATCGAGGTAAGGTAAAATTATTTTTGGTCCAGCTGGAAATGGAATAGAATTTTAACTCAGAGACCCCACTCACACAACAGAGTTTGGATAAATACAAAGAGGACAGAGAAAATGCCAGGAAATCGCTTCTTAATCTAAACACAATAAATTAAGCCCATATTTGTTTTGATCCTTGATTTGTTAGAGAAGATGCAGTCCCACTGCAAAGATCGGTACGAATGCCTTTAAGAGACCACTGGTTTCACAGTGGAGAGAACCTGTGCTCTGGTGTCATACCTTGTGTCTCGGCGAACTCAGAGCTGAAGAAAACACTCGGGTACTTGGCTGCACAAACTAGAGGGTGGGATTCATACAACAGAAGAAGTTGTTTAAAATAAAACATCTGGACTGAAATTGTCCCATAGCAATACAGTTATTCTATGAGTGGGTCCAAAGGTGCTTTTCAAAATTGTGGCTGGCTGAAGACAGGTGTTTCCAAAATTAAACTGAGATTTCTACTCCTTTTCTAAATTTTACATTAATCCTAAAATCAAGATCTTCATTTTCTTTTGTCAGATAGGGGATGAGAAGAAGACAAAAATTCATAGAGAAGGCAGAATTCGTGCTCTGGGAGTGAGGTGATTTGGTTTTGGAAAGTGGGAGGTGACCTAGGATTAAAAGAGTTTCTTGGCCCTGTGGTCACAGCTCAGTTCTCTCTTTTCTCGTAATGTCATAAGGCATGCGGAGGGAATTCTTTTCTTTCCCTCCTGAGACCCAAACGAGGAGCAAACAGAAATAAAATATAATATATGCAGGTGTTTTTAAAGTAGACTTTTATGTGGCAATGCCATCATGGTCTCCTCTACCCTGCTCTTTCTCTCTTGCATGTATGACATCACGCACTTGATCTTAGAAAAGGTACTTGTGTCTAGATGTCCCCCCCAAGCCTCATGCAATCACAGATGGGGTTTTTTTCATAAGTGGCTGGAACAAAAGTGTGCGAGACTGGTATTGATTCATGGTACAATTCTAGGAGCAAGGGCACTGGGATTAAGGATTAGGTTGGGATTCAGACTGTGCACCTGGGCATTAGGAGTCCATCTGGGAATACACAGGCAACCATATGTAACCTAAAAGTAGCCCATGTAGAGTTGCCTTTCCAGTTACAAATAAAACAGAAGACAGCATAAGAGAAACTAGTATGGATTACAGTTGAGACGAAAATAATATTGATCAAATAAACATGAAATAGGGCAAGGAAACTAGAAGCCCCTTTTTAAAATGTTTATATATTATTTAAGTATTGAAATTTATTCCAATAGAGCTGGCTCAAAGTTTAAATATAAAATTGATTCTGCTTTTATGAAATCTCTTTTAGCATTCCCCTTGGCACATTTTCTGACAAAATTTGGTCATTTAAAAAAGGACTAAAACTTGGGAAACAATCATTTTGCTTTAATGGAAATTTTATTGACTTTGAAATTAAACAATTTTGAGTACAAATTTACACGGGGAGTGACAACCAAAAACTGGGGATTATCCCCAGGCTGGCTGTTCCCACCTTGAAAGTAGCTGGAAAATATGTAATTCAAGGATTTAATGTGCATAATGAATTCTATCTATTATTGTTATTCCTGAAAATTTTTTAAAATAAATGACATGATTGATAAAGTTGGACAATACAATTTGGCAGCCAAACGGAAGATGGCTTTTTTGTTCGTCATTTATAATTGCCTCTCGGGCCATGCCATAGAAATTATTCCCAGGTCTTTGCATGATGGGAATGAAGTCAACACGGGCACCAACAGCAAAAGAATGAGTACATGCTTCCACCGGCAGCACAGTTTTGGATTCTTATTGCCAGAACCCTTGTTTACAAAGCAGCCTTTGTGCTTCACAATCCTTCAAAGATTGCTCCCAGATGGAGCCTCAGTGATAGATGAATCCATATCCACGCAGAGCAGCCTCTAAGGAACCAGTCTGCCAAGCAGGGACAACTTAGCCAGCAAGATGTTACAGAGCCCAAGATTCCATCTGTGAGCCCGGCCCTTCCCCCGACGAGAGGGTTTCTCCGCCTTTATTCTTCTTCCCAGGGATTTACACCCGGATCTATCTATTTGAGGAAACCGCATAAGCCAGACAAGGAGAACTGAGGCCACACTGCTGCAGTCACAACAGAGCCTCCCTTGTTCCCGGTTCGCTGAGTGACCAAGAGAGCACCCGCGTAAGAAGAAGCTGCCTCATACCATGGTGGTGGTGATGAGGCTATGTCCCAAGGTTATTCAGATGCTGCTGATGGAAGAAGTCAGAAAGGTGAGGGAGTTAGGAAGGTGAGTGACCCACACCTCTCCGAAGTAGGTACAGGGTGACTATAAGCTCTCCCAAATGTCTTAGTGCATGTCACTACAGCAAGCAAACAGGAAAGTTCAGCCAAATCTCACCTTGGTGATGGTGACCCCTAACAGCGCCCTGAGATTCACTGCAGGGGGTTAAAAAGCAGGAGTAAAGCGTACAAAAGGAAGGGCAGATCAGACCTGCTGATAATGAGAAATCTTTCACATGTATGATATCACGGTTCACTGTATAAAGATTTCTGACCAGTTCATCATCTTTCTCCATGGAGTTTTTATTATAATTGCCCCTAGCTTCAGAGATGAAGTAAGCAAAACCTAAAGAGAGTCAGGGATGTGTTTAGTTGAACTTAACTGGAAAGTGTAATAGGCATTAAGACAGAAATCCAAAGCTCTGGAAGTCCATTCTTGGCCAGTTTCCCTCTGGCATCTCCATCTGTTGCCAGTGCTACAGCTACAATCCACCTCTATGGCTGCTCCAGGAAGCCACCTAGCACCCACAATAATCCCTAGTAGTAGTAATAGTAATAGTACAATAATAACATTTATGAATCACCATTTGCTATATGTTTATTTTACACCAAGCCAAGTGTTCTACCCTTTACATTAAATATCCCCTTTAACCCTTGAAACATCATTGAAGTAGAGGTGATCCTTACCTTTATTTTAGAAACTTATACCAAATGAAAGTTATATAAAAGTTTGTAGTTCCACATATAAAGGTTATGAAGTCATGCGAGATCATAAAGCTCTAGTCTGACTGATTACAGGGCTCAGGAATATGAATTTTAAACTCTCCTAACCAAGATGCAGTCTACCCTTCCTCCTAACCCACAAGCCCAGGAATGCTTTTAGCCATCATGATAGGTCCCCACACCCCACTGCACCTCCTTTTAATCTTCTACTTGTCTGTTAATCCCCACGTGTGGGAACAAGTGGAGAAATTAAGGTGCAGTCACAGATATTCAGACCCAAGTTTTCCAAAGCTTCCCCACAGTGGATAATCTGTTTCCTTACTTCCCCCATTGTGTAGCAAATATTTTTTCTCCTTTGACTTCACCAGGTTGCTATATACCTGTCAGAGGGATCCATGGGCTTAATAAAATAGCCCCAAACGATGTAAAAAACAATGCCAGCCTAAAATGAAGTTGTAGAAAACACAGTACTACTGGCTTCGAGGGATTCCATGAGCTGTTTTTCTTCTTGGTGCCTTTATCACTTAGTCTTCTCTGTGAACCTTTGGTCCCCTATGGCTGGCTCTAGCAGTTACTTTCCCTTAGTGTGTCACTAGCAGATCTAAATGATCTCAGAGCTCTAACATCATAATGAATGTAATTTTGTGGCTTCCCTGTATATTTTTCTGCTACCCTTCCTATATACTAAAAGGTAGAATTTATAATAAGTCTTGCAAGGAACTATTTTCTCTTGTGGGTTATGGTATTTGAAGCCTGGACGTCTAGGCAAAGAGCCAGCTTAGAACCCAGCAGTAGGGCTGAGTAGTCTGGAGTCAAAGGTTCTGCATGCCAGTCTTTTTCCTGTACCTGTCTCATTTTGTTCAGAAAATATGGGTGTTGTGGCTCCTTGGCAGTGACTGTGGTATTACTATGTGAATCTCTCACTTTCCCTCTCCTCCCTTTTACCCTGAAATGGTCAGGTTGGGGAATCTCTCAGGTTCCTTGCAGCTGTCACATGGCTGGGGTTCACAGGTGAAACTCAATGATGGCAAGAACTGTGTGCAGTTGCTGTTGTAGATGGAGGCTTTATTTATTTCGTGGTAGAGGAGATAGTGGAGGACAGGCTTGAAGAGAATGCTGTGGAATAAGGAGACATTGAATTTCAGTCGCAGTTACTTCCTACTCCTTTGTTTCCTAGTTCATTTGCTCAAAACGGTCCATCACCAACAAGATGGATCTATCCCAGGGCAGAAGTAGAGCAATGGCCATCATCGCCTGAAGCCTGACAATGAGCAGAGAGGCTGAAAGGTCCACTTCTTCTACTGAGAACCCGGGGAAACCACAACAGTACATTTAAAGGCTGAGCCCAGGACATGGAATTACACTTTGTAAAAACTTGTGATCCTCGTTTTCTCTTTCTCCTGCCTTTACCTTTGTTTAGCATCTTCGCAGTTCATGCCCGTGTTCAATTTAACAGAGACAAACTCTAGCAAGTCTTCCAACTTGCTCGTTTCACTGGTCTGTAACCACAGTAGTCTTTTGCTTTTATCATCTGATTCTAAATGTGTAAGTAAAGCCCTTCACTGGCTTCCTATTTCCTTCCAGACCATCCTCCTCCTTTAGTTCCCCAATAGAGCTGCCCCCCGCCCCAGCATATACCTCTTCTTTAAACCTCAGAGCCCGTTTCCACCCTCCTCCCTGTTTCCACCAGGTGTCATCCTACCCACTCCTGAAATCCAATCCTAGGGCTCTCATTCATCCTGAGGATCACTGTGGTTCAAAGCTTATCCATCTTACTTTTACCTGAATCCCAACTGAAATAAATTTATGAATTTACCCATCAGGTACTAAATATGTGTTTCAGAAGCTGATGCTGTTGAAAAGAAAAGTCAAGGTTTGTACCTTTCTTTGAGTTTAACACATTACATTTCAAAGACCCTTAATGCAAGAATGTTAAGAACAGGAAACACTGTGGAGGAAATAGAAAAGAACATAGATAATTTTCCACCCTAAAATACTAAGGGTTATTTTAAAAAATCAGAAGCAAAGATAGCATCTGAGGCCAGGTCTATCCGATATGAAAGACTGCACTACAGGAAGATGGACGCTTAAACTTTACGTAGGTAGAAGTTAAACTTCCACCAAGTGAGAGATGGTGAAAAGTGTGAGTGGTTCTATCTTATTCTTAAGGTGTCTAGGTTTTAGAAAATAAATTTCCTCTGAATTAATAATAATGTAAACTGTGAGTGAACACCCACAAAATAAATCTCAATGAGAAATAAGGAAACCAGTGCTACACTATTCTTCCAGAAAGTATAAGGAACCTCTTTCAATTCATTTTAGGACCCACTGTATTCCTCTGACTTCAAATCCAAAGGCAAAGACAAGACAAAAACATCTCAGAGAAAAAAACTGTGATTCAAGAGACCGTGACCCTTTCTACTTTTTCCACGCAAATGCTCTCTCATTGTTCAGAAAGACTCTGACTTGGATGCCTGTGAACTCCCAACAAGATAAATTCAGTTGCCAACAGAAAAACAGAAGGAACAGCAAGAGTGACAGCCTCACCCATAAAACCTATGAGCCCTCAATTTCTGAGAGCAGAGAATATGTGAATAACGCAAACCTCTTGTGCCGCCAGACCATCACTAACACATGGGCTCCCCCTCCAGCCAGCTGTAAAGGGTACTCCTGCAGGCAGTGCTCACTGCGGCCCCGAAAAGATGAAGATACTCATGGGGGGGTCTCTGTGAGCCTGACCACCTGCACCGTACCTCTTTCACCTTGCAGCTGGGGGTCGTGTTCCTAGGATTTACTCAGATTCTGATTGCTTTTGAAGACGTTAGAGTGGAAGTTTATGCCAATTACTGTCACCATAAATTCAGAACTTCAGAAAAACTCAACAACAAGCACAATGTGAAAGCTACTGACATCGTATCATTTAGTTAGAGCAGAAAAAGAACTTCTTTCAGCGATTTGTCTCTTCCTCGGTTATCTGAAGGGAACCGTGAACAGTTAGGTTTTCCCATTTCACTCTACTACGCTGAAAGAGAATGTTACTTCTAAACTGTAACCTAATTTGCATCATAGAAATTAGCCTGTACAAGTTGCATGCTTAAAGACGTTCCAGGGTTTGGGTTTATATCGAGATCTGTGTAAGCCTCATTCCACCTTTCTGATTTAACTAGGCTCCTTTCTGGTGCTACGCCCCAAATAAATCTTCTAGTCTTTCTGAGTGTCTATGGCTGACCCTCACAACTTTATTTTGTTGTTGTTATTGTTGTTTTGTTTTGTTTTTTTGGTACCAGGGATTGAACTCTGGTCCTTGTGCCTGCAAGGCAGGCAGCGGAACCAGTGGGCTAAATCCCCGGCCCCCTCACAACTTTAATTTGCAAGCTGAATATCACCTATTCAATATGCTCAATGCTTGCAGTGTTTCGGATTTCCAATTTTTATTTTTGGATTTTGAAATATTTGCATAGGCAGGGTATGGATGAAATATAGAGTGACTTTAAATTTTTAAGTTATTACAATAAAAGACAGATTGCCATTAGACCCTCTCAAAATACCCCTCAACACACACACACACACACACACACACACACACACACCTTGCTTCAAATATACTTGTCCTCTTGTTCTTGCCACTTCCTAGAGCAGCTCCAGAAGTCCCCTTTCATGAGTGTCTTTAGTTGAGCTGTTGTGGCTGCTTCGATGTCCTGAATGGATTCAAAACATTTACCACTTTTCCTGGTCATTTTGACTTTAGGAAAGATCTAGAACTTCCATGGTGGCAGATCCAGTAAATAAAGTGGTTGAGGACGCAGTGAAATATGTTTTTATGAGTCTGCCTTTCTATTGGATTAGATTCAGCAGGAGCATTCACAGTATTTTTTTTATCACACCTCATAATGACACTCAGAACTGCATCAGAAAATGGAGAGAATATGTCTTTTACTGTAATAAATGATTTTAATTTAAATAGTCACTATATGTTTGACCACCTCTTATTCATGATGAGATATTCTGGGAATGATGTCCAAGCTTAAAGAGATAATTCATCTACATTTCATAAATACCTTATACACATAGCCTGAAGATAATTTTATGCAATAATTTTGGTGTGCATGTTTTAGACCACGATCCATCACATGAAGCCAGGTGTGGAACTTTCAACTTCTATTGTTGTATCATCACCCAAACTGCTTCATATTTTAGAACATTTAAGATTCCAGATTTCCACATGTGTAAATACTGAATAGTTTCTCTTGTGTGAATAATCTGCAATAACACAGAAGATCCTAATAAGATTACTGACATTTAGAAATGGGAAGAAAGGAGCTAAAGGTGTAGGGAAGGTGGGATGGGTAGGGGAAGGGTAAAAAGGGAAAAGAAAAGAAATGTGAGATAATGAAAAGATGGAAATAAAGTGTTTGTAGATGGGGAGGGGAGGAGGGGGTGAAGGGAGGGCAGGGACAAGGGGGAAAAATGAGAACCAAGACTTGTCATGTAGAGGTACAAATTCCCAACTATGAATGTAACTGTACTGTATCCCTAAAATGTACCAATAAACTCAATTAAAGCTGAAAAACAAAGATTCCACATTTCATATTACAGGTTTTCAACTTGTATATTTTCTTTTTGACTCAGCTCATTGATTGTGAATCGAAGGCCAGATACGAGGCCTGCCCCGCCCTTTTACCATCACCACCCATACCCTCCTCCACCCTTTCCCAGGTCACTGACACTGCCAGCTCCTCTTTGCCCAGATGCAAAATCTGCACCCCTCCACTCAAGGAAAAAGTCTGGAGTCAACTCTGCTCGGTACCTGCTGACAATGAGGACCTATCTCAGATGTCCTGCAAGGCCCACTAAGACCCATTCGAGGTCAGCAGTAAGTATTCCAAGTTAGACTTCTCTTGAGCTCTGTTTATTTCCGCTCAGGAGTTCACAGACATACCAAAGCACTGGGTGAAAATAAACTGTGCACTGACACCTAGAATCCTGCCTTGGCTCTGTGAGCAGGACATAAATGTCTGAGCCTTTCATGACCCTCTTACCATCTGCCACCCTCCATCGTGATCTAAGGGACCAATGGCCAGTGCAGCGGGACCAGTGCAGCATGGGTACACCGAGCACCCTGTGTGCGAGCCTGCCCCTGGGTCCTGCACGCCTCAGCAGGGAGTGGTGCCAACAGGGATGGCATCATAGTGCCCTCTAGTGACAACCGAACTGTGTCCCTCAGTCTGTGACAGGAGCCTGGAACCCCTATTTTGCTCCACTGAAAAAAAGATGGCTTAATAATTTGATATCTGGTGCCTCTGTACCTCGTCAAGGACATATACCTCGGCAGTGAGCAAGTATTGAAGACTTTCAGAATTCATCAGACTTTTTCTTCATGTACAAAGTCCTCTGATGCTCTTTTATCAAAATAGCTTTATGGAGATCAACTTAAATAATATAAAAGATCGTCTATGATATGTAAACAAATCCGTGTTTTTTTTTTCTCAACACATTTACAGAATTCTGCCTCCATCACAATCTCATTTTAGAACAGTTCCATCACCCCACAAGAAATCTAGTACCTTTTCAAGTTCCTCTCCATTCTTATCTCCAGCCCGCCACATCCACTCTCAAAATTTCCGTCTCCGAAGATTTGCCTCTTCCGGACATTTCGCACGAATAGAATCATGGGAAGAGTGGTCTTCCGTGTCTGGCTTCTCTTTCTTGGAGGAACGTTTTGAAGGTTCACACCCGCTGAAGGTGAATCCAGGTCTTATTTCCTTTTTGCGCTCAGAGAGTACTCCATCATACGGAGGACCGCGTCCCACTGTATCGATGTTTACATCTCGTGTTTATCTATTCACCCATAACACTGTTCCAGTAACAGTCTTTATGAGCTGAGGCGTCAGCGTAGTCACCACCTCTCATGAATTTTAAATGGATTCTGAAAAAGTCCAAAAGTAGACTCGTCATGAGGGTAGGAAGACTTCCCAGGCTCACCTTTGCCAGAATGATGGTGTCCATTGGTCTTTGCAACATCCCTGCTACCTTCAGTCTTTTTACCATGAAGTTACCTCTAAAGTTTGTGAGGGTGTTACATTGAAACAAATGTGAGACAGTCTCTGCCCACTTAGCTGAACACTTTTGTTTTTGTACCAGGGATCAAACTCAGGTCCTTGTGCTTGCAAGGCAGGTGGCGGAACCACTGAGCTAAATCCTCGGCCCTGAACATGCTTGATTGTCTTTTCAACATCACTCCAGAGTGACACTAACAACTGAGGTCTCAGAAGTGGACTTCCTGTCCATCCACACAGCGCCACCCCTGCTGCACTCCAGAAAAATTACAATCCTTCAGGAAACCCCTACCTGCTCAATCTAGGATTTTCCACATTTTCCAACATGCACCAGAACTTTATTATCCACTTCACATTTCAATTCTCCAACAGGCTATAGCGTAATATAAATGACCCTCAAGAAATGGAGCATGTCACATTCCCTGAAGCCACAGTACTATTCCCATCACTGTAGACTTATCTCTACCTCTGGTCTTCCACAGGCAAGTTCTGACAAACCCCTGCCTTGCAGTCCTCTTGATCAGCATTGCTGCCTTTTATCTGAAAGCAGGACCCCAATTTCCCTGAGATGGAATATCCTCCATTATTACATTAGTTCCATACCTGTGTGGACAGCTAGGCCAGGGTTACCGAAATTCTCTGGTCTTAGTGAAAAACAGCGTGGCACATTCCGAAGACACAATAGAAATTACAGTCTTTCATAATTCTACCAAAGTCTTTGGAGCGTATGTAAGCAAATGAATAACTATTTCTTTGTATGAAAACATTAATTGAATATTTAAGACCTAGATAATGTCTCTTGCCTACTATGCTGTAACTTCACTTTGAACTAGAAGTCAAAGTGTCAGACATCCGTGCTTTTCTTATTTAATACTGAGATTCACTAATGTTAAATAAATAAAGTGGGTTCCAAGAAACAGTGAATGATTCTTGTTTCAGTTTGTGTTTCTTCTAAGGATGATGCAAGAACAGCAAGCTGTGCTTCTGAAACAAGGTAGTGGGCAGCATCAGCATTCATCACAGAACCAGCTCACTGCTTCATGGTAGCTCTGTAATGTGAAGGAGGTGACTCGTCTAAAAGTAAGTTCAGGAGCCTTGACTGAAAAATGGGGAGGAGAATGTCTGCCTCTGTCATCTTTGCTAGAACTGATGAGAAGAAAGATCGATGGGTGCAGTTTTAGGAAGGCAAGAGATGGGGATTTCAGACACAGGGTTTTATTCTTAAGTCAAACAACACTTGGATGGATGACGTTGCAAGGACCCTCTCTGTATCGCAGTGAGCAGCGTGGGCACAATAATGGAAAACTGCAAGGCAGCCCAAGTAGCTCCGATTTTTCTTATGAGGGTAATAGCTATGACTAAAAATCTAATAGCAATCAAAAGTGAGTCCCGGGGGGCGAATTCCCTTCCTTCAGTGTTGCTGAACAATAGCATCAGCTCTTTGGATGTTTGAGAGCTGATGCATGTCCAAGGGTGCTGCAGAGTTGTATAACTAAAAATGGCAAAGGCTCTAAAATAGATTCTAAAAAATAACAGAGCTGAGCAGCTGCAATAAGCATGTAATATCTGAAGAACGCTGAGCCTGCCCATCTTCTAGTTTTGTGAGGCTCTACCAAAATCCTCCCTCTACCTCCCCCTTTACAGCACCTCTCTCTTCCTGTCACCTCTACCCGCAAAAGGAGAAGTAACAGGGTTACAAGGGAGACGGTCAGCCTGCATTCAGACACTGCTTACTTTTGACTTAGTTCCCTATTCTGATTTCATTAAATGAAGCATAACAAGACATTTACACTAAAAGCCAGTACACACTAAAGACTTTAAGGTGACACTGTTTACTTAATTTTCACTGTAAAATTAACAGGAATTCACCATTATTGTAAAGGCTGTGCCGCACCTCCCTGGCAAGCACAAGGCCCTGCATTTGATCCCTGGTACCAAAAATAAATAACTAAATAAAAGTTATTAGTAGTTCTATTTTACAGAATAAGAAATAAAGATCAGCTTGTGTGACTTGCCCAGAATTATTCCGTTAGTAAATAACAGAAATATAACTTGAACACAATCATTCTGACTCTCTTAATTGCTGTGGCTGCAAGAATCCCATATTTCTCAGTGAATTTTGCTGAAAGCATAGTTGATACACTGATTTCCTACTATGTATTTGATAAATGTTTACATTTCCCCTTTTTGCCTCTTTACATGGAACCAAACTTCCTTATCCACTGTCATCATTCACGCCATAATGAAGATCCCTTTGAAGGAATCTGAACTAATGCTTGCAACACAAACTATGATCCATACCTGTTCAGAGCAATTGCTCTCCAATCATGCTTAAAGAGCCACATTTTTTAAAATTTAGCCAAATTCTGAAACCAAAGAATGACTCACTTCCTCTGAAAGCTCACGACCCACAATGTTAGGTGTGAAGCTGGAACATTTTCCCAGAAAGATATCCAGGTATGTGATACGACGTCTGAAATCTTGGATGAAGAATTTTGCAAAGGTAGAAGAAAGTCTTTGGAGTTTGGAAGGCTTTCGTGTCCACTGGGCAGTACACAGCCTATCATCTCTCCATCCTTTAATGGCCATCATCATTGCTTAAAATTGGTAGAAGTTAAATGTACTTAGAAATTAAATTCTGCTTCTCTACTGACCTGACCTTAGATTAACAGAGACAGGGATCTAAAGCAAACGTGGTCTTATGTATAATCAAGTTCCTGTTGGACGGTTCAGAAAATGCCGCATTTAAAGGAAAGTGATCTGTATGTCTGAGTGAAATATCGCTGTACTCCTTGTACACTTGCAGTGGTTCAGGCTTATTTTAAAGGAGTGGAAGCCCAACCAACACGGAAGGCGGCAATGGAAGACTGATAGCCACCACCAGGCAGGCAGGCTTCTGTGGACGAGGGCCCATCCACTCGTCTGCAAGGTGTGCTGCCTGAGAAGCTTATTTGAAGTAATTTAGCCCTGAGAAACCTGGTTTAAACCAATCGGACACACATGGGATTGATGTGGTATTAGCAAGCCACTTAAATAAATTACAAGGAGAAACCGCGCCTGCCAGGATTCCTGCTCTTGCGGCAGCTAATCGGGGCGCTCCCTTTCCAGTAGGGACTGGGGCTTGGGAGCTCAGCTGCACTACAGGCGCTTGCTGGAGAACTCAGTCATAAATTGACGGCAAGCCAGTGTCAGCTGATAATTCAAGATAGATGATACTGAAGAGAGAGAATCTAATGGACTATATAAACAATCTAGTCTTCTGGATATTCTAAGTTGCTAAATCATCAAAACGCAAAGTGCTTGCACTATATTAGCTCAACATTCCCCATCCTGAAAGACAGATCTGCTGACTCCCAGATGTCGCTGTTGGCAATCAGTGGATGAAGACTGTAGCCAGACAATCATTGAGCCCATCAATAGGGAGATGTGTAAAAGAGGGGATGAAATCTGTCTGTCTCCGAACACATTTTTTAAAAAATATTTTGTTTAGTCAAACTGTATAACAGATATCATTAACTTTTTCTAAATGTTACTTACTCTCCAGGATGCTGAAATTTTAATGTTGAATAAAACCTGTCTCCATCCTCTGGGGAGTCATGGTCTATAAGGTCTATAAGGGAGCCATCTACTTAAAACTGCAAACATAATTGACATTGGAACAGCTTTTTTTTTAAGGTGGAGGCATTAATTTAGGCAGCATAGGAAATAATTCAGGGATATTTTACAGAGGAATTCATAAATAAATTAGGATGGCAAAGATGCACAGAAATATGTAGGTATTCCAGGCAAAAGGAAAAAATAAACATAATTTTCAAAGCAAAGTACTTGCAGTTAAAATTAGAATACTGGGCAACAACCAGGTTGGAATGAAGTGCCTATTTGCTTATTAAACTAGAATATCCACGAGGGTATGAAATGTTCACTCTTCAAGTCAGGTGTAACTGAAACCAAGCAGTCACACTGCCTGGCTGGTCTCTCTCTATTGCCCATGCTTTCATCCACAAGGCCTTATTCTGAGAGTGCAACCAGAAATTTCAGGCATATGTGACCCTTTGCAGGATGTGGTCTGGAAGATATTAAGTGGTATCTTTCTCAACAAATTCCCACATATATCCAGGAAAGGACTCTAAGTTTGGTACGGATGGTACATCGTCCCTGAGAAAAAGTAGGGTGGGCAGCACCACGTCACTGGGACACCCTTTTGCATTAGAAAGACTGTTGCCAAGTCAAGGGGACACTGTGAGTGGGCACCAGAAACTGAGCAGACTAGTGGCATTTGTAAAAGCTGCGCTTCCTGACCATATGGTAAGTTAGGTGTTCTTGGGGATGCAGGTCATGCAAAGGAACAAAGCACTGGAATGATGTCATTGCTTATGTAGCCTGCTCTATAAAACCCTTCTTTCCCTGCAGCAACCAGGTACAGAACAGAACACTGTAGAGGAAAAAGTGCTGCTAATCCGGCGGGCTACGCCTGCACCTTTGCAAGAATCTTCTGGTGATTTTCTGCCTGGTTCTTTGTCTCTGGAAACTCTCCTGTTAGTAAGGCTTAAATAAATCCTGTCTCATACACCTTCTCCAGGTATTTTCTTCAGTTCCTTGACACCCCGTTGAACTACCCTAGCATGACTAGACTATGGATGGGACATGCAGAATACTCATGCCCCAAATAATTGTGGTTTCTACCTGTCGAGACGCTCTTCACTAGCTGGTGGGTTTTGGAGACTGAAGAGGGTCCTCATGACATTAAGTGAGGTGTTCCCTGGAGGAAGGAAAGCTAGAAAGACAAATAGTATGTGCCCACAATGCTGCAGAGGTCTAAACACATAGAATGTGTCGGTGTGGCCAATTCAGAAAATAATGAAAAGTTAGTCAATAAGGTCAGGTTGTTCTAATGAAGCTTTCTGAAGAGTAATACATCTGACAAGATGATCTGCAAATAGTTCAGGAAAGAGGTTGGTGGTTAGTCTGTCAGCAGAAAGCAGTTAGCCTGCTAATTTAAAATGTGCTGAGTACCTTGGATATAAGTAACTCTCTTGTGCTTCATGACATTGATTCTCCAGGAATCCCTATAAGATACCATTGGGAACATGGGAAAGGTGGAGAAAGGTGCTTGAAGGGGAAGGGATGCGTCCAAGACACAGGATAGAAATGTAGCAGGATCATGATTCAGGTTTTGATCCAGTTCCAAATCCTTCCATACTCTTTTTTAATTTTTCCCCTTAAATTTCTTTTTAACTGATACATGAAAACATAACAATTGTGCAGATTAATTGGGTAATACATGACATCTCAAGATGTATAATTTTCAATACTTTAATCAGTTTAGATAGAACTACTTTTTCAAATATTTACCATTTGTCTACACTAAGGACTTTTAACATACTTTCTTCTAGGTTTTATGAAATGTACTTCATTATTTTATGTATGGTCACCCTACCATACAATAATAGTGCACGAGAACTTCTTTATTTTATCTACTGTGTGTCAATTCATTATGCTTTCCTCACTCCTTTCTCTTCAGCTGTGGTAACCACCATATGACTCTCAACTTCTGTAGGATGGACTTTTTTACATTCCACATATGAGTGAGATCATACAGTCCTTGTCTTTCTGTGCATGGCTTATTTCACAATGACCACCAGTTCCATTTGAATTCTCATACATTGTAGGATTTTCTTCCTTTTCATGCTTAAATAGCATTCCATTGTGTATGTACACCACATTTTCTTACCCATTCGTTTGTTAACGGACACTCGGGTTGCTTCCATTTCTTATCCATTGTGAACAGCACTGCAATGAACAAGGGAGTGCAAGTAATCCGATTAAAAATGGTCAATGATCTTAATGACATTTCTCAAAAGAAGATATACCAATGGGCAACAGGTATATGAAAAATGCTCACCATCACGAATCAGAAGAATATGCAAGTCAAAACCACATGTAGATATTACTTCTCTTTAGCAAACATGGCAATGATGATGATGATGATGATGAAGATGAAGATGATAAACAGGCTAAAGATAAGATCTGGCAAGGATACAGAAAGTGACACTTACACACTGTTGGTTACAATGTAAAATAGCGCAACCCTTATGGCTCTTGTCAGTAACACTGACAATGAGAATATCTGTATTCTTACCCCCAGTACAGACACACACATATGTAGTGTGAGGTTTAAATGAGCCCGTCTCCAGAAAGACAGTTTTAAAATATCAGGGCAGCCTCTACTGAGAAAAACAAGTCACAATTTATTTTCAACAATGGGCCAGTGTGACTATCCAGGTGCCTTGTCCACATTATGTTTTTTGTTTTTTGTTGTTGTTGTTGTTGTTTCAGCTTTAATTGAGTTTATTGATACATTTTAGGGATACAGTATTGAAAAGTATGATTTATTGATTAGCACAACTAGCCTTTTAAAATCCCAAGTCCATACGGGAAGCCAGGCCTCTTTCCCCTGATTTACATCTCACAGGACACGGTTGCCCGTCCCACATGTGTGCCTAACATCTGGGTTTTTGAAAGCCTGGTTCAACTTGGTTTGATTCAAGTTGAGCAAGTAATAAGGAAGGTACGGACACTCAGGCACATTTGGGATCCAGGGTGCCAACGGTCTTCTAAATCAACATGTTCCCTAATCTGCATTGATTTTTTTCCCCAGGGCAAGGGCTAAAGTGCTAAGTAAAAGCACAAGGTATCACATTTGACTTGATGTTTAGAACAGAGTGCAGCTGCCCCCTCTGTCACAGGATACACAGAGCCTTGGTTCCAAATGAGCAAAGTTAATTCCCTTCACCAGCTATTTGCTTTGATTTTTCTAATTTCAATGTTTATTACAGGTTTATTTACCTCAGCCGGTCTAAAAATTTTAGAATTGGAGCAGATTCATCTGCTGCATCTTAAAAATCCCTCTAACTTTTAAAAAGCTGGGATCATCTGACTAGCTTTTTTCCCCAAGTTTTTATTTTTCTTGTTCTCTTCATTGTGAATGTCTCTCCATTGTTTGTATTTCCTTTAGAAACTTAGAACTACATCATTTTGAATATTTTATGGTTCTCTTTGGAACCAACGTTTATTTTCTTGTTTTATTCACTTTCGCAAATAATCACTCCTAATCCGTGTTGCTGTAAGTGTGTGTTAAGTTTCACAGATTGCAGTAGAAATGTCAGTGGAAAGAGAGCAAACCATCAATAATGAATCTATGAAGAATCAATAGCTGGTTGCATAAGAATCATTTAAAATCGATTAATATATTCCTTTAAATCAGATTTTAAAATGCTGGGGAAGATAGGAATGTTGTGGGAACCTTTTAATTGAGCCAGCCCAGGAGGGAAAGAATGTGATTTGAAGGAAGCTAGATAAATGTTGTCTCTTCCTTAGTTCCTTACAATGGCTCCCCCTTTCTTGAGTTCTCTAATAATTTTCGAACATCTGCATACATTCTGGGAAGAACAGCAGCATGGAGCAGATGTTTCCATTTTTCACCCTATAGAAATGCGTTTCAACAGAGAGCAAGTTCAAGAATCTCTATTCATTATGTTCTAGGATCTCCACATAAAAACAAAAATGAATTAATAGCTTGGAAATGAAAGCATTTAAAAAGCATTGTTGATCTCCCCTCCCAGAGCAAGTGGGCAATCATCCCATGCAAGAATATTCAGTGCTGTGCTCTCCATTGGTCTCAAATATCCGTGGGAGTTATGCGAGTGTGGAAAAAGGATGAGTGACTTCTAACCAGAAAAAGAAAGCAAATTTTCATGATTGGAAGGAAAATTAAAGTTTAATCATCTGACATTTTCTTAAAGTTAATTTTCCTTGCCTTTGTCTGAGTGCACAGCTCTCTATGAGACAGAGGATTTATGGGCAATCTTATTTTAATTAGCAATCTGGGGGTAAATGTTCTGTGGACAGTTGAGTGTGTGTCCTCACTTCGCCGGGCTGCAAAGGAAAAAACTGCACAAAGTGTCACACAAGCTTCCGATGCCTTATGTTATATTTTCCATTGTTTATCTTTTCTCTTTCTTCCCCATTAAGTTGATTGGTACTTTTTAGGTACTTTTTAGTACAGTTACATTCATCATTGGGATCTTGTACCTTTGCATGACTTATCTTGGTTCTTATTTTTCCCCATTCCCCTGCCCTCCCTTCACCCCTTCCACCCTCCCCTACTTACAGAGACTTTGTTTCCATTTTTTTCCTTTTCTCATATGTTTCTTTTTCCCTTCTTTCCTTTCCCCTACTCCCCTACTTCCTTACTTCCCACTTCCCTACTCTTCTAGCCCTTTTCTTCCTGTTTCACATTATCAGTGACACAATTTGAGACTCATTGACACTTTAGTTTTTCACACCAGAGGAACTATTCAGGGGTTGGCCAAGTGTAGATCAAACATCAACTTAACAAAACTGAAGTTTCATGGCTTCTCCTTTGTACAGATGTATTCCAAGGCTCCAGAAGGGACCCTCCTAGTGATATGTGGTCATAATTTGTTTGTAAACTTTGTTAAGTAAGATACACTTGCTGCCGTCTTCAAGATCAGTTTTTCTCCATTATAACTGGGTTTCATTCACACTCTCTTTTTGTGCCAACTGATAGTCAGAAACGTTTTTGAAATCCCCTTAGTGGGAAATTGAGTTGTAGGATGTATTTATTTTGCACCTAGTGGGATATAGTTGCACAGTGTGGAGTCACTTCTGGGTTATTGACAAATAACTTTTGCCAGTATAAGAATGGCTTCCAGGGGCCAGAGATTTAGCTCAGTGGTTCGGTGGCCAGCCTTGCAAGCGCAAGGACTCGGGTTCAATCCCCAGTACCAAAAAAAAAATGGCTTCCAGAAGTATTATTCATGCCCACTATGAAGATTCACTACACCCTGATAAGAAAATGCAGGGCCAGACCACTCATCACCTCCTGAAACCCTCTTCAGATCTCAATACTGGCATCTGGAAGTGGGAAAGAGACACGAGGTTTGAATTTTATGTAACTGGGAGCCAGGCTCCACAAAAGTCTTCCAAATTGCTTATGTGTAAAATTGTAAGCAGAGGCTCTTATTTCTTAATGATGGCTATTTTTTTAAAGTAGTCTTTCTGTCATAAACATATGAGATAATGCAACACATGCACTTACACGTATACCAGGCATCTTTATGAGTATCACATTAAAGTCAGAATTCTAGCTTTTAGAGAAGGAAGGTAGGCAAGAGATACGCAAAATTCAGCGTGTGCATGTGGGAGTACATGTTTTATGAATACCCAATGTCTGTCATTTTCTGAACGCTACTTTTAATTGTTCATCCTAAAGGAAAAGGTGAATTATTTGTACATCATCTACATAGAGGCTATTTTAAAATTATTGTCTTTTAAAGAGGTTTTTATCAGAGTATGTGGCCAAACTTCAAAGGTAAACATAGAATGGTAGCATATCCTCAAGAACTTAATGAATAAAACCATTATGTTGTTTTTCTAGATTTTGTATTTGTGATGTTTGTCAGCTCGATTTTGTAATGCATTATGGTTTCTTTGAAACTTTAAAGTGGATGCTCATTTTCATAGATACATTTTATTCGTAACTCTGTGGATTTATATAGACAGAATCTAAACCAAGTAAGTTTCCAGTTCCCCCACACCTGGCTATGACTCTTTTGGCAACTTCTACACCTGAGGTCTGCAGGAAAGAAAAAGAAAAAAAATAGATACTTCCCTCCAGGCAGGGTGCAGTTGTTCTTTGTGGAGAGGAAAAAATATTATCTGCTCTCGAATGCTTTAACTTTAGAAAAATATGTTAATATTATCTAACCTATGGTTGATTAAAGGAGAAAAGTCATATGCTCAGCTCAAAAGATTCAAACAACATTAGGTAAAGTCTCACACCCAGAAGAGATAAAATTCTTAACACATTGATATGGAAGGGATTTCCTGTAAGCTGAAAAATGTTGTCTTTCAAAGACTACAGCAATGATTAAATTTACAATGAAATATCACAATCAATCACTTTAATATCAGAAATAGAATGAAAGTGTCTATTACCAATGCTAACCGAAGCAAAAAGACAATAAAATCCAGTAAGAAGTAAAAGAAGGGCTGAGGGTGCAGTTCAGTGGTAGAGCACTTGACTAGCTTGTATGAGGCCCTTGGTTTAATTTCCACCTCCAAAAAAGGAGAAACAAAAAGAAATGGAAAGGGAAACATTTTCATAATGTCCAAATGATATAATTGTCTGTTTTGACTGTTGAGTGGCATCCTATCAGAAAAAATGCCAGAAATAATAAACAAGATTATTTCATTAAGATGCAGTAATTAATTGCAATCTTATGTACTAGAAATGGCCTGTAAGAAAATGTTGTAATTGTTTTCAAAGATACCATTCATATTAGGAACAGAATATAGAACATAGCCAGAAATAAAGCTATCAAAAAAGAGCAGATTATATGGAGAAAATGAATAATATCTGTACTGAAGCACATAAAAAACCCTCAATAAATGGAGAGAGATACTTTTGGTCATGGATGGGAAAAACCAATTTCATAAAGATGTCAATTTCTTCTAAACTCATCTATAAACTTAATGAATTCCTATCATAATCCTATCACTGCTCTTTACAGACTGTGACAAGCTGGTCTGAAATGCATATGGAAAAGGTATAGCCAAGAATGGTTAATTTCAAAGAGTAATAAGGAAGAGAGATTTTTTTTTCCCCTGCCAAACACCAAGACTCACAAAGTTACAGTAATTAGGAGAATACTGATTCAAAAATAGATAAACTGACCTTTGGAACTTAATACATTAAGACTCTGACCCTCTCAACTACAAGACTCTGTGTTTGGCAAAGGTAGCATTTTACAGTTCTGCAGGGGGGCTGAATGTGCAACGGGTGATGCTGAGGCAGGATTCAGACAGAAAAATACAGCATGACTTAGGTGTTTTATACCTGTGGCTCTCAGTAGTGTGATTCCGGCCCATCTGGGGACACCTGGCAATGTTTGAAGTCACTGTTGATTGTAGCAGGGACGGGAAGACACACCCTGGAGTCCAGGGGGTAAAGACCAGGGATACTGCTGGGTGGCAATAGTGTCATCACTGAGAAAGCCAGCTCCAGCTCAAGTGGGTTCCCCAGGTGACACACGACATGTCCCTACCCCTCTTGAAAGACGTTCAGAATCACCTTGGTATAAAACCGACCCGAACCCCCCCTGTTAAAATGTCCGCCTCTGTTCTTCTTCCTCAAGGGCACCGGTGATCTCTCTTTCTCTTCCCTCCTCTTAATTCCAAGACACTTATTATCTCCTAAAAGCCAAAAAAGTGTACTTACTCATTTTCTTTATTGCTTATTATCATTCTGCTAGAATGCCCTGTTTTGTTCTGTGATGGAGCCCAAACACCCAGAATGGTACTTAGCACACAGCGGGTAATCAGTCAATATTTACTGAATAAATGAATAAAGAATCCCAAGTGCTAATTAGTATGTAGAGTAGCAGGGTCCCTCAAAAGCTGCAAGGGGGTAGTGTCATTTTGCGGGGAAATTAACATTGTCCAGTGCATGCGCTGCCAACACATGTACCGAGAGAGCTGGTGTGAAGCTGGAAGGTGGAATTAGTAAAGAACTTCCTCCCCCAGTGCCAAGTTACTTAAGCCAATGAAGACAGCATCAAGAAAAACATCAAGGCCAGGCATGATGGTGCACACCTGTAATCCCAGCACTCGAGAAGCTGAGGCAGGAGAATCGCTGCGAGTTTGAGACCAGCCTGGGCCACATAGTGAGTTCAGAACAGCCTGGAATATATAGTGAGACCTTGTCTAAAAAAAAAAGAAAAGAAAGACATCACATTATTCCTGAAGAATAACTCAATAGCTAAAATGCACAAATTCCTGCCACACGTTCCTAAATGGAAGAAATAGAAGATTAAGAACAAAAGGACAATAGCATGACAAGGTTCCTAACTCAGACCACTTTGCCATCTTACATTTTGGATTTTTTTTCACTTTGTTTTCCTTGCCTGATAATAAATAATGATCCACACCTGCACATTTTTTTCTTCTACAGAGTAATAATTATGTATATCTAAATTGTACAATTAAAATTAAAGCTTAAAAAATAAAAATAAAAAGCCTGCCTTTACCAAAAGCTACTGTGGAAGGCTGGGGCTGGGGCTCAGTGATACATAGCTGGGTTGGCACGTGTGAGACCCCAGTTTCACACCTCAGCCCTGGAAAATACAACTAACAAAAAGAAAAGAAAGAAAGAAAAAGTTGTTATCTAAGATTACAAGTATAGAAAAATCATAGGAAGAGCAAGGGATGTGTGTGTACTGACTGTATGTGAATGAATATGCATGGAGATAGTTATATCCAGATGCTAAATCTCATGTCTGTTGAACTAGGTTGTCTTAGTAGGACACCTAAGAATCAAAGTGTGTGATTGTAGCTTTGCTTTGTTTATTTTTCAACTAATTCTGATGATCAGCCAAGTTCTACAAGTATTCATGTGGTAGGTTTTCCAACACGCACTCAGAAGCCCTGCGTATCTGAGTATAGGTGGAAATATTTTAGGAGTCCTTTCTCGGACAGTCTGAAAAAGAAGATAGTGATACCTGTCTATTATTTATCTATATATCTGATCTTGTCTGGAGAAAAATAAACTCTCTTTTTGTGGAAAGCTGATAAGCCATTGATCTAAAGAAATATGGATGGTGAACAGAATGCCCTTTCGGGTGTTTGGCAGATGCTGTGATGTGCAACATGGCACCTGAAAAATGAGGACGCTTATCTTTCAGTTGTTGAAAGTACTGAGGGAACAGGACCTCCGGGTACCATTTCTCTTCGGGAATTGCCTCAGTCTAAGAAAACTCCTCATCCGAGATCAGCCTTGGATATGGAAAATGCATATCTAATAACTGATCAATTCAAGCATGAAAAGTCTTAACCTTTGTGTTCAACTCAAGACCACTTTGAACAGCCTTCCTGCTCCCCAGAGCACCTGTGGAGCCTGGGGAGTCTTCTCAGTAAGAAGTGCTTTAATTGCCTGAGCCAATCTGCTCCCTTCCCCTCCCCACTATTAGGATCTGCAGAGCAGTTCATAATCAGCATCCTGTCCTCTGATCTGCACGTCAAGGCCTGCTTCTAAGACATTCAACCTGCAACCAAAAGGGAACCCAAGCATATGATGGTATGACACACAGGACTCTATGGTGGCCCATGTGAGTGAACTGACTAAATGACTGCCTAACAGATCAAGAAAGGAAAGTGCACCAGAGGCCAAAATCAGGCTGTTCTTCATTCACAACACATGGAAACAAATGGTTGGTAAGGTGACCGTGAGTTACCAAAACCAGAAAGCTTGCAAGGTGCGTTGGCATGAGGTTGAGTGGCTAGACTTGGGTACCATCAGTGCAATTGTATGCTTCCATTGTAAGCTGGCACTATCAGGCTATCCATTCATAACAAGTCTTGGGGGCAAACAAAAACAACAGCAAGCAATCATTGCAGCCTGCACAACTAAACAACTAGGGTTAAAGACCATGTTGTAGCATTTAGCCCCTGTATCTGAGACCCAGAAAAGTGTTGAGTGAAATTGCACTTGCACTCCAATTTTTGAGCAACTAAAGCACATGCAATCAATCAATTTATCTAGGGAAAACAATGGCAAAATAAGTACAAATATTTAGACAGTGATATCAGGAAAAATGCATATCAAAGCTTTGGAGGTCAAGTGCTGATTGCAAATTTCCACTAGAATTGGTGGTGACAGGCATCATCTTAATTGTTCTGATGGAGACACAAAACCACTATGGGAAATGTTGTCTTCTGGCTCTTGCATATTGTTCTGAGGCTGCTGGCTCCCTGAAATCCTCAGAAAGACTGGTGATGTACAGGTTTATTATTTTTGCTGCTGATTTAGTCTTAAACAAGTTCCTGTCTAAACAAATGTCAGTTAACGTCATAAGGAGACATCCGGACAAAGAACCAGTGAACAAGGTAAGAACTTCACTGTCCACATGGTAGAAATTACATTCAGAAAAATGTTTCCCAGCCCTTCCAGGAATAAAGGATATGTTACGTTGGAATGCTGATTATGAGGATGACTTCTTCTGGAAGATATCTGCTGCACAGAAGATAGAGGATCACAGAGCTAATCACATATGATGTGGCTTAATATATCACTGTCTCTAACTTTTGCCTGATAATTTTGAGAGAACACATTTGTATGCAATTCATTGTCTCTAAGACTATGTATTATACCAGTGGGTAAATATAAAAATGACCTCAAAAGAAAAAAAATTAACATTAATTTGACATTTTCTAATTTTCTATAGCATTGATTTTACTTTTTCTTTTTATGGCAATATGTGTTTGAATTTGATTTTTGCTTTAACTTTTTTCTATGTTTTATAAGTCCAATGAACATTAAACAAAAAGACAAACATGAATTTGTGAGAGATCAGGTCAGTTTTCTGGAATTCAACAGAATTTTACTGACCCAAACTTTCCTCAATGTCCAAAGGTAGCTCAATACCACTGAATGAATGATATTGCTTTGAATTTTGAAATATAATCAAAATGCTTAGACTTCCTGTCAACTTGAATAACTGCTAGAGATAAAATGAAAATGTTCTTCTCTCTCCAATAACTCTTCATTATAATAGGCTATTTTAATAAAACAGAGTATTAATTATTTAACTGCTCACTATAAGAAATGTAAAATATCTATGAATTGTTAACAAAATTGAGGAGTACAATTAAAACTGTAAAATAAAATTTCCACCTCACCCAGATGGGTAATGAAGAAATAAAACACATTGTCTAAGAATTTAATTAGACTGGAGGGATTTTAAAGCTGAAATCCACGAAAGGAAACAAATTCTAAGCTGGTAGGAAGGGACTAAATAGAACTACCCTGCTGTATATAAGAATACAGGAAGTATTAGTCTTTACTTCTGAGAAAAAAGGATTGGAGGAATAATGAGACGGGGGGAAGAAGGAAAAGAAGAGGAAGGGAAGGGAAGAAGAGGGAGGAGAGAGGGGAGGGAAAAAGAGGACATACAGCAAGAAGCAGGATTTGTAGAAATGGAAAATCAATGCCTCCCCTTATCCCAAAACTTTCTGTAAAGTAGCCCATTCCTCAAAAGGCCTTTCTGGGAGTGTTGGCTATGTGCTGTGGACACGTGTGGATGTGTGTTACAAATGAAAGGGACTCTGTGTGTGGACCTGTGTCAGAGGTGACCCGGGATAGTGCAGACTTCATGGGACAGCCTTGGCCTTTGGACAAATCGTAGAATGGAGAGGGTTTAGTTAGTTTTACTTGCGAAGTACCAGTAATACCAGTTCACATTTGGAGTTCCTGCCTGAGATTGTGCTGATATGTCTTATCATTTAAACTTCAACAATACCAGTTCTTGCTAAAAATACCACTGCTATTACTGAGGACTTGGCTGAACATCAGTACCGCTCTTTTCCTAAGGCCAGACATCTTCTGAGTGCTGCTGATTCCAACTTGCACTTGAAGCCACACTGACAGAGTCTCCCTTTCCCCAGCCCTCTCCGTCTTCAGCTTTACAACCCGAGTTGGAGACTCACTTCCTGCCGCTCTTCTCCCCAGCCCAGTAAACAATTTTTGTTCCAATACTCTGCAAGTCTTTCCTTGACAGACCCAGGTATTGGAAGAAAAGCACACGTTGTCATCAATATGGTGAGATTTTCCCACTCTCTGCTTGGAGCGCTCGTGGTCTAGTAAACATTTAACCGCTCTCCGCAAATCCTCTTCAACTTTCAGACATCTTCTCATCTCACGTGCCCTTGAGAGGAACCAGTTCTTTACGGCCTCTCGCTGAAATAGGTTTCCTTAAAACAACCACCATCACAACAAAAATCACTTTCTTATTAGGAAAGTGTTTCAGCTGAGGGTCAGAGTGAAACCTGAGCAAACAACGACAATTCATGACCTTGTGCAAGCCCTTCTCTACAAAGAAACAGCTAAATAATAGTGGACAGAACACAACAAAAGTGGGATTTTTCACATTTTTATCTATGTAATATCTTATTGTTGCCTGCCTGTTGTACAGCCAATGTTTTTAAAAAATATACATTTTAGTTCTTATTATTGCTTCTCCCATGCCTAATTTATATGGTCCGTATAGCCTGAAGACTTAATTGAATATAGGTTAAAAACTAAGGCAGTGACAACAACAGCAGCACATAGCTAAGATGCCTGAATGGTGTGTGGTTCAGAAGGGATTATTTTAGATTGCAAAGGTTATTACCAATTACTTGAGGACAAAAGTGTCCCAGAGAATTATGGCTTATGGTTACCTACCTTCACCTGGTGTGTCACCTTTCGGTATTAGTCTGTAAATATATGCCGTAGAATGCTTGCCTATTTAGAAAAATATCATATTGCTTACAGTTTTGACAGTTTTTTCTTCTTTTGTACATGTTGACACCTATTTCAATCTATGCAGAGCTACATGATCATTCCAGTGGGTACAGTGACTTTCACATACAGGTAAGGGCTAAATAATTGTCAGTTTTTCTTATTAGGTACTAAAATTAGTTTTTTATTGTAGTGGCCTTTAGATTAATGAAAGAATTGGTTTAGAAAATACGATTTAATATATCACTACAGGTTGTGCTTCTTTCTGAAATACTTGAGACCAGAAGTGTTTCTGATATTGGATTTTTCTTTCAGGTTTTTGTGTATTTAGAAAGACAAAATGAGGCATCCTGGGAATGGAGTCTAAGTTCAGAATGTGTTTGTGTTCTGGACACACCTTCAACAAGTATCCTGGAGGTAATCGCATACAATATTTTTACTGCACTTGCAATTTGACTGTGATCTTTTATGTGAGGTCAGACATGGCAACTTCCCCTATTGGCCTCCCGTTAATGCTCAAACAATTTCAGATTTTGGAGCCCTGGAATGCATAATTTTGTATTAGAAATAGTCAGCCTGTCCTTTTTTTTTCCTGCTATTATAAGCAATGTTGTGATAACTATTTTCACACCTACTAGTTTTTCCCCTTGCATGAGGTACATTTTTAGGGAACTATTTTTGGGGTTAGAAGTGTGTTTTTTAATTTTATTTGTATTAGTACATATTTGCAGCATGCAATGATTATATTCACTGTGGGGAGTTGGTACATGTATGTAACACATCTCACTTCTTTTTCAACCCCTTCCCTTACCATCCTTCTATCTCTTAGTTTCCTTCCCTATTGCAAACGATCTATCTCCCTATCTCCTATTACATTTTATTTTGCTCTTTAATTAATTAATTTATATTCTTGTTTAAATTTTCTCACATAAGAGAAACCACGTAATAGTAAAGCTTTATGCCTGATCTACTGTACTTAGCATTATGGTCTGACAGTGCATCCATTGTCTTACAAATGACTCAAGCTTATCTTTCTTTACGGCAGAGCATCACGCCATTGTACAGAAATACCACATGTTTTAATTCATTAGTCTGTCATTTACAGACATGCTGACCCCTTCCAAGATTTAACTATTATGCATCGTGCTGTTATGAATGTAGATATGGATATATCATAGTAACACAACGTCTTCAACTAATTCTGGAAAATACATTAAATGTGAAGAGCTAGGTTGAATAGAATTTCAATTTTTAGTTCTTTAAGGAATCTCCATAGTGATTTCCAAAGCAGTTGCATTAGTTCACATTCTCACCAGTAATTTTTTCCTATAGACTTGCCAGAATTTGTTATTTCATTTCTTGATGGGGATGATTCCTTCCTAACGTGGAATCTCAGTGTTGTTTTAATCTGCATGTCTCTAAGATCCAGAAACGTTGAACATTTTTTTCATGTGTTTGTTGGCCGTTTGTACTTTTGAGAAGTGTCCATTTCAGCGGCCCGTCTTTTACGGGGGATGTCAGTTCTTTTGAAGGTGATCAAAATGGCAATGTAGTGACCAGTAGCAAAATACAGCCTCTCTAGGACTGAAATTGTGACACTTGGATAACAACAACTTGGTGAAAAGAAAAAGAAAAGAACTAGATCTCTTGTAATCGGGAGAGTGCTGATGGGAAAACTAGAAACTACAGAGAAGATGGGGAAACAGAGCACAAAGCAGAAAAAACAAAGAAACAAAACCAAAGCACTCTGGAAAGCTCATCCTAGCTCCCATGGAGAGAGGTGTTTCTCCAGACACAAGGTAATCAATCCAGGAGAAGACGGACCAAGAACACTGACCAAGAAAAGCCCACTCTTTGTTATTGTTGAAAGGTATCAGTATATGCGCCCATTTTAAATGTTTGAGATGCTGATTTCTCTATAGCCTTGTTAAAATAATTTCATCAGTCTTTTCAACCTTTGCCAATGTAATAAGTAGAAATGGCCTGGTATTTTAAGTTGCTGTCCTTGGATGAGGCTAATTATATCTGCAATGGGAGATACAATTGATAACTCAATAGAATAGAAAGAAAAGTAGGAATGGGGAATAGAAGCAGCAAGATGTCCTACAAAGGCTACTAATTAGTAGAACAATGTAAGTGGTTAAATAGAAAATCTACCTCATTATAGTTTCTGCTTTTGTTGTCAATCTCAGGAGGGTCATTTTTGCGTCTGCCTGTGAGAAATATTTAGTACTACTTTCTTCCAGTATTTTTAATTTGTCAGAAACTTATTTTGGTGTGAGATTTAAAGTAGAAACCTACTTCCATCTTACTCAAATAGCCATTTATCCAATACACATCTTAGCCAGCTACTCTGGCATTTTATTATTTATTATGTCTGAATCTCTAAAATGAGCTTCTGGCTCTTTCTGAACTTTTGTCTTCCTTCGGTGATCTGATAATCTATTCTAGTACAATTCACAGAGTGTATTAAAGTTGTGCTTTCAGAATACATTGTAATACTTGGAATATTAAGCCTCTGCTGTCTCACATTTTTTTATTCTGTTGAGAGTGTGTGTATTTGTGTGTGCTATGTTTCCACTCTTTTTTTCCTGGCTAAATGTTCTGGACTGCTTTGACTAATCCTTAGAATGTAATGCAAAAATAACATGAATGAGACCCTAAGTAGTATTGCAATTACAAGATAAATTACAAACCATTTACATACTTATGATGTTGAAGCTTTTCTTTCAGTTATATACATGTCCAGTCACATAGCTGAACCTTCTTTTGTTCTCCTTATCCCAGAGGGAAAGGGGATACAGATTGCTATAGATGTGAATTTTATCAGAAGAATTAAATCCTTTTGATAAGCAGGAGTACTTCTATGGAAGTTCCCAAAATTCCCTTAGGAAATCTATTTGTTTTCTAACAAGCAGTTCTCAAATTTCCACCCAGGAACTGTTGTTAAATACTATATATATATAAATAAAATACTAAATACCATCACAATATATATATATGTATGTGTGTGTGTATATATATTTTATATATATAGTACTTACATATATATTATATAATATATATAATAAGCAAAGCTTATTATAAGTTACTATTCCACGGGCAGGTAGTTATAACAATATATTATCAAAGACAACATTTGAGTAAGAGAATTTTGAGCTTCTCTGATTTTTCACCTAGAATTTAAGTATCATTAATACAAATAGTTCATACACAACCACTTTTTCTTCTTCCCAGCTACCCTTTAGCTTTATTCTAAGTACAATCCTAAGTGAAATTCTGCCTAATGTCTATTAAAAGATAAAAGGGTCATTTTAAAAGATGCCAGTAGAAATTCAGAGTCAGCTGTTTTCAATTTTATGAACAGTAGCAGAAATTTAACTTGTGATGGGGACAATTTTATTCCCATTTCCATGAATGCTAATGTTCATATTTTAGTTATTAAAATTAATCTGACTCAGTTATATCATGTAGGCGTTCATTCAGCGGTCCTGATTGATAAGAGCAACTTGCATTAAATACAGTTTTGTGATCTGTGACACTACATAGCTATTAACAACAAAAAGGAAAGGGTTGACAAGGTGTCCTTTTGACCCAAAATGCAAAGCCCACTGGAAATCAATGTTAATGATACTCTAAAAATTATGTCATTCATTTACTGAACAAATATTTATTGAGTCTATGTACAAAACCATGCATAAGGGAGGAAAAGCTAATCTCTACTGAGAATTACAACATATCCCAAAACTGTTAAGATTTGCTAAACTTTTCTTATTAATCCTCAAGGCAACAGTGCAAAGCTAGGCATTATTATTACAATTTACAGAAGAAAGCGTACAAATTTATCAAAATTAATTTGCTCAAAGTCAAACAAAAGATAAACACAGGTGCTTTACTCCCATATTCCTGTCTTCTGCAATCTCAAACTCTCTTTTCATTGTGTCATATTCACAGTCCCTGTGAGTTCCAAGATGCATAAAACATTGTTTTTTCCTACTGTCAAAGAGTTACAGACTCATTGAAAGACAAGGTGGGCAAAGGGTCATTCGTTGTATAAACGTGTTTAGCCTCTACTATGAATAATTCCTTATAAAGGTGGAGAAAGCCACAAATTCAATCAAAAGTGCACTTTAGATCCTTTCCACTGGGAAACTTATGAATTAAGTTCCTTTTGTTCTTTTCTGAGCAAGTGAAGTTACTTGGCATTTTTTCTTATTCAATCTACAGAACAAAATGTCTTCTTTATAATCTTTTGTAGCAATGTAAACCTTGACGTTTCCCAGGGAGTCACCATTTTCTAACACTTGCGCTTCCAAGAAGTGGACAATTTTCTGATAGCCGCAGGCTTAACTAGGGTATTGGATTTAATTTAAAACACAGGAGTTATTCATGGAAATGCAAGTGGAACCTAGTTCATGAATTTTACATTCTCTGCTGTGTTCAAATAGGTAAGTCGGTTTGCATACATTACTTTGCAATTAGGCTTTTCATTATGTCCAAAATGAAAGTCTTAAATTACATACACATTAAATGGCATTTCAAAAAAAAATCCCCAGAAACTATCTGCATCCTTTCCACAATTCCTTCACCTCTATAGTCCACAGCATCTACCATATGTGTTACAGTCACATAGGTCTTCATTTTCATACCCTACATAAAAATCTACCCCCCTTGGGCCAAGGATTTAGCTCAGTGGTTGCGGCGCCTGCCTCACAAGCACAAGGACATGAGTTCAATCCCCAGTACCAAAATACAAAACCAAAATCTACCCGCCTCAACATTCTATGTTTGGCCAGGGGTAACAACTCCCTCACCAACCCCTCTCTTTCACCTCTATTCGACACCGTCTCTCCGCTGTAGCCAAGGCCTCTTTATAAAGAGTATCATTCAAAACTTGTGGGCTTTTTATTTTCATACTCAATAAAATTAAATTCATTGGTTGGTTAATTTCCAGGCTCTTAAATTCTGCTGGTCCTAAGTTAAGAATTTCTTGTTTTCTAAGAACCTACAGAAACAAGTGGTTCTTCTTCATCTACAAGGAGCAGTTCAGCACTCGGTAGCCATTTTTTCCAGCACTGGAACAGATAAATCAAATGACCAAGCTAGCATCATCTCTCCTTCAATCAGCATGTGATGCCCAGATCACTTTTATGATATTGTTTACTTTACTTTACTTTTTGTATTTGTCAACCTGGGAAAACCAATTACACAAGATAAACATCTAATTATCTTTAGGGCTGAATTAGCCCTACTTATAGAAAGAGTTCTGGCTCTAGAGAGAGGCTTCAGCTGGAATCTTTTTTCCATCACTTCTTTTTTTTTTTTTAACCAGGGATCGATCTCGGGACCTTACGCCTGCGAGGCAGGAGGCAGAACCACTGAGCTAAATGCCCAGCCCCTTTCCATCACTTCTTTACTGCTCATACTTAGTTAATTCTCTTGTCTGTGTCTTCTTTTAATACTTTAAATGAGGGATAATAAATGTATATCCTACAAAGGTGTTATTTGTGTTAAAAGAATTAGATCCCTAAATAAGAACTCAGATTAGGAAATCAAACAATGCTTTCTCCCTTTTTCATTCCTGACCTCATAACATGTACATCAAAACTAGAAGATTCTACTAAGATTACTGACATTTAGAAATGGGAGGAAAGGAGCTAAAGGTGTAGGGAAGGTGTGATACGTAGGGGAAGAACAAAAAGGGAAAAGAAAAAAAATGTGAGAGAATGAAAAGATGAAAATAAAGTGTTTGTAGATGGGGAGGGGAGGAGGGGGTGAAGGGAGGGCAGAGGTAAGGGGAAAAAAATGAGAATCAAGACTTGCCATGTAAAGGTACATGATCCCAACAATGAATGTAACTGTACTGTATCCCTAAATGTACCAATAAACTCAATAAAAAAAAAAAAAACTAGACTTCTATATAGCTTAAGAATGCTCACTTCTTTCCTAAATGGCACTTAATTCATTAATTTTACTAGCCAAGAACACTTTTCTACAGATAACATTTACTATAAAAATAATCATATCTCAAAAATCTTTTTATTTTTTACATTTGCAGTTCTGACATTTTCCCTATTAATGTGCTGAGAACAGCATCATGGTATTCTTAGCTGAGGTATGAACTCTGTGAAATTGTTCTCATCTTACATTTTGACTCCACTGGGAGCTGGTACTGCTGCAGTAACAGGAGATTTCTTTGATTATTTTGAGATAGACTGAGACACAACTCTATACTCTCCAGGAGGATTTTTTTTTTCTCCTTAGCTTGAATAAAAGCATTTTCATATCTCACATTGTTCCAGAGATGGAAAAATCTGTTACTCTTGAGGGAAAGGGAGGCCATACTATATTCTGAGTCAAGAAATACTCCTTAAAGAAATGTTTTTGGGAGCCTACTTTAATGCGGAGGTCTCATTTGGAGTGTGAGTTTCTCTGCACCAAGGGGATCAGTTAAAGCATCTTCAGGTGCATGCGGACTCCCCAGGGAGCTTCCTGGGACTCCTGTAGCTCTGTCCAGTGTGCCACCACCAGTCATATTTTGATAACTCCGAGGAGGCACAGTTCTTCACAATGTGGAACAATCAATTCCTTTAAGAGGGCTGAACACTCACAAACCGTGGGGTCAAAATGAAACATGGTCACTCGCAGTTACACTAGGAAGCGTTAATCCACAGCGAAACTGTGAGCCCGCTGAGCTCTCTTCATGCCTTTGGAGAGACAGACACTGGCCTGATAACACCAGGTTTTCCACACAGAATGCACCAGTTTTGCAGTCTTCTCATTAGAGAAAAAGCAAATGATGTATCCATTTAAATAGACACTGACAAAAGATTCTATTACTTTTTCAGCACCACATGAATTGCTATTTAGTGAATGGCTTGATGGCTATTTTGAGTGATAGAACTTTTGTGAATAACCTAAAAACCTACAAAATGTTAGGAAAATGTAAAATGACTTCTTCTGTCTCTTAACAGAAAGCTGCTTTGCTTAGTTCAAAATTAACAGACTTTGGAGGCACTGCCCATGAAGCGGGACATCTGGCCTCATCCCCGACCTTGAACACCCGCTTCCTGTGCACTAGAACAGCTGGTCTAGACGAATCTTGAGGTCAACTCCCCAACTACAAGGAGTTGTTATGTCTGGGTTAAAGTTCACTGTCTGGGTACTGCAATTTGTACATGGGAAATGTGAACTGAGGAAATGAAATGTAACCGCCTGAATGAGATCATAGCTGTAAAACCTATAAAAGAGAAAGCTGCAACCCAACAGGAGGTGGATGACTGGCACTGACTTTCTGGGTATTTTTATATGCAAAAATTTTAATATTTTTCCATACTAGTTAAAATAAATTTAATTTTATTTTTTTATCTTACTGAGTTTATTGGTGCATTTTGGGTACACAGTACAGTTGCATTCATCATTGGGATCTTGTACCTTTACATGACTTATCTTGGTTCTCATTTTTTCCCCTTGTCCCTGTCCTCCCTTCCTCCCCTTCCCCCCCCATTTACACAGACTTTGCTTCCATTTTTTCCTTTTCTCATATTTTTTCTTGTGATCGACCCTTTTCTGACAAAATAAAATTTTTATTTGACTTCCGTTCGGCTCGTCTCTATGTGCGTGTCACTTGCCAATTCTTTCCACAGCATGAGTACTAGGAGTGTTCTGAGTGCATTCTTACAACGTTATAACAATGCCAGGGATTATAAAAGGTGTAGAATTTAAAATAAAATCATCAAAGTAGAAACAAAAGATGGAACAAAGGAATTATATATTGAAACATTTGTCCCTTTACTTTTTATTTATCTTGTATAGTTCGTCTACACATACAAAGATGACAGTGTCATCAGAAATGAAACCAAGAGTGTTACAATTTGAGTAATATATTGATATGTGGGCTTTCAGAACAAAACAGAAAAAGGGACTTACATAAAATCTTATGAAGCTTGTGTTTTTTGATATGATAAAGTTTACAAATTCTTCAGAAGGGATAAAATTTTCCTGGCACTAAAGACTGAAACGACATCATGTCAAGGATAATTCTTTTTCCCTTTAACAAAGTATTAACGTGTGGCAATTAAAAGTATGGACTTCAGAATACACTTCTGGAGTGTAAAAGCTTCGATCTAACTTCAAGACTTGGTTTTCACATCTGTAAAATGGCAACAACTGCAACTTCTATGGCATAGGGCTTTTATAAAGATTAAATGCAAAGGAAATAAGATGTAATATTGATTTTCAGAAGAATGCAAAATGATATAAACATAAGAAGCTTGACCTGGTACATAATAAGCACAGTGTAATTATACTGAATATTATTTTTCTGTTATTCTTGGAAGGCTTAAGAGGAACATAAATAATTCCTCACTGTGACATTTTCTTGTCCTGTCCAAGGGATCCTGAGTTTAACTATGTCCACATTTAGTTCTTCTGACCGTGAACATCATGGTGTCGGGCAACATTCTACCAATTGATTTGTCAGTAAGCATATGCACCCTACCCTCAGCTGCTGCTTCCCTGAGCTTGTACCCTGTTCTTATTCTTCCACACAGCAAGTCTGGAGCTTCAGGAACTGAAGAGCTTGACCTCCATCACTTAATCCTTCAATCAGACGGTGTTCCCTGACTCTTTGGTTAAGGATAATGTCACCTTGAGAAAATGATCTGCAGCCATCATACGACAGCTGAACACATAAGTTAGTAGCAGTTTGTTTATACAGGAGCAAGCCATTTTCTTACAGAACATCAATACCTGCACTCCTAGTTTTAAAAGTGTTCTGCTTTCTGCTGCTGTGATCGCATAGAAAGCTTCTACGAGAAACAGCAGAAATAGTTGAATTCGCTCAAATATTATAAGCTTAGCTCTACATTGTGTAGGAAACAAACCATAGGCAATTTAAGATTATGGCTTAGATAGATTATTATGTGTTATATGCCATTGACCGCGAAGGCATCTATATGTGTGGATTGCCAGGGTTTTTTGTGGAAGGTTTAATGTTCTGTGTTAAGTAGGGAAAAAAAAAACTTGTGATGTTCTAATATTAGCAATTTGTCATAAGATACATGGAAAGTAAAATGGATCAATGAACGGGCAGAAGAAAAGTTAGAACGGATAGATATGCATCAAAATGTTGATTGTAGCATTTAGATGATAGGTACATATGTGTCCACCATAGGATTTTCAGTTTTTCTGCATGTTTCACAATTTTCATCCAGGCGTGGAGAAATACAAACTCTTGATTTCCTTCTGTCAACAGTGAAAATGAATTGAAGTTATTTTTATGAATTTAGATCTACATTTTTTTTCCAGAAAGGAGACAGAACATTTATTTTAAAGAGAAACTCCAGGCAAAGAGGACTACAAGGCTGAGGGCAGCCTAGGCAATTTAGTGAGACCATGTTTCAAAATAAAAAAATAAAGAGGGTTGGGGATGTAGCTCAGTTGGTTGAGCACTTCTGGATTCAATCTCCAGTATAAAAGAAAAAAAAATCCTTACTGTGGCTCATATAGTTTTCAGTATCATTTCCCTCTACTAGGAATTTTTTGGAATGATGAATTTCATCAAAATTTATGGAACATTTTTTCATATATTTTCTTGCTGCTTTCACTTCTTTGTCTGAGAAATGTCTGTTCATTTCGGATGCCCATTTTTGGATCGGGTCTTTATATTTGGGGGGACTGATTGTTTTGAGTTCTTTATATATCCTTGATAATAGTCCTTTGTCCAAGGTACAGCTGGTAAAAATTTTTTCCCACATTGTAGATTGTCTCTTAGTTCTGCTAATGGTTTCTTTTGAAGTACAGAAGCTTTTTAGTAAGATGAGATCCCAGTTGTTGATTCTTTCTGCTAGTTCCCGTGCTACTGAGGATTTGTTCATAAAGTCTTTTCCTATACCAATGTCTTCCAGAGTTCTACCTAACTTACTTTCCAGCAAGTTTAATGTTTCTGTTTTAATATTTAGATCTTTAATCCATTTGGATTTTAATTTAGTGCATGGCAAAAGATAAGGGTCTAATTTTAATCTGTGGCAGGTTGATAT
>NW_022900925.1:31995755-32009700 GCF_012274545.1 Fukomys damarensis
AAAAAGGGAAAAGAAAAAAATGTGAGAGAATGAAAAGATGAAAATAAAGTGTTTGTAGATGGGGAGGGGAGGAGGGGGTGAAGGGAGGGCAGAGGTAAGGGGAAAAAAATGAGAATCAAGACTTGCCATGTAAAGGTACATGATCCCAACAATGAATGTAACTGTACTGTATCCCTAAAGGTACCAATAAACTCAATAAAAAAAAAATTTATGCCTCTTCCCTTCTGAAAACTGCATGTATTGATCTGTAAATTAATTTTTCTTGTTTGTAATTAAAATGTTGAAGTCACTATCCTAATGCACTTTTTGTTGGCTCCTTCTGATTTTGAGTAAAGTGCCTCTTTTTTGTGTGTACAAATACATGGGTGTGTGTATGTGAGTATTAGATAGATTCAGTGTGAAACAATGTGAGCAGAGCCCCTAAGGTGTTTGCAACAAATGCAGGTTCTAGGGTCCTACCTGGCCCCAGGAACACCTCAAACCGCTCCTCAGCCAGATGTTCTGGGTCAACCAACAAGCATACAGCATAAAGTGATGTCCCTATAAATGGACTTTGAGCAGATGTTGCACTGATCACTTCATAAGGGCAACATCTGTCCTGCCTTTGGCTTGATGATGTTCCCTGGAATTTTTGTGAGAAGAGCGCTTTGATGTTCGATTTGAGCTCTCCCCAGAAATTAGTGCTTTAAAGAAATTTGCCTGAGGGGTTATCACGTAAGAATTAATGATGGCTTCATTATCACAGTGAGCTGGCATTTCAAGTCTTGCCATAGGAGAGAAAACAAAGCCGGCCCATCATGTCTTTGGAGTCAGTAGTCCAGAGGGCCTAATTCCCCAGTTACTATGTTTTAACACTCAGAAACCAGGACAGCCTAAGCTCCTTGAGGAGACAGTGGTGCCCTTGCCGAAGAAGGCAGTAGCCTTGATGTCTACTGCTTTTTTTTAGTATTGGGGATCAAACTCAGGTCCTTGTGCTTCCAGCAGGTGGCGGAACCACTGAGCTAAATCCCCAGCTCTACTGCTTTTAATTAACACCACCCTCGTTGGAAGAGGAGCATGTGCCTCCCTTCAGTGTTATTGATTACCCCATTTAGTTACTGCTTCTTCCTAACACTCCTGGTATTTATTATCCAACAGAAGGTTTTAGTGAGAACTAAAATTAGCTAGACAAAAAATTTACACTATTTAGTTTCCCAAAGGAAGTGAAGTGTGGATGACACAACACAGGCATCTCCCACTGCCAATATTAAGCCCATCAAAAGGGATGACCCTTTACATTTTAGAGCATGAGATCTGGCTATGTGCCTATCAGGCACTTCCTAATATGCAGTTAAACTTTCTTCACCATGAGACAAAGGACCCAGGGTTAGAAGTCAGGAATTACTGTATGCTTCAAGGAAAAACTTGCTTCAAAGCTATCTTATTTGTGGTGAATAGACTCCAGAGAGTCATCATATGTAATTGCCTAATGGTAAGAAGGTCTTAGTATGGCAAATTAATGGTCATCACCAATTTTTGGACACACCTGAAAGTATAATATGATCTAGGGTCTCCTAGTCTTGAGTCTGGGCAGATGTTGTGCTAGATTTGGGGCCCAAGCCATAGGACCACATTCTACAGTTTTCCCTGGAAGCCTTCGGAGCCTGGAGCTGCCAGATTACTCAAATGCTCCTCTGCCGGGAGAAAGCCCATGGCAGCAAAATCAAAGCTGAGGCAGAAAGCGGGGAAAGTGGCTGACCAAGTCCCCCCTGCTTCATTTTCAGCCAGGTGAGCCAACTTGGCAGAAGCCAGTTTGAAAAGAAACTGTGTCGCAGTAAAAACACTGAACTGATGAGAAAAGGCCATGAGCTCCTAGACTGAGGGTTCCCATGGCTGAACCTGCGAGGAAGATCGATCTCCCCAGGGAGCTTTCTAGTCCCAAGGGAGTCACCCAGGCCTGGGGGAAAAGCAGACCATATCTCAGTGTCCATGTGTTGAATCTGCAGGACACTGCAGATCAAAAGGACAGTTGTCACTACACTGTCTAAATGAAGCGGGGGAGGCTGAAATAGTTTTAATTTAAACAACCACATCTTGTATCTAAGGGTGAGCAGATCTTCCTGGTTAGACATGGATCCAGCCGTCCCTATCACTACCTCAAAGGATGAATTTGGGGAAACTGCTGAGATTCTCTATTATTCTTCCATAAAATGGAGAAAACTTCTAATTTGCAGACTTACTCTAGGATCCATGAACTGATGGACAAGAAAATACTTTGAAAATTATAAGTAATATGTGTATGAAATAATCAAAGCTACGATAACCATCCAATCATTGTATTGTATACTCAAATATGTTCTGAAATGAAAAAGGTAATGCCTTTGTTTCCTGGGTATGTGTTTGTACACATGTGCATACATACATGAACACACACACACACACACTCACATACTCACACACACTTCAAGCACAGGTAGATTAGTTACTTTGCCCAGGGTCACAGACCTGCAAGGGGTGCAGCTAGGTTTAAGGTCCACAATGTGTAACCCACAAACCTACTTTTATTTGAAGAAACTAATAATAATAATAATAATAATGCAGAATGTTGAAAAGTTTTACTTTACACCTTGGAACTTTTGTTTTTTAGATTTCTTTTTCCTACAGTAAGGCCAAATGCAGGTATTTCGGTGGACCACATATCACCATGACAACTGATCCAACTCAAGGCTAGCTCATTTTAACCTGTCCTAAATTGCCTCTGTGGACACAGGTGCTCCAGGGCTTGCTGGCCTTGTGAATTAAACAGAGATCCAGTCAGTGATGAGTATACAAATTTCCATTAAATGTCAGGACTCATCAATTTGTAATGAGCAGATCTGGATTTCCGGGTTCAGCCAAATGTAAGGAAAGCCTGACAGGAGAGAACTGAACATTGCACAAGGCACAAGTGTTGAAAATAGAACATAAGGCTCAGCATTCTGTTAAACAAGACACAAATTTGTTATTTTCCTTTTTCTCCCTCTTCATTCCCCCTATCAACACAGGGTTCTGGCTGTGGTGTGCATGTGTGAATTACACAGGGTTTAACCCTTATAATGGGGAAGCACACTTTCTGGGTACCCAAGGACACCATGGATTCAAAGAAGGACATCATGTGATTCAAAGATGCTCTCTACCTTAAGCCTGCAGTGTAGAATGACAGAATGTAAACTAATAAATCTGATAAGAAAATGTGATCTTTCAATTACCTTCTTGGGACACTGGATCAAATGAACAGCCTATGTTTGTCTACTGAGCATGTGTTAAAAATGCACATTTTGAAGATTTTCTCTACTCCCAATTGGATTTTAAGTCTGGGACACACAAGTGGAGTTTGTCTGCGGGCATTTGGTTGGGAAAGTTTGAGGGTAAGCAATAGAGTAATGCTTAATCAGGGGAAATCTTAGGTGTCATCTTGGTCGCGAAAGGAAGATTTCGTGATGTGAGTCCTTTCCCGTGGCCTCCACAGTCTTCAGCAAACTATACTCAACTCACATAATGTTCCAGGAAGTTTTTATAGAACTGAGGAAAGACTAAATTTCTGAGCTGGTGTGAGGCAATGCAGCACGAACATATGCCAGTACCAGGGGAGGAGGTCAGGGATGAACAAACACCCACTGGAGGGGAAGATGCAGGGGCCGTGTATTTGTCAGGGTTCTCCAGAAACATGGAACTCATAAAATACAGCAGTAGATATAGAAATGAATGTAGATAAATGAGAGCAGATTGGTTAGGAGAATTAGTGCACATGGTAACGGAGGCTGAGAAGTTCCATCATATTCCTTCTTCAAACTGGAACACCAGAGAAGCATGGTCCATGCCTGAAACCTTCAGAAGAGGGGAAGCTGATCCTGGATCTCTCAGGCTGAAGGCACAGGATGTGAAATTGTGATGTCCAGTGCCAGAGAAGAAGGGCATCACATCTCCAGAAACTAGGGGAGGGTGCGACTAGGGACGGTGCCTGTTTACACTGCATGAGCTCTGATATTCCTTCATCAGTCCATTGATTTAAAGGACAGTCTTTTCAGGGAGCCCACTCACAGGCATGACCAGAAAAGATGCTTTGCCAGCTCTCTAGGAATTCCTTCAGCCAGTCAACACTTAAAATTTAACCTCACAGCTCACAAGAGCAGATCCCTTTCACAACTGCTGTCAATACAGGCAAGGTCTTCATTCTTCTCCAAGTTGTTGAATCAGTAGTTAGAGCCCATATTAACTAGATCTGTTAGGAACAAGGAGTTTATATAAAACACTTGAGCTTTCCCACCCTTCCATCTCTTTTAGTCATTTGCTCATTCATTCAACACTTACTGCTAGACAAACTGAGGAGAGAAACAAATGTCCAAGCCCAGACCTGCTCGTGTTTGCTAGCATTGAAATTGTCTGGTGCTTCATTCTAAGTATTTCTTCACTTCTCTCAACAATTTGAAGTGTGTTGTCTGTGGATTGCATGTTACAAGAATACAAACCTAATTTTCACTCAAGAAACTAACAGCATAATCGGCAATGCAAACTCATAAACAAAGGTGATCACGGTATGGACTTGGTGGCCGAATACAGGCAGAAACACTGCTCTTCTCTTCTGACTGAAGAGACTGAATGGGAGAAATGACTGAGGATGAGATAGAAAATTGACAAAGGAGGGTGGAAAAAACTTTTTAAAGAGGAACTGCAAAAAGTAGGTATGGTCTGACGAGTTGATACAGAGAGCAGAAAGAGGTTAAGAGCAGTTGAGTGTAGCAAGATGTGAGCACAGGAAAGACTTTTGGAAAGTCTTGCAGCCATGCACAGAGTTGCATAATGGGAGGGGCCGCTGGTAAAATTCACCAAAAGGAGAAGCCATTGAAGTGACCAGGAGGATAAAACAGACCAGCTTTTATAATTGGAGACTTAATACAGCTACAGAGTAAGAATTTCATGCTGAATTATGCTTGACCTCTAGGCAAGAGTCTAGGAAAGCTGATACAGGTTGAATCTCATAGTCATGAAAAGTAGTCACAGGAGAAAAAAAAAAAAAGAATTTCAGGGCAGCAGTGAGAGAGGAGTAAAAGAGCATCCCTCAACAAAGCCACCCCCAAAAAAAATTCTATTTCTTCTGTGCTATCAAAGTCATCGGAGTAAGGAGAAGTAAGATTCATGGATGGCTTAGCTGTACCACCATGTTATTCTAAAACTTACCAATCACATCAAAGGACTCCAGTCCTTCCAGGCTATTCCAGCATTGTCTATCTCTTTCTCAAAGTTTGAGTTTCCACATCTATAGACTGAAATCTCTAAAGGAGATTAGAGGTTCTTTTATCTTGTTTTGACTCTTAACCTCCGTGCCTTCGCTATTCTGTATGTTTGTAACCACAGCCTTGCAGCGTCTTACTTTTAAATCTACAGATTTACACTTTGAATTCAGTATTCATGTATCACCTAGGAAGCTACAAATCCCATAGGAATTTTGAGTCCAAATCCAGTGTCAAATTGCGACTAGATCCGCCCAATGGAGCGACACCTAGCTTTGGATAAAATTAGCTATTATAGTCATTTAGTTCAAAGGGGAGAATCAGAGATGAATGTAGTCATTTTCCAGTCTTTATTTTTTGTTAATTTGATCAGGGTCACTTTGTTATAACTGGTCTATTTGGCTTGATCTCCAAAGCATCTCACTTACACTGTCATGTTAAGAATATCCTGCTAAATGTGTAGGGAAAGTGGGAAGGGTAGGGGAAAGGTAATAAAGGAAAAGAAAAAAATATGAGAAAAGGACAAAATGGAAATAAAGTGTTTGTAAATGGGGAGGGAAGGAGGGGGTGAAGGAAGGGTGGGGACAAGGGGAAAAAATGAGAACCAAGACCTGTCATGTAAAGGTACAAGATCCCAGGAATGAATGTAACTGTACTGTATACCTAGAATGTACCAATAAACTCAATAAAAAGCAAAAAAAAAAAAGAATATCCTATCTATTTATAGGCATTTCTATCAAAAGATGAATAATCTGATATGCTTTCTTTTGATTCCTCTGTCATTTTGAACAAAGGTATGAAATTATTAACCCTAATGAACAAACATAAACTCATCAAATTATTGGATAAAACATATTAAATGCATGAACATAAATGTGTACATCATCTTAGATAATACAAACAACTTGTTACCACTCATCTGAAAGCAAAACTTTGGTTTTACAAAGCACTTGGGAACTGTCTATTTGAGTACAGTGACATCAAACAATATAGATTTAGGATTTAAATCAAAGTCACAAGCCTCATACTCTATCTCTTTTAAGTACAAGCTCTTAATAATGATTATTATACTTAGAAGTAAGAACATTTATCACCCAGGGTTCTTAAGACTCTTGCCCAGACAATCTTCACAAGTACTAAGAGGCAAAGCCAGGCATCAAACCCAAGCTGATGTAGTCCTAATACAAATAGTCCTTGTCCTTTCACTGTCTTTCCTTAGCTGTCCAACTATAATAAATGCCCCTTTGGAATTCCTGCATGTTGATTGAATGGAATTTGAATGTTGAGACTGGATAGTGAGCAGCACAGGGGTTTTGTCCTAAAATTTGTCTTCCAACTCTTAGTAATCCAGACTCTTCCTCCCTGTACTTATCTGCACAGATGCCACTGTCCCAGGATGACTATAAGAGTGTTGCATGCTGCTATCCAGAGGAAGCAGAGACCTTTGGGTGCTTTGGGAACTGGACAACTCAAGCACTCAGCCAGGGATGAAATGGTGGACTTGTTCTTTTCTTTAGAAGGTGAAGCATAATGTATTTAATATAAGTATAGGAAAAACATCCAAATCATGTTTTCTTGAAACCCAAGTTATATATAAATGAGAAGAGCAAAAAGGGATGATAACAAGATATACCAGCACCCTTGGGCCAAAATTAGTCATCCCTACATCTCAAGAAGAAGACTGAACAGGAGAAGGCGTGCCAGGTTGTTGGTAGACCAGCATACTCTTGAATAACTCCTTTCTCTAGACAGAGAATGCTTTTGTAATCAAGAAAAGCTGACTGTATTCCTCCGTAGTCATCTCTAACATTTAGTAAAACATGTCATTTCTTTTCCCTAGACCTCATTTACTAATCTCTAAAAGAGATGCATGGAAGCAACTGACTTCTAGTACCTTTTTCCAATTCTTAACTTTCTAGAGTTTGAAATGGAAGAAACATCTGGTACATTGCGTTTGTTCAAAAGTCATTTTGTTGAGAAAGCAGAGACAGTTCCTGGGGCATCACAAGTTTTCCCCCTTCATTGATTCCTATAGGATCACCAGTAGGATGCCCATTCAAGGCAGCACCACGATTGATTCTTTTATCATGAAATAAAATGAAAAAACACAGTTCCATTTCAAAAATCGTGTAACTGTGGTTCAAGTAATTGGGAAGCAAGAAGGGAGTTACAATTTCAAACACATAGAAACTCCTTCAAATTACATTAGCCACCTACTCTTCTGCCCTTGAGGGTAAGTGGATGAGAGGTAACTGTGTGTTGAAAACCTGCAGGTGAGATTGTTTCATCAACAAGTCAGGGAAATCAGTTTTATAGACTGGTAACACCTTGGGTAGGACTGAGCTGCCTAACAGGAAAAATCAACTAGGGGAAGTTAAAGAAAACAGAGAGGATGAGTTAGAGGAGAAAGTAGCAACTTTTGCTGACTGTCCTGAGAGGAGTTCCCCATACTTTAAATATGTAGCCCACGCTGGGTGTCTCTTTCTATTTTCAGTAATACCAGGTTCAAGTAAGTGGCTCAGGTTGATCCTCTGAACTTGTTTTGCCTAGATGATTCTCTCTGTGTGTATTTATTGTGGGTGTACATTTTTTACTCTTTTCTCCACCATTTTATGAGGTGATCAAGCATATAGGAACATATAGTGGGTCTTAATTTTAATACACTGAGTCAGACTGTGCCTTTTGTCTGGGAATGGAAAGGAAAAGGATCCGGTTTTGAGCTCAATTTTGGAAAATTAGCAACTTAACTAAACGGTCTCACAATTTTAAAAAAAATGGAGATGTAGCTCAGGGTGAAGGTCCTTCATTTAATCTCCAGTAGAGAGAGAGAGAGAGAGAGAGAGAGAGGGAGGGAGGGAGGGAAGGCAATTGTTGATAATGAAGATCTTATCACAAGCTATTTTGTCCCTTCTTTTGCTTTTAAATTTTTTAATATTAGTAATTTTCTTAATTTCTTATAGTCTTCCTTTGTGACCAGGTGATTTATTATGCTTTGATTTCTTGTTTGTTATTGTTTGCTTTTCTATTATAGATATTTGTTTCATCATTACCATGAGGCTTACAGAAGCAATGTTTTGATTATACAAACTTTTTGAAATGATGGAAACTCAACATGATTATAAAGAGAAGAAAGGAAACAAGAAATATGATTTTTAAACTAAAGTCTTGTTCTCCAGTCCTCACATTTCGAATTTTTGATGTCCCATTTTATCTTTCTATATTGCCTCTCTTAATACATTAAGGAAGTTTTTATTTCACTTGTTTTATTTTTTAGATTTCACTTTTAAATGTTGTTTACAGAATTAGAGCATTCTGAATTTGTCTGTGTAGTTACTATAACCAATGCATTTTACACCTTCCAATATTGGCCTCTTACTCCTCAATGTCTCTTTCCTTCATTTTAAAGAGGTCTCAGCAGCATTTGTTGTAGGACAGGTCAAGTGGAGACAGCTCTCAGATTTATTTGTCTGGGAATATCTTTGTCTTTCCTTAGTTTCTAAAGGACAGCTTTGCTGGATACAGTCATCTCAGTTGGTAGTTTGGTTTGGCTTTTTTCCCTGTTATGTATTGAAAAAAATTTCATGGTGCTCCTTGCTGACCTATTAGATTTTGCTGAGAAGTCTGCTGTCAGAAAAATTGGGGCCCTCTCAAATGTTATTCATTTCTTTGCTCTTGCATATTTAAGAATCTTCTCTTGATCTCTCACCTCTAAGACCTTGGTAAATGTAAATCTTGGTTTAGAATTGGCTGAATTAAATCTGAATAATTCTCTGTTACCTTTCTTTACCTGGATATTTTACTCTTTCTCTAAGTTTGTGAAGTTTCTATTACTACATCTTTGAAGAAGACTTTTTGTTCCTTTGGCAATTCTATGTCCCTCTTGAACCATAAATGACTTTTCTTTTTTTTTTTTCCTCATTGAGTTTATTGGTATTTTTTAGGTATACAGTACAGTTACATTCATCATTGGGATCTTGTACCTTTCCATGACAGGTCTTTGTTCTCATTTTTTCCTCTTGTCCCTGCCCTCCCTTCACCTCCTCCTCCCCTCCCCATTTACAAACACTTTATTTCCATTTTTTCCTTTTCTCATTTTTTTTCTTTTATCTTATTACCTTTCCCCTACCCTTCCCACTTTCCCTACACCTTTAGCCCCTTTCTTCCTATTTCACATTGTCAATTATATCATTAAGATCTCATGTACTATTATAGTTTTTCACACCAGAGAAACTATTTGGTATTTACACATGTGTTAAATGGCTTTTCTTAATGCTGTCTCAAAATTTTTCTTTATTCTACTTTATTTTTCTCCTCAAATTATTTTTTCAAATAATTTGTACTTGAGTTCACTAATTCTGACTTCTTTTTGACCTCTCCTACTATTGATAAAGCATTTCTCTAATATTTCTAACTTTGCTTACTCACCGCAAAGTTTTTGGCTTCTTTTTTAAATTTCTTCTATTTTTAGGTTAAGTTTCTATGTTACAGTATTGAATTGTTTCTCTACATTTTCATGAAGCTCACTGAGTTGTTTTTAACAGCCATTTAAAATTTCCTGAGGTGTTGTCCACGTTATTTACTATCTATTCCATCTTATTTTGACCATTGGGTGATGTGACACCTTCCTGAAAGTACTTCAAGCTTACAATATGTGACTTTGTCTGGACATTGAAAAATTAGATTTATATTCCAGTCTTCATATTAGATGTTTCCAGAAATACAGGTAAGTTGATCATTTCTTTGAATTTATAGTCACTTCTGCTCTTTGACCATGAGGTGGTACCATACATCAAGTCTTGCCCCAAATCCGCGTTAGGTCTGCTGTCATTATGTCAGTACTAGATGGCAGTCCATTTCCAGATAGGTCCCAAATTCACAGTTGGTATAGTAAAAATGAGCCAGTGAGTGCTTAAAAGGGATACGAAATGGGATTCCATCCTTCCAAGCTTCTCCCTGAGGGTAGGCTAGAACCAGATGTTTCATGATGCAGCACCTTGGATTCTGTCTGACCCAGAGTAGAATCACCACAGAGGGACCAGCCCAGACTTCTACAATGGCCTGAAGTCTCTGGTGTTATACACCTGCGTCATTCTCTGAGCTCACAAGCTGCCAAGACCAACATAACTCTAGGATATCATGAAGGCCCACAGTACTATGGGCTACCTTCTACTGAAGTGGATGTGTGGCCTGATACTACTGCAACCAGTCACAGGTTCTGCTGGCTGAAAGAGAACTCATCTGTATGGATGGCACTAGGGCTATTCTAACAACTTTATCCATGGACACAGGACTGGGAATGGGTCTGTTAGGTTTCACCAACTCAGCACTGAGTTCCAAGGCAAAGTTCTGGGCTATATATCTTGTCCTACCCCCAGTGAATGAATTATTGCTTCATCCTATGCCCCAGTGTTGGGATAGAATTAATGAAAACAATCTGTTGGCCGCCAAGACTGATGCCAAGCTGGATTATAACAAGGACTTTCAGCCTCAGAAGAATACCCTGTTCCACGTAATAGCTGACAATTTTGCTAGCTGAACATAAATTCATCTCACTGGGATACGTGTCTCTGCCTGGTCTTGGAACACACCCATAGGCTTCATCTGGCCTATGGACAGTTGTATTACATATGGCTTGGAGATGGATGGTAGAGACAGTACCTTGGTCACCAAAGTTTTACAAAGTCATAGCTGAGTCACAGCTGCAAGGATCACTGCATTCTACAGGCAGTTTTGCGCTAGTCACGATGCAGATAATCAAGTTTGGCCCACCAGTGCACAAGTCTCCATCTGATGCTTGGGCAAGTCTGGAGCCAGCAACTCTGACTCTGATCTAGGTTCTGGGCCTTGGGTTTCTGGCTGGTATTAGGTTTCCTCCTGATGGCACCAATACTGAGATCCAAGACAAGCTCTTACACTAAATGTCATGCCCTTCTCCTCAGCAAGTAGAGTCTTGGTTCCCACTCTGGTGCCAAGGCCAGAGGAGGGGTGGTGGAGGCAGTCTCTTTGCCACATAGCCATAAAAGTTCCAGGAGCTCAGTCTTGCATACTGGCTTTGGGTAAGTACTGTGGTGCTCTGCCTGACATTAGTTTCTCTATGTTGGACCTGGTACTGGATTTCAAATCCAAACCTCAACTGCCTCCATCAGGAGACATCTGTTTTCACTTTGCCTGGAGCTGGGAAGAGTTGATGCCAGCAACTCTTTCCTTCCTACCTTCTTCAATCTGTTCTTTTTATTATACTAAGGGCTCACGCGTGCCTTCCTTAGCTCTTGTGAATGTAGTGTGTTGTGTGCAAAACCGTCAAATGCATGTATCTGTAGAGAGACAATTACTGTAGTATCTTATCCACCTGCCATCTTACTCTCCTCTTTTAAGTTGTTTTCTGCAAAGTGAGGAAAGCCAGGGCATTATTTACCTTGCTATATTTCTTATGACAATTAGATGAAACAACACTTGTAAGCCACACATTGCCTGACACAGATAGGACTGACCAGTAAATGCTAGCTCTGACTCTTCATCAAAAATTAAACATTTACCACGTGCTCTTAGTTGTACTCTACACATAAGTTTTGCTCTTCTACTGGATTGAACCACAGTCTTATTCTCAGAATCACGCAATAAGTAAATAATAGCTGTTTGATTCCAAAACCTGCAGGTATTCTACTGCATTCTTCCCCCTAAATAAGATGCTATTAACAAAAGCAACTAGGAAATAAATAACAAAAATGCAATGATGTAACAAAACCTGAGTGACTGAAACAAAATAAAGTACCACTGATTTAAAATATTAAGATGTTGGTAAGGTGATTTTCTTTCCTCTACAACTAAACTGGAAAAGTGATTAAATGATTCACATACTTTCTCTCCATTTGTGCCATAACACACATATTTGAAAACTTTTCATAGACCAGGAAGAAAATGAGAAAAACAAAGAAATTAGGCAAATATCAGATGGAGAGATTTAATGTAAAAAAAAAAAACTAAGTATGAAAAATATAAAATAGAAAGATTCTTAAGATCAAATATAGTTTCAAAGTCTTAAAATTCAAGGCAAAAAAATAATGCATAATCATCAAAATTTCAAAAGCAGGACTATTTAAAAATAAACAGAAAAAACACATGAGTATTTTGATTAATAAGGTGATCAAAACTGGATAATACAGCCACACTTACCGATGATTGCATAACAATGAATTCTAAATGGCAGCATATGCTCAAATGAGCTCTGGACCACATTTGATGTTTGCTTAAAGAGTTTGTTATAATTAATGTCACTGCACGGAATGTCAAAGGAATTAATAATGATTAGCCTCTGATTATAAAGAGCTGCCTATCATGGTTATTATGTTAACATTCAAAACAACTTGCTTTATTAAAGCATTTGTTTTTAAATTGTCAACAACAATCTGAAAATCAATGAGTTGCATTTTTCAGGATCAAGGATCTCATATAGGTCGTTGGTTTTCTCATTGGAGCTATGTACCATAATTATATTATTCAGGCAGATGATCAATTTGGAAAAGGAAGAAAACTAAAACTTCCTGAATAAGATTTTAATGTTACCCATTACCGTTTTGGGGTTATGACTATATTTACCTAAATAAATTGCAAACCACTTTTGCTATTTGAAATGTAGAGTGGCTCACTAGCTATAGTATAATCTAGGACAAAAGGACATAAACTTTTAAAAAAATTAAATAAGCCTTGGTATTAATACCATAATATCTGGCCAAATCTACACAACTGATAGGTAGGAAAATGAAGATCACAAAATACTTGAGTCTTACCATTCTCTTCACAAATTTGAGAATTCTTAAATGCTTGAAATTTCCGAAGAAAATGCCTTGCAAAATAGTTGGATATTTGAAGATTTCTAATTATCATTAGTATTATGAACTTGAAGAAGAAAATGAAAGCTGATTTGAAGATGGAAGGGCCATTGATAAGATTGAGTGATTATCAAATGCCAGATAACAAAAATCTCTGGAATTCTAGAAAGATAATTAGATTTAGACAATTTATGAAAAGGAAGACAGTATTTTCCCACATACGTGGTCCAGTCACCATCAAATGATAGTTTTCTTCTTTCTTTCAACAAAAAGACACCTGTGAAATGTCCATCAGATTTAGTATGTACCGTACATAGTTCGGTCTTTGTCAGGTTCTTAAAAGAAAAGCAGAGCTTTGAAGCTACCAACCAATGTGGTGCGAGACAGGTGAGCCGGCAGACAACCATAGGACGCTCACTTGAACGGGCCGTGAAAAGAACTTGTCATAAAATAAATAAGACAAAGCAAATTTCAAACCAAAACTGATTCCAGTAATACAGATGTAGGACAGTGCTGTATCATACCTCTGTGGATGTAAAATATCTCGTACCTGCTTTATGATGCATAGTAGGGACCGTGCTTTATCGGAGCCATTTTTAATGATGTTACTCTAGAATGTTCTCTCTCCAGATGATGATTAAGATGCTAATTTAAAAAAATGGTGCCAGGTACCACAACAGCAACAGAACTTTGCTGTTTTCTGGGTACTATTCTTCTTTTTGTTTTTTGTTTTTGTGTTTTTAATGGAGTGTGCTGAATGTCTATAATTTGTTCAGATGACCGCAGAACCTGGAAAAGCTGTTGCTGCTATTGATGCATAACATACTGCTATTATTGGTCTTTTTATACAAATATAAATATATATAT
>NW_022900925.1:32009757-32062314 GCF_012274545.1 Fukomys damarensis
TATATATATACATATATATATAAAATTTGAATTTTTGGAAACTAACTGTGCTGTCGACTTTGGAAAAATTATCCCAATTTACTGTGTTGAGTTGGCATTGTACAGAAATTAACAGCCATATTGGTCAAGAAATGTTAATTTTTTTCCATTTCTACAGGGGTAATGCACTGTATTAAATATGTAAGGTCATATCTACGTGGGTTTGATTACAGGAACTAATAAAGTATTCTCTAAAAAAATGAAAAAAAGAGAATAATGTAAGACTACAAGAGCAAGAAGCAACTTAAATATGTTCAAGGACCATTTTCATCTTCAGAATTAAGAATTATTTTAATTTTACATCATTGCCTTTTCTCTTTTACTTTCCTTTTTAGTTACATTTTAGGATTCCCTATTTTTAATGTTCATACAGAGATTTCTTTAACTGAAATACTGAATGGTTTCTCTGGTGTGAAAAACTATAATAGTACACAGGATCCTAATGAGATAATTAATAATGTGAAATAGGAAGTGAAGGGCTAAAGATGTAGGGAAAGTGGGAAGGGTGGGGGAAAGGTAATAAGGGAGGGGAAAAAAATAGGAGAAAATGGAAATAAAGTGTTTGTAAATGGGGAAGGGAGGAGGGGCTGAAGGGAGGGCAGGGACAAGGGGAAAAAATGAGAATCAAGACCTATCATGTAAAGGTACAGGATCCCAATAATGAATGTTATTGTATTGTATACCTAGATTGTACCAATAAACTCAATAAAAATTTTTAAAAAAGAAACTCTGTATTTGCCACTTTACCATCATCTTTATCATCGCTTCATTTTTTTGTCCTTTAAAAAAAATCTTCTATCTCAGGGGATATTTGCTGTTTTGACGCTATTCACATATCTCCTGTGAAATGTGTAGAAAGACTCTTCCCAAAAAACATTTTGCAAACACAACCTGTATTTGGTAAAAAAAACAAAACAAGCCACAACAAGCTTCTAGCCACTTTAAGCGAGCCTTGCTCTTTCACACTGCTATTTCTTTGCTAGTGTTAGTTGTAATTTCTAAAGTGTTTGGGATACCGGAATGAAAATACAGTTTCTGAATTTCTGATTTTTCTTTCTTTAAAGCCCCATTTCAAGTGTTTCCTCCCATGACGAAAGGGAAAAGAGAGCAAATTATCATCTTAGAATGATGATGAAAACCATGTAGGGCTGGGGACGTAGCTCAGTGGCACCACACCTGCCTCTTAAGTGCAAGGTCCTGAGTGCAATCTCTGGTACCATGGACTTTCAGAAAGGCACTGGGGGCCTCTGAGGGTCCTCTGGTCATGCTTTGAGAACCATTGCAGTAATTCATTTAAAATAATAGTAAGATTTTGTGTCACTTAATACTTTCACAGTGCCTTTGCAGTATGGTCTCCAGTGATACTCACAATAACTGAAAAGGAGTATGGCCAAAGAAGTAGGGCTTGGGCTTCAGTAACTTGTTAAATGCATGACAATTATCAGAACAAATTTTAGATACAAGTTTCTGGCTCTAAAACTTTTGTACTTCAGGTAACATTGAAGTCATCTTTCACTGGAGTATTGGAAAGGTAAAGAACTGATACGTTTTTTAAATTTTTACTTTCAGCTTTACTTTGTTCTTTGGATTTTAACTCAAAAACCATTACTGTTTACTGTTTTTATTCAAACTGTTCCAAATTTGGACATTAGCAGCTTTCCAAAGTTAGTTCCCGTGCTGTTTTGAGATGTCTGTATGTGTTTGCTTGGCAACATCTCTCTTTCTTCTGCTCTTTTTTACTTTTACTACCTGATGATCCAGACTAGTCCTGCACTTTTTATCTCCTACCACTAGTATCAGCCATTCTCCAAGGAGCTCCAGCTTCTTCAACTGGACAGTCATGCTTAGAAACCAGAATCCTGATTTTAGATCTGCGTGTCTCCACTGAGATGTCACTGTTGCCAGGCCGGCTCAGGAGAGACGGAGGAAGCATGCGTGTGCAATCTATGTATAGATATATGCCTGCACTCCCCTCGCTGTCCACCTGTCACCTCCCTATAAACATGAGTTCACATGGCCGCCACTAGCAGTGACTCAGAACCAACGTGACTACAGCAGTGCTTTATGTCTCTTGTCCATTTGTAGATTCTATCTCTGCCAGTGCACACTTACAGCTGTTTCAATCATTTCCAATTTATAAATGGGTATACTCTAAAAATTCACCTTGGAAAGTGGGGTCCGTTCTTCCAGAGAGACGATCACATGCCTGGTGCTCCGTGATACCAGGGAGTTAGCCCCCTAGGCTGTCTTATGGGACATACTCATGCCACATTTAGAACTTACTTCCCCATTCAAGAATCAAATTTGCACTCCTACTGAATAGCAGAGAGTTTGACCATCAGTAATGCTATAAGTCCCACCACATCTCACATTTCAATAAGACAAGAGTGCTTGTATATACAGCGTGGATTAATTTTTCATTAAAACTCTAAGGGCTGTGTAGTAGTAATTGTAATTTCTCTTATTTTGAAATTAAGAACTTGAGAATCCGATTCTAAAGGTAGTAATCAAAATACACTTTATGTTTCATTCTATTCTATTAATTTAGCCAACGTTACTCAACCTCATCTGTATGCAATGCTAAGAAGATGTATATGGTAGAAGAGTACCTCACAATAGGCTTATCAGACCAGCATTATCATCTCCTGAAGATTTGTTAAAAAGTACAAATATTTGGGCCCCCTTCCTGGCCTACTGTAGAAGAATTTCTGGGTTTATGGGCCAAGAATCCATGTTTTCACAAATTTGTAGGTGGTTTTTCTGCTTAGGAAAGCTTGAAAGACAAATGAAGTAAAGGTTTGAAATCTGGATTCATAAAAATAGAACTAAAACAGCTTATTCACTAACATAGATGGTGTATTTACTTGTGTTCTATCAGGTATTTGGTTAAATAATCTTACATTTTGAAATTTTTTACACATTTAAAAATAATTTGCAAGTCACAGATGAGCTGATTTTTCCCTTTTTAGTCATGCTCTGGTGGAAAGATGGTTAAAAAACATTCTTGCTAGGCTGATAAATGTGTGATTCACACTTGCAAGTTTCCTCTATATAGTTCTTGGCTTTCTTAAAAGAATTGTTTCTTGCAGTTATTTATGTTCACCCTAAGGAATGAAGATTAGCTCTGAAAAAGAATATGTTTGGATCCGGAACACAGGAGAAGGAAGATTCTGGTGGTCATTGGAGCTCCCCCTGGGAAATATCTAAAATCCTCTCATTAGTATTCACTGTACCTGGTAAGCAATACCTCTGAGCACAGACTTTAAATCAAAAGCTTTGCTCCAAATTCTCATCTCTTTGCAAATCACAATGAATATCAATGATGAAAAAATTATAGCAAAGAAGATTGCAAATGGGCCTCAGAAATCATCTGGTCCAACTCTGTCACTTAACAAATGATGAACCTGAGGTGGAGGGAGATTAACTGTCTTGCCCCTGATCATGGTCACACAAGGAGTCAGGGGTAGAGCTGGGACTAGTTTCTGAGTTTTCTTTCTCTTAGGATAGCTGTAGATATTTACACAAGGTCCTAAAAACAGAATTTTTCTCAAGTGTCCCTTTCAGTTTATCATGCATAAAATAGCAATATTCATACAGGAAAAGAGCTCTCTGGGCTATCTCCTTGTTTCTGTGGGACTTACGTGAGGAATACGCAAAGCACTGTAGGGAAGCCAGAAGTCCTAGTAAATTAATCTGTGGGGAATAAACTGAAACAGAGCAGAAAGTTGTTGGTGGTACATATCCTGAATTTATCTGTAAGGATTTGTCCAATTTGAGGTAATTACAGTATTCATGTATAGATATTTGTCGTTTAAAAATTTATAGTTGTGCATCTATTTGAGGGTGAAAGGAGAGATTTAGAAATGTTCATAAGAGTGAGCACAGGAGGAGGCTAGAGAACCAGCAGTAGAAGAAGACTTCATAGAGAAACAAAGGAGCACAGAAAGTAACTCTCTAGAGACAGAGGACTATCAGGAAAATGTCTAAAAACCACAGTAAATGTCTTAAAAATGGATTTGACTCCTGCCACTCCTGCTGGGCAACAGAGAGTTCCTTGGTAAGGTGTTGCAAGTTGAAAATGAATATAAACAACCTGAAATAATAATACGACTCATCAAATCCCAACTGTCTATAGCCACACTTGATCAAAAGCACAAATACCCAAAAGAACAGCTGAATTGCTCATGGGAGACCTAAAATTTCTGGGAAACCTGCGTGTACGAGCTTCAAATTATGCAAACAGGTGAGGTACATTTGCTTTGCAGACTGAAGTTGTTCCGAAATTATCAGTGTCTACACATAGACATATAATTAATATTGAATAAATAGGAGATAGGATACTTTGGGTTATCTATGTGTTTTCATATTGGTTATAGTAAGAGTATTTATATTACATCATTGCTTTTTTAATCCTATAAAAGTTTTACATGCTACTGAAAATAGATCAGGGAAGTAACACCTGGTAATATTTATGAAAATAGCCTTGGGAAAATGTGCTACAGAAATAAACAGTTACTCTTGGTATATTTGTCATTACATTTTTTCTTAATTTTGCAACATTTTTATACTATTTAGAAATGACTGCACGTCTACCACTCTCCTAGGTTCTAGAAAATATTACATGAAGAAACAGGGCTCATATGAGCACACATATTTGAGTTCTGCCATCATCAGAAAGTTCTGTGCCATGAATTAAGTAGTTGCATAGCAATTTAGGAGGGAAATACAACGTGAAACAAGGAAAGACTGTGAAGTGCTAAGCCAAGTAAAGGAAACAAAGGGAGTTGGAAATAGACTGGAAATTGGGTCTTAGAGGGTGCATACAAATGGGGTTGAGGAAAAAAAGTTCGTGTGCTTCAGGTTAGAAAAGATCGCCTCCATAAGAAATAGCCCAGACAGTGTGTGTGGGTAAGCATACTGAGGGGAATGGTTGGTCCAGGTTACAATGACCATATTGAAGAACAACCAACAATCCAGTTATCTGGTAGGACAGGGCCAGATTGCACAAGACTCTGAGATCCTCGCGAGTTTCAGCTTGATTCTGAAAAAAATATGAAGTCACTTCAGCATAAAAGAGAGGGGGGAAAGGAAACATTGTTTTAGGAAGTTAATTTCAGGTGGATGGTAGACAAAAAACTGAATGGAAGTGTCAGTGAGAGGTTCAAAATAATACAAACTATACACGGGAACTAGCAGAAAGAATCAACAACTGGGATCTCATCTTATTAAAAAGTTTCTGCACTGCAAAAGAAACCATCAACAGAACTAAGAGACAACCTACAAAGTGGGAATAAATTTTTACCAGCTGTTCCTCAGACAAAGGACTATTATCTAGAATATATAAAGAACTCAAAAAGTCAGTCACCCAAAATATAAAGACCCGATTCAAAAATGGGCATCTGAAATGAACGAGATTTCTCAGACAAAGAAGTAAAAGCAGCAAGTAAATATATGAAAAAATGTTCCACATCACTGATTATTTGAGAGATACAGATAAAAACAACACTGAGATTCAACCTCACCCCACAAAGAATGGCTGCTATCAAGAAATCAACCAATAACAAATGTTGGTGGGGTTGTGGAGAGAAAGAAACCCTTCTCCAATGTCGGTGGGAGTGCAGACTGGTGCAACCACTGTGGAAATCAACATGGAGATACCTCAAAGAGCTGGAACTGGAGGTTCTATTTGACCCAGGCATCCCTTTTCTAGGTATCTTTCCAAAAGAATTAAAAGAATCATACCAGAGTGATATATGCACACCCATGTTATAGCAGCACAGTTTATAATAACTAAAACTTGGAAACAGCCCATTTGCCCATCAGTTGGAGACTGGATAAAGAAGATGTGGTTTTTCTATAAAATGGAGTGCTGCTCAGCCATAAAGAATGAAAAATTAGATTCATTCATAGGAAAATGGATACATATCGAGGATACACTCCTAAGTGAAATAAATAAGTCACACGTGTGTAAATAATGAATAGTTTCTCTGGTATGAATAAACTGCAATAGTACATAAGATCCTAATGAGATAATTGACAATGTGAAATAGGAAGAAAAGGGCTAAAGGGGTAGGGAAAGTGGGAAGGGTAGGGGAAAGGTAATAAGGGAAAAAATATGAGAAAATGAAAAAATGGAAATAAAGTGTTTGTAAATGGGAAGGGGAGGAGGGGTGAAGGGAGGGCAGGGACAAGGGGAAAAAATGAGAACCAAGACCTGTCATGTAAAGGTACAAGATCCCCATAATGAATGTAACTGTACTGTATACCTAAAATGTACCAACAAACTCAATAAAAGAAAAAGTAATAATACAAACTGTAGTGCATAGATGTCTGATTTAAGATATTAATACTGAGAGTGCATATTATATTTTGTGAAAATAATAGGCTTTGATGTCAATCTTTATGAAAGGAATAAAATATAATACTCATTTAAATAATGGTGTTAAGCTTGAGATACTAAGGGTAGATTGGATGACTACTAGGAATTGTACGGTGTTTACTATGGTTTTGGAACAAATGTAAAAAGTTAAGAATTTAGGCCATGAACTTGAGTGACGATGATGTGGTAGAGAAAATATTCTGTTCACCATATCTACTTGACTGATTTCTTCCTGTGTACCCAGGACGACTATATTTATAAGTCTTCCTCAAAATTTATTTGCAATCCTATATCAAGCCTCTGGCCAATAGAACATGGTTATAGGGATGTGTGCTATTTCTACACCTAATGCACATGTTTCAAAAGCAAAGTCCCTCAATCCCTGAGTCACCATTTGGAAGAAAGTAACCTGCAGTATGAGTAGAAATAAAAGTTTGTATTGTTGGGCTGGGGATTTAGCCCAGTGGCAGCAAGGCCAGCCTTGCAAGCACAAGGGCCTGAGTTCAATCTCAGGTGTACACACACACACACACATACACACACACACACACACACACACACAGAACAATTTTGTGTTGTCACTAATCTTCCAGGCCTATTTCCTGTCTTGGTTCATATAAATTTAGCATCTAAACAGACATACAGAGTAACGGAATGAAGGTAGATAAATAAACTCATAGATTGAAATTCAGTTCTAGAATTTTGGTTTATGGTAGGAAGAGTTGAAGAAACAACTGTGAGTAAGATTTCTGGAGGAAAGAGAGAACAGAAACAAATGTGTGAAAGACAAGAAGGATGGGTAGAAGCTCAAGTAAGAAACAATAAAAAGAAGTAGAGAAGATAACAAACTAAAATATTTCATAGAGGAGCTTTAAAGAAGCAATTCTGAACCAGCAGCATCCAGCTCTTCAGAAATTAGTGAGGACAGCGAAGATTGGCGAGAGAAAGAAGAAAGGAATTTGTGTATGCTGGGTTGGGGAGATCTTTGTATAGAGAGGCTAGAAGGGGCAAACCCTGGTTTGATGGGAACAGTACAAGTTGTCTGCATTGAACCCTTTCAGCCAGCTTGACCTACTCAGAAAGGAAGCTCTTACCTCAGATGTACTTGCTTTTTCTTGATTTTCATCTTCTTTAGCATTTAAAATCTAGCTTGATAACTTTGACTTTAACTTCATGCGATTATAAAAGATGTGCTACTTCAATGTGTTCCATCAGTGAATTTTGTTTCATATGAAACAATTTATGCTCAAAGCTCAGGAATCATCCTGGTTCACAATCAGCACAGATCAAATATTTGTAGTAATAGTCATCACCATTATTATCGTTATTATTTTCAATTCCGTCTTAGCTTATCTTCTTAGAGCTCATAAATCATCAGTGTCTTGGGAGGAATGTCTTTCACCTCATAAACAAGATTATAAGTGGGAAGTTTGGGAATTAAAGAAGTTGGTATTCCAGGGTCTGGTACGGTACGGTATATCCCAAAAGTTCTGCAAGAATATGCACCTTTTCTGTGTTACTTGTTGTATCCACATAAATGGCCCATGGAAGGCTATTATTTAAAAATCAGTTGAAAGAATAGATGCAGGCATGAGTGATTAAAATGAATAAATGAAGTCAAACTCAGTGGCATAAGAATTTTATTGTTGAGAGGTCAGGTTCAAATCAGACAGGTGGAAAGGGAAATCCCAGCTTTGTTTTATTTTGATTGTTTCAAACTCATGTCTTCTCCCCATAAAAAAGGTTCAATACGATTTTAATTACATTACAGTATATGAAATATTTGACTTGATGTATGGGAGGGACATCATAAACGTCATATATCGTCTGTGTTAATCATTTTCTCCGCTCAGGAACAGAATACCTGACACCCACATGTTAAAGGAGAAGAGGTTAATCAGGGCTCAGAGTGTCAGAAGTCTCAGTCAACGGTCACCAGGCTCCAAATCAGAAAAGCCATGGGGGAAAGGCCTTCCTCCACGGGGAGCTGCCCACATCATGGTGGCAGGAAGCGGAGAGAAAAGAGGAGCCGGGGAGGGAAACGCACCCTCCAGGTCATGACCAAGTGATCTGCCTCTGAAGACTGTGCCCCAGCCTGCGAACAGCACATCCATCTCTGAATTCACCAGTGGATTAAGCCATTGATGCACATGCAGCCTCCACAATAGAATCGCCTTCCACACATGAGACTGGCAGGGGGGACCCTAGATCCAAAGCACCTTATTGTCATTATCAATAAACGGTAGAATGGCATCCAGTGCTGAAAGGAACTCCAAAACAAGTTATCATGCCTGCCTGGAGCACCCAAGTGATACCTAACTGCCCAGTGGGAGCTCTATGCTTCTGAGCTGAAAACAGCATATATGTAGAAGAATTCCAAGAAACAAACATAAGCCAAGACACCCTTTAAAAATTGTATTATATAGATTTAAGGTGTAAAATGTGACTTTTTTTTTTCTGAGACAGGTTCTCGCTATGTACTTGAGACTGAGCTGGAATTCACTATGTAGCCCAGGCTGGTCTCGAACTCAGCGTTCCCCCTGCCTCAGCCTCCTGAGTGCTGGGATTACAGGTGTGCACCACCATGCCCGCCAATGGCATTTTTGATATATAAATACATAGTAAAATGATTGAGAGAGTCAAGCAAATTTAACATGTGCATCACTTAATAGTTGACTATTTGGGGTGTGTGAAGGATAAGAACATCTAAAAACCTACTATCAGCAAATGTGGGGCGTGCAATACTGTCCGACACTATTACCCAGAATCCATATGCCATGCCTTACCTCTACGGACTCATCCACTCTGGCCCTGGAAATTGGTCTGCATCTTTCCATTCCCTCTTCTTTCATGTCCGGGTAGCCACCTTCCCGCTGTCTGTTTCCATGTGCATCTTTTAGATTTCACACACAGGCGACATCATGCAGTGGATGTCTTTCTGTGGCCTGCTCACTTTACTGAGTAAAATGTTGTATGGTGTTTATTGTCACCAATGGAGGAGTCACCTTTTTTTTCTATTTAAGCTGAATAACACCCCATTTTTTTCTCTTTGAGTTTATTGGTACTTTTTAAGTATGCAGTACAGTTACATTCATCACTGGGATCTTGTACAGGTCTTGGTTCTCATTTTTTCCCCATACCCCTGCCCTCCCTTCACCCCCTCCTCGCTTTCCTATTTTAACATCCCATTTTTTATACACGTGTGCACATGCACGCACACACACAAACACAAACACACACAACAGGTTATTTTTTAGACGGTGTCTGTTTTTGAATAATGCTACAATGCCATGGAAGTGTTGTTAAGTGGCTACTGTAATTTGGGAGGAAGAGAGATAAAGATAAGCAAAAGTAGTGTGAAGATTTCACTTTAAAATTTTTATTGCAGTAAAAGACACATTGCACCTAATCCCTCCAAATGATCACTCTCACTTTTAGACATGCTTGTCCTATTGCTCTTGCCACTTTCTAAAGCAGTTCTGACAGTCCTCTTTCATGAAAGTCTATATGAGATGTTATAAAAAATATAGTGTATACCTCTGTCAAGTACCAGCCAATGGAAAGGAGTCTCATACAAACATTATGGTTCGTTCTCATCAACCTCATTCACTGGATTTGATACCCGGCAACTTCTGGCTCTTCCCCAAAGTCAAAATGACCATGAAATGCAGACATTTTAGACCAATTCAGGACATCAAAGGAACCACAACAGTGCAACTAAAGACATCCAGGAAAAAGGACTTCCAGCATTGCTTCAGAAAACCTTGAGAACTATGGGATAAGGGTATTTGAAGTGAGGAGTATTCTGCAGGGATAACGGCAATGTGGTTTTTACTGTAAAAAAAGCCGTTACTTAGACACACAGTGTACTGTTTGATGATACCTCTCACATACAAGGTTTGGATTTCCTTTCTTTGGGTTACACAACCAGGAAGGCATTGCTAGATGATATGGTAGTTATAGTTTTAATGTTGCAGCCATTTCCATACTACTAGCCATCGTGACTATCCAAATTATATTCCAACAGTGTGCAAATACTCCCTTTTCTCCACACCCTCCTCACTACTTGTGATAGCATCTTGCCTTTCACAGCCATCCTAACAGGCCTGAGATGATATCTCATGGTGGACGAGATTTGCATTTTCCTGAAGATACTGAGCATCTTTTCATGTATCCACTGGCTTCTTCTATGCTCTCTTCAGAACAATGCCCTTCCATATCCCCTGTTCATTTTGTCACCCGATTTTTAGTCCATGCTTTGTTCTGTTTTGTTATACGTGATTTGCCAATGTTTTCTCTCCATCTGTAGGCTGCCTTGCACTTTGTTGATGCTCTTTTAATTACTCTAACACCATCTTTCTTAGAGCAATCCACACGGTTCCTTTTGATTACAGCTGTCTTCCTGTTAAATTTCTTTATGACACACCTGAAAATGACTCTGTTGCCTTGTTTTCGTGGCTTTCTTTCATCTTTCAGGTGCAGATTAGTGATTTTGTTTTTATCTTCCAAGCCTATCGATGTGGAAAGACATCTTATGCTAAATGGAGCTAAACAAGTCCATCTATTTTTGTCCCTCTCTGCCACAGCTAAGTTCTCTCCCAGGGATTTGGCAATTCACATTTCTAGAATTCTGGCCAGTTCTTCAACCTCATCATACTGCCTACTCTGAATACTGTTTCTCTGCCCTGCTTTTAGATAAGGTTCATAATCCACACATCTGAAGAGACGTCAGAAGCCTACTGTATAGGTGGATATTCCCAACCCAGTAACCTGATTTCAGCTGGATACTTACTAAGAATTGTACCTAGATTTTATTTTTCAAGTTCAAGTGAATTCAAATGACTTCTCTACCCACTATCTTTCACGGAGCGTGGCCATTAAGTGTGTTGGCACAATCGTGATGCCTAATGAAATTCCATTGCCTTTAGATTTAAATTCATAAGGTTTTCATTCCCTCATATATTCATTTCTAAATGTCCTTGACATGACTTAATAAGCTTGGATAGATGTGTATAGATTAAAATAAAATCATAGTATTTCAATATTTAGGCAATTTAAATTTCATCTCATCTGGCTACTAAGAATAAATTTTCTCTATAAAAAGTACATACAAAGGACAATAGAATCAAAGTGGTTAACATTAAACATCAAACTCTGGATGTGAGGGGTAAATAATATGGTTATCATTCTTATACTCAATGGGGAAAATTTAATTTGGCTCTGAATTCACTGAAAAATATCGTTTTTCTCACCAAAGTTAACTCCTCGAGTTAGCAGTGAAGGTGCTGCTAGTCGGGACACCGTGCATTCCATTTGGAAGACAGGATGGAAGTTTGTGATCGTTCACAGGTTAACACTTAAACAGGGTAGATATTTTGCAAAGAACAAGTAGATACCCCAAACTTCTTTAGGCAGTGTTACATAACCATTCTCCTTCAAAGGGATCTTGTGCAGATGCTTAACTGGCACACACAGAGAAAGCCTTGATAATTACGAGAGCAGTGATAAGGATGTACTGAATGTGTACTGAGCACCACAGGCCTTTTCACTCCTTTTCTCATCCGACATTTCACCGTAGTCCTGAGGGGCCACATAGGAAGAAGTCAAATATAAATTACAAAGCGACAGTGGCCTTAAACATTGATCAGCACTATACGACCAGTGATTGGCAGAGCCACAGTTTAAGCTCAGGTTTATATTATTTTTTATCTTTATTAAGCTTATGGGTACATTTTAGTCATATTATACAGTTACATTCACCACCGGGGATCTTGTACCTTTGCATGATGTATCTTGGTTCTTATTTTTCCCCATTCCCCAGCCCTCCCTTCAGCCCCTCCACCCTTTCCTGTCTACAAAGACATTGTTTCCATGTTTTTCCTTTTCACACATTTTTTCTTTTCCCTTTTTACCTCTCCCACACCCCTCCCACTTCCTCTGCTCTTTTAGAACTTTTCTTCCTATTACACAACATCAATTATATATTTTGATTCTTATTTACACTTTAACTTTTTCACATCAGGAAAACTATTCTGTATTTACACATATGTGACTTATTAATTTCACTTAAGAGTATGGCCTCAATGTGCATCCACTTAGCTATAAATATCTCTAGTTTCTCATTCTTTATAATGTTTTTTTTTTTTAAGTTCAGGTTTATTTGCTGACTCTGTTAACTGTTTAAACTCAGGTGTATCTTCTGAGTTTGGGCCATTGACTGCTTCTGCCATTCTGTATCTCCTGCCTTGTGCAAGAGGCAGTACCAAAAACAACCAGTTCACACAGCATAGGAATAGAAGGAGATACAGGATATAAATCACAAGACCAGAAAGAAGACCAGAGGCAAAGAATTTGTGGCCAACTTTAATCTTGTTCTATAATGGCTGCTCTAGGAGGCTCTTGTCGTTTTCAAATTTGACAAGCCTGTCTCAAACTTGACATCACTGCCTTGAAGAGGTCATGGCTATAGACAATGCCCAGCACACTGCTTTCAAAAATGTGCGATCCCTCAATTGACATTTTGGGATAGACTGTGTAGCAGGTCCATGCATCATAAAAAATTTGGATAAACTGTCAGTTTCTCCAGCACAGGTGCAACAGTTTATAGAAATGCTATGCAGTGGGGAAGCTTTAGGAAGAAGTTGTACTCTTTTGAATTAATCCCAAAGAAACAAAGGAGCAGGAAAACATTATTGTAGGAACCCTGGGATGATATGACACTGGTCAACCGGCGGGTTTCTGGAATGCTTTAGCTAATTATGAGTATTTTAGTCATGATGAAGCAATTCCATTGAAGGTTGAGTCACAACGTATTCTCAATTAACTTATGTAAATTCAATTGGTCTTTCTTGGTCTGTAATGGCAAAGGAAATATAAACAATAGCTTCAACAGCACATAATTCTACCTGCTGTCCCTTTCTCTAGTGCACAGCACCAAGGGACTTTGACGTGGGGACTTAGCTCTGTTCTCTTAAGAGCAGGGGACTTGTATCTCTGATTAGCGTAGACTGTTTGCTGCCCTCGGTGTGGTTCTGAAATTTCAAGGTACAGACTGCTAGTATGACTTCACCTTGAAACACAAGACAATTTTTTAAATGTTTTTTCACTATAGAAAGGAAAAAAAAAATTTCCAAGATAGAAAGCAAGATGCCGTGGAAATTAACTGCCACCCCAGCGTGGAGTTTTTCCAACAGTCTTTTCAAGGACAACTGTGGTTATTTTTCATTTTCATTTTAAATTTTATTGTTTAAAAGGTGGATCATAGGAAAGAGGGAGACAGCTGTTTTGCAAAAGGGATGGGAACTGAGCAATGGAATGGAGGGCAGAAAAGGGGAGGCAAAGGGGATTAAAAAAAAGAATAAAGATGTGTTGTGTATATGGACCGATCTCTCACGATGAATGTAATTGTTCTGTATTACAAACATGGACTGGTAAATACTGAAAAATGCAATAAGATTACCTTTATTGTGTGACCACACTGTGCAGTACATTTACAGTTTCTTCAACAGCGTTAGAGGGTGATACACTGACTGATTCAGGCAGGTCTAAATATCTACATTATTTGCATGCAGGGAAGTGCAGCCTCACAGAATCACATGTGGGTGCTGTCGATGCCCGTGTTGCATGTCTGTGTCATCAAATTGGAAGATTTACACCTGTGCCCCGGGAGACTACTAAGTAAAGGCTGACAGACCACACCTGTTGCACCTTTTTAACGCTCTCTTGAGCTCGACCCTCCTGAGGACACCGGCCCTGCTGTTCTTACTGTCTGGCCCTCAGTCTGCTCGGTCTCTTCCGCCTCTTTGTCTTCCTTCACTTAAGTACATATAGCGTTTTTAATTATGCACTGAAACAGGGTGTACATCAACTGTGCACACAAGAAGGGCGAAAGTGTAACCCCCTCCCCTGTCTCCACCATTGGCTGCAGCGCTTCTCCGCGTGGGGTGTTCACGTCCGAAGAAAATGCTTAATGGAAATGGTTGAACCCATGCACATATATCTCACTCCCACCCCTCTCTCTGCGGAGGAAAACGTTTTCTCAAAATTGGTGAGTATTCTTTATGCCCGATTTTAATATTTTCGATATATGTAGGTATTCCCCACAGCTGTAATTGGTAAATTAAAAAATTCACACACGGACTTGACACGGTTCCTTACTCTGTTTTATTCTTTCAGCCTCTCTACATTGTTCTAATATGTATCCCTGGTACGTATTTATTTTGTCCATTCATTTTAACTGCTACATGAAATTTTATGGCGTGAAATGGTGGAATTCATGTTTTTAGCCTCCTTTTGACTTTCTGAGCTGTTAAATCTTCAGTATTCCAAGGAACTCCGGTGAACATCTTTGTAAATGCCTCCTGGAGTCTACGGGAAGAGTTCGACACAGTGCATGTACTTGTGCCAGAGTTTTGCAGATTTCCACTTGATCCAACGCAAGCCTTCCCACACAGTTGTAGCAATTTACCATCTCACCCACAATAAATTACCATTTATCTTGTATCGTATCCCCTCCTTCAGGGAGCTTAGAAGATTTCTAATGCTGGCCTCTTGGTTGGGTGTGAAATATCAGCCCCTTACGTGATTTGCATTTCTCTGATTACGAGGACTGTGGAAACCTTTCCCATACTGGTTAGCAATTCACTTCAGGTTTTCTCTTGGGAAGAGCATGTTCATTTTTAAATCCCTTTTTCCCATTGATGTGGTAAAGGCTTTCATACAAACTGAGCACAAATTGTATTAGTCCTTTTTCTCACTTTGTAAACAGAAGAACACACTCTAGCCAGTGTAAACAGAAAAGTTATGTATGAAAAGGAACTGGGCAGCTGACAGACTCTGAGGGACCGGGAGTTAGCCTAAGATGTCCTGTGGTTCTCCCAAATCACCCTGCAGGATTGACCCAGCCAAGACTGGGCTCCGAGCGCCTACACCAGACGCTGTATAAACCAGGAATGGAGCTAAAGACTGACACACAGCTCTCTGAACCCCCAACTGGGGTGCTTTCTTCCTAATCCGTCTTACACGGGTGGATCTGCCCTTTCTGCTTTAGGGAATCAGAATTCACTGGATGGGGAATTCCTCAAGTACTACCAGGAAAGACATGGAAAACTAGTGAGCACGGTCAATATCCAAATCAGTAACCCTCTGCTGCCTATCCGCGATGCAAATATCCATTCAATAATGTCAGCAGCTCATTTTGAAACTCTGTTTTACGATGTGTTTTCTGTATGAACGTTTACATTCTGACTCTTTTCGACTTATCAGTCTTTTCCTTTATGTTTCATCCTTTGTGTGGTTTATTTATGGGATCTTTCTTCATGCTAAAATCCTAATGAAATTCTTCTAAATCCTCTTAAAAATGTTTATTGTTTTGCTCTCCACACTCGTATTTTTATTCTATTTGGAATCCACTTTCATGTCTCAAGAGAGGGAAAGACTGGACCTGTCCGTATCCATATTGACCTAATCATTCCAGCATTATTTATTAAACAATCTTGATTTTTTTCACAGATTTATGCAGCTATTTGTCTCATTAACCACCATCATTTATCTGGTTTTTGTTGTTGTTGTTGTTTGCTTGCTTTTTTTGTTTTGTTTTGTTTTGTGTTTTTTTGGTACCAGGGATCCAACTCGGGACCTTGTGCTTGAGAGGCAGGTGGTGGAACCACTGAGCTACATCCCCAGCCCAACCACCTCCATTTATCTACATGGGTCTCAGTTTGGACTTCCTCTTGTGTTCTGTTAGCTATACTTCTGCTTCAGTACTCCATGATTTCAATTGCTGAACTTCTAGAAGGCCTTCTAGAATAAGTACCGCCATCTCATTACTTTGCAACTTTTAGCTATTCTTTTCTCTTCCATAGGAATATTCTTTGTTCCAAAATTAACCCATCATAATTTTGATAGCAATTGTGTATTAACTTATTTCATAAATTTATATATTTTTAATTTTCATAAATCCATTGTGTTAGATTTTAATTGGATTTCGCTTACACATCGGAATTTGATTCTGATTTATTTGAGCATATTAATCTTTTTTTTTTTTAGACAGAATCTCCTTTTGAGACAGGGTCTCACGATGTAGTTGGGGCTGACATGCAACTCACTATGTAGTGCAGGCTGGTCTAGAACTCACAGCGAACCTCTGCCTCAGCCTCCCAAGTGCTGGGATTACAGGCGTGTGCCACCACACCTAGCTCTAGAGCATATTAATCTTGTGTCAGGTAAACTCACTGAATCTTTTATTAATTCTATGTCTTATTAATATGTTGGATATTTCTATATATGCAAATTCTTCTGAGATAAAGTCATGCTTTGTTTTCTATTCCTCTGCTATTTATTTATCTTTTTACTGAGTGAACTATGACAAAACAGATGACACAGAATGAAAGCAGCAGGAAGAGAGCCTTCTCTTGTTTCTTCAAGGCAATTTGTGTCAATTGATACTATAACAGGACATGGGGTGAAGGATCTTCATAGACATGCTTTGCCAGATTAAGCAAATTCCATTCTGCTATTAACAACTGATATTCAAATTTATCCAAAGATGTTTTTGTAGATAAAGCAAAATAAACTTGGTCCCCAAAACTCTTATTGCACTTGTGGTTTATATTACCCAAAACAGGGAGGAGGTATTTAAAATAATCCCATGAAAATTACAGAGTAAACACCATGAAAGCAAAGCATGTGGTTATACAAGAAATATAAACAGGGATGGTGGATCCATTTTTGGACAAAGAAAGTCAAGGCTTCTTCAGGAGAATGGTGCATCAGCTGAGACTGAGGTTACAGGTTAGAGCTTGGCCAGATGTGGTTGGTGGGGGAGAATGAAGGCACAGTTGAGGGACAGCCATATCCCTATTCAAAGGCCTTTGATTCAGAAGAGAGGAAGCCAGGGTGTTTGTGAGAGGACACAAATACACACAAAGTGGAGAGCAAAGAAACAAACACGGAATGTGGAATTTACACTTTTCGTTAAAGGAATCACAGGATGCTCCTTTAAAAGGAGATGGTAAGGCACAAACTCTGAGCCCCTCATTTTCAGATTAGATTGTTTTTGATTAGGTTTGATCTCTGGAAGACTTTTAATAAATGATTTTAAACATCCACCATATAGTCAAATATTGATATTTCTTGCACATTTTTCTTGCTGCACACAAATACCCCCAAAGCAAAAATAAAATTCATCTGTAACTGAAATTTATTTGATGTTTTCACCTACTAGAGTAACACCTGATCCATGCAAATCTGCCTCACTAGATAAAATATTAAAATCTTCCAAGCATTATTTCCCCACTGTATGCCAAACTACCTTACTCTAGTCCCAATTTGGGTGCATGGCTAAGAACAGCAGTGTTAAAATGTATGGTGTTGAACAAAATACCAAATAAGGAATTACTAGACAATACATTGCTATCTTATAACAAATCTTGGTCTTATAATCATCCAGTTAAATATGCAATACAAGCAGTAGTGATATGTAGTCTTTCCTGGTAGTACGGTCAACAGTACGAGGATGGCTTTGCTTGTAATGTGTTAGGATGCCCCAGAGAAAACTGCTGAGTCACAGGTTGCAGGCAGGTTGCAGAGGGAAGAGTAGGAATAATTCATCTGGGGGAAGAAAGTCTCATGGATTTCAAAACAAGAGTCAAGAGGTGTAGGAAGCAGAAAGGAAGCTGATAGACAGTATTCATGTGGAGACTGGAGCCAATTTAGTAAAATACTTTTCACAAGTTGAGTAACCCACATTAGTGCTGCTGTTGCCACATGGGACAAGACGAAATACAGAAGGCAGTATCTTCTCGTGAACCAGTGTTCCAGGCACAGAGTCCAGCACTTGAATAGAAGTGGTTCCCAGAAGCTTGGCGGTGAATAAACATAACAGAGGACTTCTGTTACAAATCATCCTCTCTGCTCTTGGCATATGAAGATGTATGAGGTGGGAGAAGAATGATATTTTTTCAACTGTGCATGAAGAACGCCGGACCTTGAGGAGACCACCAAAATACCTGTTCAAGTATCCCCTTTTACAGGTAGGGAAGATTTAAACAGAAAAGACTTTCGCAAGGCCCACAATAACTGAGTGGCAGAGTCAGAATTAAATTTCAAGTCTTCGCTTCCCAACCCTTCCCAATTGCATAGGTTTTCTTGACTTAACCACGCTATCTTCAACCATCCTCGAATGTTTTCTCATTCTTTTACTATTTCTCCATCTCCATCTCGGAGCCATTTCACATCCCTCCCTTTGTAATGTGACGTCATCCATGACCTGTTTATTCATAAGACAAGAAGACTTGAATGTCACGTAAGCAAATTGTTTCGTAATCAGAGTTATTTTTACAAAAAAAAAACTGTTGAAGGGATGAGTTTATTCATTTGGTGAGGAGAAGAACCTATGGGGAAAACTCACAGTGGATGGGAAATCATATTCTCATGTGAGAGTTAGGGTCGTCTATTTCATAAGACATCACGGGTGTGGGAATATGTCCCAAACTGTCTGCTAACCATCATCTGCTTAACCAGTAAGATGATTTCTGTCAACGTTTTGCCCTTTATTCACTTGGGTTCATTCTAATGTAAAAAGAACCCCACATCACTGCTTTGTACACCTTTGTTTAGGCTGAGACTCAGTCTGTTAGTGGCACCATTTCTTTGAAACCCAAAACAGATAAGAAGTGAGGATATTCCCCAGGCTCGGCTGATTTCTACATCTATCAGGTGGCACTGAGGAGAACTCTGATACATTCTAGGGACTCATGTGATACAACTTCAAATACCTGGGAGAGGTGATTCCTGTGAACCTGGTTGTCTGTCACACTTTGTCATGTGTGACTAATTCTCAATCTGCCAGAGAAAACCAATACTAAAATCCAGGCTGGAAAAAAAATAGCATTCGCACCCATCTTCTGGATATCAGATCTATTTTACCTGCTTGTCTTAATTACCATATTTAATATTCATATACTCCCGTTTTACCAGTAAAATAACCAGTACTCCAGGGGAGTTGGGCACTTCCTTTTAGTGGGATTAAATGGCTTTAGGATGGTAGGATTAGGAAGTAACTGAGCCAGAATTTGTGACTTTGTCTTGCTGGCTCTAAAAGCCCTGCTCTATCCACTATTAGGAGCTTGAGCTATGAGATAAGAGTTTAGAGCTGCTGCACCAGAGGGGAAGGAAGATTGACTAGGCTCTCTGTTTTCTCCCCATTTGAAATAAGTCTGAAGTGGCTTAGTAAGCTGCTGAGTGACCTTAGCTCCTTAAACACGCTGGACTCTAGTCCACGTGCATTTCCCTCTCGGCTGCTCTGTCCATGTTTTCAGTGGACACAGAAATATAACAAATGCTTTGTGAGACAGTCCCTTCTGCAAGGTTAATTAGGGGATATTTACTGAATGCTGACTGTATGTGAAACCCTCAGCATATTATGGATACACTATTTCATTTTATTTGCAATAATGTTGCAATATGTAAATTAATATGTATTTTTGGTTCATGGACAAAAAATGGTTTTAGCGCAGACAACCTAAGTATCAATGAGTGAAGCTGGGATTACAGTCGAGGCCACCTGGTTCAGAGTCTAAACTTCGCTTTATTTTCCATACTACCTCCCTAAGAATTCTCCGTCTAAACTGAACCACAATTTAGCTGCTCTTCCATCCTGCCTCTTTTAAGGTTCGTACGCTTAACAAGATTTCAAAATAGTTGACGGAGTTTACAAAGAAATGAACTTCATTTTAACATCTTTACTTAAGTCTCATGAGTTTAAAATGTTGCTAAATCAGCTGCCAGTTTACTTTGAAATTCTCGTAGCAGAGGATAATGATGGTGAGTGCAGGGTTCAAACCCAATGACAAAGTAGAAAGATTAATTCACTGGTGTTAACTATCCAGTGTGAAGAATCCCAAGGGCTCGGTCATGTCATTGAAAAGGACGGTTTGATTTTAATAAACAAAGCTGCTTTAGATGAGCATCACATTACTCACAAGAAAATTATCACTGCACGATGTGCAGATGACACAAACTTTGACGATGGGGATGACTATCAAGGCAGATGCCACAATTCCTGACACTTGGAGCTCATGGGCCTCCAGACTGAGCTGATAGCTGAGGCGATTTTCTCGAAGAACTGATCACAATCTTTCTGATCTCACATTTGTTCCAGTTTCACTCACAATGCATAGACAGTTTCCTTCTTTATCCAAAAAAAAAATTCTCTGCCATCTTCAAATCATTTTGCTAGGCTCTGAAGATGTGGTGTTTCACAAGGTCTCTTCTCTCAAGAAGTACACTTTCATGAGCTGGGGATTTAGCTCAGTGGTTCTGCCACCTGCCTCTCAGTGTTCAATTCCTGATACAAGAAAAAAAAAGAAGAAGAAGAAGAAGAAGAAGAAGAAGAAGAAGAAGAAGAAGAAGAAGAAGAAGAAGAAGAAGAGGAAGAGGAAGAGGAAGAGGAAGAGGAAGAGGAAGAGGAAGAGGAAGAGGAAGAGGAAGAAGAAAAAGAAGTACACTCTCGATATGAGGGAATAATATTTACTTGACCATAATTTTATGAATTATGAACATCCCAATAAAATTAAAGGCATTAGAGGCTTCTTGATGACAAAATAGGTCATGAAACTTCAAACATGGAAAGCAGGAGGAAGGACTCCAGTGGTGGAACTGGACTGCACTGTGAGGAAAGAGAATTGCTGAGACCTACAGAAAAAAAGAAAAACTGGGAAGAGTGTGTAACACAGAGGAAAGAGCTGCATAGAACATAATGTGATCTGAGAGTAATAATGATAATAATCCCTACTGAAGCACGCATTCAGTTTGAGACTGCAAGAAATAGAACATAAAGGAATAGGTTGACACTAAGTCATAAAGGCGCCTGAACGCCCTGCTAATGGCTGCAAATATATTATATAAATGTTAGGGAACTCGCTTCCGTTCTGTTCAGGTGTGCCTGTAATCACCAACGGGAGGTGGGTGAAGGTCTTCAGAACTCTGGACAGCAGCTTTCGGCTCACACCGATCATGCTACCTACTAGGGAGCCAGCATCATATATTAGGGAAAAGAAAGGCATAATGTTCTCTCCTTTTCAATTTTCATTTGCACTGAAATGGATGGCCTCTTTACACACTATCAATAATGCCTGTGCTGGAGGAGCTTTTAATAGGACAAACATTCATCATTCTAAGGTTGCTCTTTCCCCAAAAGCATGAGAGAGCCGTCTGTTGGTAAAATGGAAAAACCTTGCGCATGAGGCTGCCTCACTGCCTTTTCTTCCAGGTGGTACCCACTGATAGGAGAGACTGGCAGTGACTAGGAACAAGAAATACAAATAACGTTGCTGAGTATCCCTCCCTCTGACAGAACCAGAACAAGAGCAGTTCATCAGGGCTCTAACTTGGGGCTTGCTAGCAAATAACTGTGCCATTTTAAGTAAATTACTTCCACTCTCCAAGTCTAAACTTCATCATCTTTAAAGTAGGACTAGATAATGGATTCTCAATTTTCTCCCATAAATGCAAAATGCTCCTGCACAACTTTAAAAGATCTCTCTCTGTCTCTTGTCTCTCTCTCTGTCATACACACATATATGCACACATGCACGCACACACACACACACACACACACACACACACCTTCACGGCAGTGTATTATCTTGTCACTGTTTTGTCCTCAATATCTGACACCCGAAACTTCAAAGAGGAGAGGTTTATTTGCCTTGGGATTCAGAGGTTTTAGATCCTGGAAGGCTGACTCCAAGACTGAAGGATCCAGCAGAGAAAAGCTCCTCAACACAGGGCAGCCAGGAAGTGCCAGAGGGGAAAGGGGTAGGAATCACAGAGTTCCCAAGGCAATATCCCCATGCTCCACCCATGAACACCCGAAGTGTGCTTTCTTCATCTTCCTGGCATCTCCGCTGACAATCATGATTAATGGTCACAGGTGCAAACAAAACTATCTTCACTTTAATGTCCTACAAAGGACCTAACAAGGAGCCTCATATGTACCAGACATTTAAAGAATAGATATTAGGCGTACTAGTCAGCTTCCCTTGCTGAAACAAAATATCTTGAGATATACAACTTAAAGGTGAAAAAGCTGACTTTGGTTCCTGGTTCAGAGGTATCAGTCCATGGTCAATGGGCTCCAAGGCAGAAATAGTGTTGCAAAGAAAAGCTGCTCACTCCATGCAACCGAGAAGCAGAGAGCAGGGGAAGCAACAGAGAGAGAATGGCACTGGGGACAAGACGTACTCTTCTAAGCCATGTCCTATAACTTTCTTCAAAAATGTTACACAAACAGAGTCACACTAAACATAATTTTTTGTGACATTGACTTTTTTTGTACTCATTGGAGATTCCCCTGAGAGGCTGATTATTTTTCTGCAAGGCTTGAATACTCACCAAACTGTAGGTTCCATGCAGGACGGGTATTGGTTGTTCTGAATCTTAGGTGCTATTATTATCTCCTTCACCAAACATACTGCTTGACACCTGGCAGGAACCTAAATGAAATTGCTGCTTAAGTGACAGGAAAAAAAAAACTGGTTCCTGTTCCCCATTATTGATTAGAATAATTTTGGGTCCAAGCAGCAGAGAGGGAAACGTTTTTAAAAATTTAAGAAACCCAAGGATGCTTTATCTTACATATCAAGGAGTCTGGAGGGAGATCCGTCCTAGTATTTGCAAGGACCAAGGCTCTTGTTTTTTCCTCCCTCGCAGTCACAGAAAATTGATCACAGTTTTAGACATTTCATGCAAGTGCTGCCATGTACTAATTGGGGAGACACTACTTCCTAAATGAAGAATAAGAAACCCTTTGCAGAAGTTCTTTAGCAGACCTCTCTTTGCACTTTATTGATCAGAATTAAATTTCCTGCTCATCTCTTCACCAATCGCTAGCAGAGGGAACAGAATCCTGAGGCCAGCTTAAATGAGTATAGATCCCGTGAGGCCAGGACAGCCTCTCATCTCCCTGAGAGAATGCGAAGGACATTTATCTAAGCAAATAGCAACCCTAGCACTAAAAACAAAGAAAGGAATGGCCATCCGTGGAATATCAGTTATGAAATGGAGAACTTCACTTCTTGCTACTGTGATTGTAATTTACATGTTAACACAGCATTTAACTCCTACAAACACAAGATGTGGATTTTTTTCTGATAAACTAAAATATATAAACTATATATATAAATTCCAAGTTTTAGGTTAAAAAATGAAACATATACATGTAACTTGGAATTTCTAATCTTTGGGTTTCTAACCTTCCCAAAGCACTGCTAAAACTACTACAAAAGATTGTTCTATTTCTTTTCTTAGGACTTAAACTCAAAAGTTCAGGGAAAACAGGAGAGAAGACATGTTTGCTCCAAAAACTGCTTGTATCCATGATGTAGCAAAAAGTGGAAATTGTTCATCCTATTAAAGGTATACTTGCCTCCCACTTTTCCTGGCCATCTAGTCCAAGTTCCCATCAATGGCTTTTCTATCAAAATGTTTCTGTAGCCATAAGGACTAACAAGATGTTCATGAAACAAGAGGCGAGTCAACAGATGAAATGCCGCTAATGGAAATTCAACAGAGATGTACAAAGCAGCTTGAGCAATCCCGGAGGCTTCAGAGACTGCAGTTGGTTTTGCGTTTCTACTTCTTAGATCTGATTTTCCCCATTAAGAAAAGAACAATCACTGAGAGAGTCAGCTCTGTCCATAATGTTCCTCCTAGACCCTTCATTTCAAGCCAGTTGCATTAATTTGGTGCTTAAATTTACTGCCCTGGAGTCTAACATGTATTACTCCTGTCAGCATTAAATTTAATTTACTGCAACAGGGCAAAGGGTTTGCTGAAACCAGATTGTAATTCCCAAGCCATTAAAATGTGTTGTCCTTGATAAACAAGATCTTTATTGTATAGCAGCACGTTGTGTGTGTGCCTATAGAGATATAGTTCTGCTGAATATGTGCCTTTGGATAGGCTTTTTAATTTTAAAATAATGTTTAGTCTATTTATTGTGTATATATGAATGTTCCAGGGAGGTTGGGCTATGAAAGCTTTTTGTTCTATGATTTTTTTTTTCAGATGATGAAATAGGAAATCTAACCCCAGCCAGACCACTGAATTCTGCTGTACTCCTGCTGGGATTTTCTCACCAGTGGATTATAGCCAAAGACACAATGTTGACAGTTTTTGTAAGGGCAGACACAAGAGACAGCAGGGATTTCTTTGTTATCAAAGTGAAAATAGATTTTTTTGAAATTTAAAAAATTTTGAGGAACATCTGTTGTTATAGTGATGCATGCTTGTAGAGAATTCAGTTGGTATGAAACGTTACGCATTGTGATTACTTTATATATTCTTCAAAAGGCCCTCACATTTTTCCTCTTCTCATTATAAATAGGAGCATGTGTGTGTGTGTGTGTGTGTATTTATACTTGTTGTGTACCTATTCCCTAACCTCTATCTCTATACACAATACATAACAAGCATTCAATACATACTCTGTGAATTATATAACCAGCTAATTTACATAGGTTACTCTTTCTTATTTATTAGTATATTGAACAGATGCATGATGTGCTATGTAAAACAAACCAAAGCCTCTTCCAACTGGTGGAAAATGATATGCACTAGTTCATCTAAAAGGATACTGTTGTGTAGAATAGATTTTAGGGCTGAATTATCAGAGGCTCCATCGTGTTTTGAAGGCCCGAGGCTTCTCCTGCCTCTGGCTCTGTGGTCCCTGAAAGAGGCCATATTTCAGTTTGACACCCTCAGGTCAATAATTACAGCCTCTCATTTCCTTATGCATAACTGACATTTTTGGTTCACTCTAGAACAAGGAAGAAAGTTGGCAGAAGTCTGCATCCTGGTTCAGGGTCTCCCGAGTGGGCAGCCTGCATACTGGATATAACAATACTAACAAAATCCACTACAGTAACGTGTCTGGGTCCTATGGATTTTGATCTTTCCTTTAGACTTACTCACTGACCTGAAAGACTATTAAAGAGACACTTTTCTCATTCGGGTTGGGGGTATCACTCAGGAGTGAAGCATTTACCTAGCATACGTGAGATGCTGAGTTCCGCCCCCAGTGCTACAAATAAAACATTTTCATTTAATTTGTAGGTTGTTGCTTTTTTGGTCATTTTCACATATCTTTGGTTTTAAATGTTTTGTGTTCCACAGTCCTTTTGTGTTATAGCTTGCCTTTTCCTTCCTTGTGTAACTCAAAAGCCTTGAATTAAAATTTGAGGTTTTTCAGAGCCAAACTTTGAAGGCCATACACCCGAAAGATAACACATCTCAACTCTATTAACTAACTTGGCAACTTCAGTACTTATTGATACTGTGCCCTAAAAATTAAGGACATAGTTAGCCCAATGTCATTATGTATTTCTTTCCTTGATTTTGGTGAATTATAATATTTGATGTTAAATTTTATTATAATCTGTACTATATTTTATAAATTATTTGATAGGACTTATTTTTCTATAATTAATGATGAGCCTGCTGTCCAGCAATACCTTTAAGAGTACAATGCAAATTTTGGAATGAGATGGGAGGTTTTGCTCCTCTTAGCCTGCTCATAGAAAGTGTACTTTTTGGGCAAGAGACAATTCTTTCTCATTCTCCCTCCATTCCCTCTCTCTCTCTCTCTCTCTCTCTCTCTCTCTCTCTCTCGTTTGTGTGTCTCTCTCTCCCTCCTGCCCTCTCTCTCTCTCTCTCTCTTTCTCTCTCTCTCTCAAAAGTCACATGCCCCTCCTCCAAAATACTACCTCAGATGGACTGTGACTTAAACTGGGAATGAAATATATTTCCCTTCTCTTTTTCTAAGGAATTCTAAAGGACTTAAAGGATGGCTGTAGGGTGCTGAAAGAACAATTGTACTCTCTGATTTTTCCCTAGACTGGCATCACTACCAGAGGAAGTTCTAGCTATGAAATCCACTTGGTCAGCTTGAAGCCCAAGCTTGAGGGCTGTCAAGAACATGGAGCTTCAGCCCCTGTCAAAAGCCCAGGGCTATTGAAATCAGCTGGAACAGAGAAAAAGGAAACTCTGTTAGCTTTGGCACAGAAATCAAAACTCAAAAAGAAATGTTTGTGTCTACTGGTTTTGTATTTATGAAAACCCTATTACTGGAAGCTTTGAGAAATTCATGTGCTAGCTTTCAGTGCCTGTACTAACGACTCCTACCATATAGCAATGAATCAGCCCCTATATTCTTCTATCATGTAAAATATCCTCTTAATCTTTTATACATTGTATATTCTTTTAGATGCAAATTCAGTAATATTTTGGCTTTTTATTTTTGTACTTTCCCTGCACATAAATATTCCCTTTCCCTGGTAGATATTTATCAGTCGGATTGTATCTGTGTGACAGCGACAGATGACTCTGCTGCTATGTTCTGTAAGGTCCAAAAGAGTGGCGGTGAATACAAAATACCCTAAGAAAAGCACGGAGGCAAATGTGATGGAGGCCATAACAACTGGCACCACGAGTCTTCTCTGTGAATGGACATCACTGTACTCCGTGAAACGGATGTGGGTAGATTTCAGTGCTTGTTGAAGATTCTCATCTTCCCAAATCTTTACCCGGGGGGGGGAGGTATTAAATTATCCAAAGAGACTAAAAGCAAACTTCTTTCGATTTAACTTGTACTCATTTATTATCACACTTGCAAAAACATAATTTGTTGCAAGGTGGTTGATATATTAGGGAACAATTTAAGCACACTGCAAATGTCATGGTTGCTTCCACATAATTTTATGGGAGAGAAATAGCAGGTGGAAAGAGAAGCTTCCTCCCTGTTGAACTGAACGGAGCAGAAATGCAGGAAACAGAGATGCAAATGTCAAGTGCCTGCAGCTGCTTCACTTCGTGGTGTATTAAGTTCACACCCATCACCTCTGGCCTTAAAACTTACTGTGTGATCTCAGACAGCCCTCCTGGCCACACTTCACTATCACTCAGGAGCTACTGCACTTGAAATGACAGCAAATTTCAAGTCTTTTCCTGGAAAGCGCTGTCTTTATTATACTAGTTAAGTATTTCTTACCCACCTAAAATGTGCAAAACTGTTCTACCATTTTTCTTAGCTACATGTGTGTGTGTGTGTGTGTGTGTGTGTGTAATGTGTCACTCCTGAAGTTCTGGAGTGTTGCACTTCAACTCCATTTTCTTCTCTAGTCCTGTGTTTTTCACCATGTGAGGTTGGATGGCACAGTCATTTGAGAAATGCTTATGTCTTCTTAGATGAGAACTAACTGCATGGTGTAACCCTGGCTGATGTTGACAAGTTTGGTTAAGATGATGTGCATCAGTTTTTTCCACTGTTTTCTATTCAGAAAAAGAGGATAGAAGTGAAGAAAATATAAGTTCCATTCCCTAGAGGGAAACATTTGAAGGATTTTAGGCATACATTACAAATCGTCACAGTAATTAATAAATATTTTGGGAGAGCTTTTCTGAGACTATGCAAATTCCTGCTTCTCCTTAAAGCTTTGCCCACTAATTTTTACAGGCATCAATGAATCTAGCCTGCAGCAACTATTACTTCTGTGTTCTAAAGTTGATTTCCATTTTCTCTCATTTTTATATATTTAGTAATTGGAATGTTTTTCATAAAGAAAATTTGTCCCCCTTCCCCAGTTGCTTATCTGGTAATCACTTATTTATATTGGTATGAATTTATGGCTATTTATGATACAATGTGAAGGACACATTACTGCTGTGATTTTCTCTCAAAATCAAGAGAAAACATCTGAGAAACCCAAACTGAGGAGCCACTTCTCCAAAGATGCCACGATCATGCCAGACCAGGTATAACCAGGAGGCATCACAGATCGGAGAAGACTAAAGAGACATGAGCGCCTCATGCAAGGCAGTAATCCCCGCTTGAATCTGGGCCAGAAACGAACACAAGCAGGACAACCAGCAAAAATGGTTGGTACTTTAACCAATAGCACTGCACCAATGATAACCTCTTGGGTATGACAAATACATCGTGTTCATGTAAGATGGCAACATGAAGGGAAGCTGAGGGAGCAGCATAAGAGAGATCTCTGCATTATCTCTTCCATCTTTTGGAAATGTAAAATGATTTCAACGCAAGATTCTGAAAGATATAAAACGGGGTATGAAATGGAGGTGCCAATCTTCCTTTGCTGTCTTTTGGTTTTTTGAGGTGCAAATAAGTTAATCCAGGAAGTACTTAGAAACATTTCTGGTGCATAAGTGCTACATAATCATTTATTAATATTAATACTAATATGACTATTATTATAATTATTACTATTATTACATTAAATACCTAATATGTGCAAGAGGCTTTACTCACATAATTTCCTTTAACCTTTGAAGCAAACCTTGAGGTTTTTTTTTTTTTAATTTTATTAATCCTAGAACTAGGAGCTTGGAGAACTGGAGCCTTTAATGTTCTAAAGATTGACGATGAATAAGAAGAGGACCTGGATTTTTAAGCTTATGTTCTTTAAATCAGAAGAATGCCTTTTTTTTAACCCCCAGGGAAGCCCTCCTTCCTGGAGATTATGTGGGGTTGTTATTTATTATGAATCAATCTGCGCAACGTTTTTACACTGCTTTCAATGATTTTGGGAATTAGTGGTGATTCATTAGGGTCATTCATTCAGCACTGAGTAAACCTTCACACAATTTATGTTTTGTATTTGGGTGAGATCTGATTTTATTCCCAAGACATTACTAGATACCATGACGCTAGCCTTGGTTATCTTTGTATTCAATAAAATAAACACAGAGGCCTTTTCAGTGCCATCCTCCATCGAACGAGTACTTGAGAGTAATTTCTTTACAAAGCTACAGCCGAGTGACCTACAGCAATGTCACGGCTCTAAAGTCAGTGAATTCATTGATCATCACTATGCTTTTCTGCCATGACCTTGTGAAGTGTTAAGGACAAACTAAGGGATTTCTACTGCAGCAACTCCTGCATTCTTTTATCCACGCTTAATGTTTCTGATATCGTACCTTAAAGTCAATGGGCATATTTTGAATATGTCCTTTTCTTCCTAAAATTACCCGATATTTTGAAAGTAATGGCAAGAATGATTATCTTTGGTGGCACTAGAACTGAGTAAACAACTAATATCGTCATCATTTTCCTAAACCTCCTCAGCATCTCTTTGTTTCTATTAAAACTGTACATACGGGATAAATCCACCCTCCTGTCCTCTCATTTTGAAATGCTGAAACTCTCCGTGATAATTTTCTTTATTTCCTCCATGCAGCCCACAGTCAGATTAAAATAGCCAACTTCATCCACAACTAAATAGATAGCAGACCTTGATGTTACACTTTCAGACATGAAAATGGCCTTCCCTCCCAAGAGCCAGCTCCTCTAGCTAGGGGCTGCTGCTTAGCGCTCCTTATTGAGAGATCGGCATTGCTGTGGTTGTACTGATAAGCTTTCTCATCATGGAGACACAACGCCCAACCCCACCCTTGAAGAAGGAAAGGTTTACTTTGCTCGCAGTTTCAGTCCAGGATCCCCTGGCTCCAAGGCAGGGCCACGGCACGATGAACAGTGGGAGCCCGCAGAGGGCGGAAAAGGCTAGGACCGGATGCACAGCCCGAGGCCACGCCTCCGCGGCCCACCCACACTCACCTAACAGTCTGCTCTACCAACCCTTGGGGTGGGTCCCAAAGCTAACCAAGTCGAAACTCCACTCTAACTCGTCTTAGGGTAAGAGACAGTACTTTAAGCCACCCTGGGTTTCTGACCAGCTGGGTGGCACTGAGCAAGTTGCTTAGCTGCACAGAATCTCACTATCCTCATCTATAAAATGAAGGGCTTCGTAGCAACACATCTCCTAGTTGTTAGGCCTTTGTAAGAAAATAAATATAAAATGCCTAGCGAGGGTCTGGTGCACTGTGAGTGCTTTGCAGCTGAATGCTGTTGAAATATAGCTTGTGTGTTCATACAAAAACCTTCTTAAAAGCACACTTTAAATAATTTGAAAGTGAACTTTGGAAACAAGCTTTGCAGTGAAGTTCAAAATTATTTAAATTCCACAATGAAGTGGAAAAACCAAAAAAATCCAGTAGTATAAATGTTGATCCTTGGGGGTTCAAAATATAAGTGAATTGACTCATGTCTTCACATTGAATTATATAGATTATGTGGAAAATATTGAAGAACAGGTTTGAAATAAATACAAATGTCCCAAAAACAATTTCTAGAGGATTTAGAAAGTGGTTTAGAAAATGGTATTCATTGGACTAAAATTACTTCTTTTGGATTATAATCCAGACACAAAATGATTACTGACTGGGAGGAAACTGTATTGCCTAAAATAATAATGGTATTAACTGTTGCTATTATATTTAATAGTATTAGTGATATGATTACATTTATCAGGAACTCATCATGTGCCAGGCACTATTCTAAATGATTTTTATATAATAATTTCTTTAATCATTGTACTCTGACAGCTATAATCATCCCAATTTTAAAAAGAAGGAAAAAGAAAAATGGAGCAGCTGGAAAGTACAGTAGAAAGAACACCTAGCAATGTATTTCAGTGTCCACGCTGAAACTACTCACATCCAAGGAGAAAATTTTTGCTAGATCCTAGGTATATGTGAGAAATGTCTCAGTAATTCTATACATGATATGACATATTGCAGTTCAGTGGTGTTGAAACAGTAGAACTAGATGATCAGGTTTCAGAAATATGTATTTTAGAATGCAAAATTGCGAAAGGGAAGAAAATGCAAAACTTTCATTCTTGGGACCAGAAGAGAACGAAGCTACTTAGGGGAATTTAATGTCAGTGAGGAGAGAATTAAATCGAGCAAGGAGATGGTTGTAAAAAGGTCTACTGACATTTCAGTCACAATAGTCATAAATGAATGTGAGTGTATTGACCCAGTTTTCCTGGCTGCTGATGGAAAAGCACACACAAAACTATTGATGAGCGGTCTCAGGTCAAATTTCCTAGCCAGTCTTACAGACTGCTGAATTTCTAGGAATTCTGCAAATAATCAGTTGCTTTCCTTACCCACTGAAAGCTTCTAAAAAGGGCCAATTCACTCAGAGGGGTTGTAATTGAGGACCAACTAACACAGCCAATCACATTAATCCACAGAAAGTATCTGCAGAACAGATACAAATGAGTGTGAATGTGACTACCACTTGTCCGCTCTCAGTCTTGAGCTTTTTATTTCTTCTGCTTTTCAGTTCATCTTTTATGAATTAGGATAATAATACTTATCTTTCAGTTTTATTGTTATGATTGAGCAAAAGTATGCTTGTAAAGCCCTGAATATCTGACACATAGTAGAAAATGAATAAAGGTCACTCTTGTTATTGCTGTTGTAATTGTATCTATTGCCGTTACAAAGGAGTAGCACCTATCTGCCTGAAGTCTAAGCGCTGGTCGACTAGTTGGTCACTGCTCTGTTTCATAAAATTTTGTCCAGGAACTGCTAAATTCCACCCCCAAAGTTTACTGCTGACATCTCTGAAGAGACCACATTTAACTGCTGTGTTTATGCTGACCTAACAAGAGCCATAAACATCCAGTGAAACTGTGGCAGAATTTGTTACGAATACCAGTGGAGAGCCGTACCTGAAAGTCCTGGTATGACGATGGTACAAATAGAGAAGGGGAACAAAACTGTAACGGGCTCTCTGGGGTTGAATTGCAACTGGTTGCATTCTATTTACCCATGATTTTAAAGGTGTGGTAATAAGTTGAGGCACATGATTGTGCATGTTGCTTATTTAGGCATTCCCTACTTCTCTCCACTAGTAAGGGGTGAGAATAATGACAAGCCAATTGTAATGAATACAACCAGAAGCAAGACTGTGAATTTTTCTTTAAATGAAAACAGGATACCTTGATGAAGTAGATGATTTCAAGCCTGATGCAGAAAACGTGATAAAACCAAAATAACCAGTTTGCACCAGAAATCAATGGAAATGTTCAAAAGAAAACGGGAAACTGTGCACCTGTACTCCAACCTAAGGGTTGAGGCAGGAAGATCGCTTGAGTCCAGGAGTTAGAGGCCAGCTTGGCAACAGAATGAGACCCCATGAAAACCAAAGAATCAAGGCATGAAAAAATGAAGGCCAACTTTAAGAGGCTCCCACTGGTTTGACAGAAGACGATCTAAGTTTGAATCACAATAACAGATTGGGACCAATGTAATAAAATGTGACATATTATACTTCTACAGTTACATGAACAAACTGAAAGTTGGATAAAGAACAAGATATTTACATTATTTTAAAATGCTTCTCTGATCTATTGCTTATTACAAATTGGAAAGGAGTAAACTTCCATTGCTGTAGCCTTCCAGTTTATCCAAGGGATCAAATTAAATACTGATAGTAATGAGAGGAATCAAAACTGTGCACCACTTGAAAAGGAATGATGGAGGGGGTGAAGGGAGAGCAGGGACAAGGGGAAAATTGAGAACCAAGACCTGTCGTGTAAAGGTGCAAGATCCCAATGATGAATGTAACTGTACTATATCCCTAAAATGTACCAGTACACTCAATGAGAAAAGAAAAAGATTATGACAGAGAAATTAAAAAAAAAAAAAGAAGCAATGAATGTCTTGTGAAACAAGCATTCCTGCAATGCTCCTGCCAAAGACACATGAGCTCGATCTTGTCATGTAATATTGGACAAAGTCAAATTAAAGGATATTCTACAAAATACCTTACCTGTAACTTTCAAAAGTGTCCAGGTTATAACAATCCAGAAAGAATGGTAAATGGTTTGAGGCTAAAAAGACATGACAATTAAAAGCAGTGCCTGATTGTGAAGAAGATCTTTTGGTCATGATGCAGATATCTGTCCAGGATGAATGAAGTTGCAGCTTTGGGAGTGATTATGTAACAATTTTAGTTTTCTTATTCTGGTACTTGGGTTGACATTATGTAAGAGAATGATCCGATTTGTGCAAAACCCATCCCAAAGTATTCAAGAATAACAGAACAGCAGTTTGGCAAAAGATTCCATTTTCATTCAGAGAAAATAAAGTTCTTTGTACTATACGCCCAGATTTTTCTGTACAATTAGAATTATCTCAAAAGTTTTAGAAACATGAAAGTACACACATTTTTAAAATGAGTTATACTTTTTAAAAAAATAAAAGGGCTATTTGTATTGTTTTATTTCATGTGTCAACTTTGGTAGGTCACACTAGCCACGTATTTTGTCAAATATTTTTGTAGATGTTTTTGTAAAATTATGTTTTAGAAGAAATTAATACTCAAATCAATAAACTTTGACTATAGTAAATAAACATGCATGTGTGAGTGGGATTTGTCTAATCAGACTCAATTACTCTCTCTTCATATACATAAAAAATTTTTCTATATCCTATTAATTTCATTTCCCTGGAAAACCAAAACCAATACCCTTGACTAATACTCTACAGTTTTCTAAATCAATACCATCACATGAGGATTCATGCTTTGTATTGAATAAACTTTAAACTGTTCAGGAGAAGATAGAAAACTGAAATTTTAATGTGCATTATCTCATATGTTAAATATTGACTCGAGTTTTTCGAAACTGTTATGAGACTCAAGCTAAGCCCATCTCTGTGGCAGGTGTATCCCTTAGGAAGCCATTGGTGAGCTCTGCTCTGTGATTATCACCCAAGAGTGACTTTGCCAGCCTTGGGTGCTACCAGCACTGGACGGCTGAAAATAAATCCAGAGACCAGGGTCCAGACTCGCACAATTGCTTTGGCCTGAGCAGCTCTGTGTTGTGTGTTTTCTGCATCAGTTTGGTACATGAAATCTCCTTTAACAGAAGGGTTTCCATGTTGACTTTTGAAGAGATTGGGAAATTGCTGCACTAGACAACCAGCAGCAAACCCTTTTAAGGTGGCAAAGCATCATCGTAGAGACGTTCTGAAATATTCTCTTGCTCAGCACCCACCTCACAAGTATAGCTTTTCATTCTGTCACCATGAAATGCAGTGGTCATCTCCCACTACATTAACACAGCCTTGTCAATGCATTCCGAACATTTCTCTCCTGGGAAGTCTGGAGTCCTGTTGTTTTTATATGCTGAGGGCAAATGAAAGACAAAAATCAGTGAATATTTATTGGGAATCTCACTTATGCAGTAGGGTCTTGTGTATTTTTTCCTCTTTTTTGTTTTTATTGCTACTCCACAATTCTTGTCTTGTATTTTGCCAGCCACCAGTTGGATACTTTTCATATTCTTGACTTATGTGGAAGGGTGATAAACAAGATTCTAGAAAATTAAGTCCCAAGAAGTTTACTTGGTTTAGAGGAGGTCTGAGGACATGAGCTAAGAAAAACAAACATGACAGTATGAGTTTCAGAGTCCCAAGGCAGCCAGAGCTGGAACATCATACCAAGGAGATATTCCAAAGATCAAGGCAGCACCACAAATTTAGGAATCCAACTTCTGGAGTCAGTGTGTCATAAATTATTAGTCCATAGGTGTCATGATACTAGAAAACATGTTAATAACATAATATACAGAATTTCGACATCAGAAGCAAGTTAAAATGAGGACTAGAACTCCAACCATGTATTGTGGGGGGTGGGTATAGTCGGAATTTTAGTTCTAGAATGAAACTAGAAATGTACTCTGGAAAACAAGACAGTCTCTGGACATAGAACTAAACGACACCCAGGAAGTAGGGGGTACAACAATGTTGCAGGTGTGTGGCAGTTCATGAGACGTAAGCAGTGAGATCTGGGTCAATTTCCAGGAAAACAGAAGGATGTGGAGAGGCGTGTGGTCATGGCTTGATCACCGGACAGATCAAGGAGTGGTCAGTGTGATTTTTATCCAAGCAGCACAGCGTGAGCCACCAGCGTGGGCTGATTCTGTGACAGAGTGGGCAACTCTGAGTGTGAAGAAAAGTGACAGGAAAGAAAACAGGAGTTGAGTAAGTAACCTCTGATAATCATTCTTGCATCTAAGTTGAGCCACTTACTATTTTCCAGTGAGTCTCATTTCCTGGGAAATAGGAGAAGCCCTGGATACCTCTGCATTTTGCATCACTGATGCCTGTCACCCTGGACCCATGTCTTTGCTCCTTCCTGAGCAATGGAACTCTGTTATTTTTTATTTAAACAGATTCAATGGATTTCAGCCAGTGTACATTCCAACTTTCCAGCCTGTCCTCAGGTCGCTTCTCCCTTTACAGCCTGCCCTTGGGCCCTGCAAACCACTTCTAGTTCCTCCTAGGCAGCAAATATCAAAATCTCCTCTGCGTGCTCAGTTGTGCAAGAAATATTTTTCTTCTTTATGCCCTTTAACCCCAGTGAAACCTAACTTTACACCCCTGTTACCAGTTTGAGGACAAATTCAGATCCAGTCATTATGTGATTCTCTCCATCTTTCTCCTTCTTCTTCCTCTCTTCTTAAAATGTTTTGTTGACAAGAGCATTTAGAGAGGTGTCCCTGTTTCTCTGCAGTGCCCTTTCCACCCACACATCCTAGCTTGGCTTCTGCTCCTCTAAACACCCGCTGTTAGCACTGCTCCTATCCAAAGGAGGCTGTTCCCAGATAACATCTTTTAATGTTCAGACACACCAAATTCTTCTCATTCATTGATGGACTAGCTGATTGGATGATCCTTTTAGAAAGGTAAAGGATGTGTTGTGGGAATAATGAAACAAAATATTAAACACAAATTAATTCTGTGATACATTACTGTAAACTTGGTTTATTCCCAGTGTTCTTTCTACCGAGGCGACACTCTATCCTCTTTCTGCAAATGGTTCTTCTTCCTTTCAAAATCAACTCAATACACCTCTTGAGAATCCTTCCTAGTTTTGTTTTGTTTTTTTCCCTACCAGAATTTATAGCTCTCTCTTCTGGCCTCCAATCTTTTTATGCTACTGTTTACTGTAGGACTTATCCACCAAGTCCATGCTTTTACATATTAGTATGTCTGTGCTGTCCTACATATTGTCAACATCTTAATAGGAATTATGGACTATTTTTATGTCCTCAGTTTTTAGCACAGTCCCTGCAAAATGGTGAATGTTCAACAAACACTGGTGAAATTTATTTTGATGGTGATGCAGCAGAGGGTGACAGACAAAATATAATCTAAACACATAATTGTAATTTGTTATTCCTTCTAATATAGGTTACATTGGGTTCGCTGCCTAAGAGATAACCATGAAACTCCTGTGAGGAGAAGCCCTAATCCAGAATAATTTAGCTTCCTCTAAAATGGCAGAGTGATATTAACACAGAAAACAATTTTCCATTCTCATGAAAAAATATTATTCATTAATGCTTTCTTTAGGAGATCGTTGTTCATTGGATTCCTCAAAAGGAGACACTAAAATGTGTACAGAAGAGAGTTATTAAGTTTCTAGTGACAGCAGTTAAGTGAATAAGGAAAACCCAAAAGGAATAAGAAAGCTAGTAAACAAGGGTATAATTTCAAGTGAAATTTCCAGAGCTTAAACTCAGCCTGATCCCATTGAGAACTCCTGGAAGATACATTCTGTGTCTACTTCACTGTGGTCTGAGGCAAAGGCGATAAGATAGTAGTTTGGTCCAACTCATCTGTATCTATTGTCTAAAGATCAGCTTTGGAAATGAGTGCGTAGGTAGGGGAGATAAACCTGTAAGCACTTTGCTTATATTGCTTGAGGGACAAAGTCACTCCAGTGGCCTGGGGTGACCTACCAGGAAGAGCTGCCAGCACAGATCATTCAAAGAAAAATCCCACAGAAGCCAGGACTAAGCTATGTAGAAGACACTGACTTGGGAGAAGCTTTGAAAGTGACCGTTGGGAAAGTGTATGGCCTCTGAATTTCAGAGCTGACCATTCTCACAGGGGCTGGAGAGGACAGACTCAGGCGACCATTCCAAGTGTTTTCAGATTGTGTCAGTTCGATACACATATAATCATTGAGCGTCGTGAGACATTCACGTTCTTAGACTTTAGAGCTTTGTACAAAACTGGAATACATGGCATGTTGCTAAAGACAGTTATATCGGAGGTGGAGGGACAGTTTTAAATCCAGAAAACATGAGAATCCTGTAAGTGAGAATAATGCCATCCAGCATAAACAATTCTTATAAAGATTAAATGCATGTGATAATAACTTGTAAAAGATACTCATTTAAACCTAAGTATGCAGTATGGGTTGATTCACTGAGGCTTTATTTTGCTTTCTCTTTACTCACACATGGTCCCTAGCCCTTGTGGCAGTGACTGCCAATCTCTTATTAAGTACGATGAGCAAATGAATGCTCTTATTAGCAGTACAGATGTTCATTGATTCCCCAAATACTTTATAAGTACAAGTCCCACAGTCAGGTACTAAGGGAAATTCAAACTTAAATAAAACTGCCCACATCCTTGAATAGCAAGGTCTAATAAGATGAAAAAGTAGTAGCTATGACATCTATTACAGGGACACAATAAAATGTTCACTACCTTAAGGAAGTCCTGTAGAAGCAATAGAAAACAGACTGGAGATCAGAGATGGCTTAATGGAATAAAGGACATTTTCATTAGTCATGAGAAAGAAGATGCCTAGACTCCAATCTTCCACAATATTTGATTTGTTATTGTGTGACAACAAAGAAAAATTAGACACAATGCTTGCTTTCATGGAGTTTTCATTATGAATACAGGGGCAGGGGGCCAGGGATTTAGCTCAGTGGCACCATGCCTGCCTCACAAGCACGAGGTCCTGAGTTTGATCCCTGGTACCACAAAAAACAAAAAACAAAATGAATGCAGGGACAGTATCAAATAGGTGATTAGCAAATAAATCAATGAACAAATATATACTACGCATATGGTGATGTGTGTGATGTAGAAAAATAAAACAGGGAAAGAAGTGGGAAAGAAGACACCCTTTCTCATACATTCACAAGTCAAGGAAAGAGCAAGTCGTGCTAGCAGTTAAGAAAAGAACATTTCAATGAGAGGAATCCAAAATGGAAACACCCTGAAAGGAGGTCGGTGAGTTACCAAGCAACAAACTGTGAACTCACAATGACCAGAATGGAGTCTGTGGTGGGTAGGTAGGTATGTAGATAAGGTAAGAGGAGTGTTTGAGACAGTGTGAGCTGGAAATAGTGGAGAAAGGGCATTTTGGGTCAGTTTGTACAAAGCATATAGTAATGCCAGCAGCAATAGGCTGATTTATTCTTCTTCTATACAGATAGCAGCAAGCACAGTCCAACCATTGCAGGTCGTTGTAAGTCACTTATACAAGTGAGGGTTTGCCTGAAACTCTGGCTTCTCTTCACTCATCGCTGGGCACTCACAGGCTGCTCTTTCTTGAATCTCTCCTTCATCCATGTCTTCCAGAAGACCAGCACGGCTGGCCTCATGAGTCAAGTGAGTGGGGTTCTTGGATAAACAAACATCTCCTGAGGGCCTTTCACAGGCAGTGCTGCTTTGCCTTGGCCATCTTAACACGTCTGCATTTTCAAAGAAAGAGAGATAGCAGGAAGCATATTGGCCCATGCTATTTGGGGAGACTATTATTTATCATTCCTTAGCTTGCCTCTGCTGACAGGTGTGACAGGTAAAGGGTGGTTTTGACAGGGTCCCTGTGATGCTGAGGAATGACTTAAAAGCAATTAGGGGACCATGAGCTTGGCTATCAGGCTAGAGTTATTGCCAGCGTATGGTATCCAAAGGTATCCGAGTCCCTTTATGATGGCTGGAAGAATTCTGCTGCGGGACATACTGGACTTTATTGACATGAAGGAATGATGTTAATGGTGCCAGGGGTTTCTGAGTTACACAGATGGACTGGCAGGCAAACAGGAGGTCCACAGTTACTGCCCGCATAGCTCATGTTGGGAAGCCTGGGTACTTCTACCCTGGAATCAGTTTCAGGAGAACGTGTCCTCTTGATCAGGAAAAGGAGAGCCAGATGGTGTGTCCCCCTGTATGTCCCCCATGTTGCATTGACACAAGACTTTGCCATCTACACAGTGTGGGTGATGTGCAGTGTCCGTGTGTTTAATATTAGCTTCTATTCATCTGATTAACACAACCAGGCAACAGGATATATGTGGACCAGTGAACATTACCATTTTACAGGTCAAAGGCAAACACACAAACCAGCAAACAAAAAGGATACCAGAAGTCTTGTGATCCTGCTAATACTTCTCCAGAAGGAGAAGATTGGAAGAATTCTTATTTTTACCTTCTGCATATATTTTTTACCTGAAGCATTTTAATTCAATGCTGAGCACAGAATATGCTAGAGAGATTATCTGGCAATGGCTTTCCCTGCCTGTGATTAAACATATTAGACACAGAGAGATGCAGGTTCTCTCCTCTTTAAAGGAGAGCTTGCCGGTCAGTTGTGGGAAATTCAGTTAGCAGACAGCCTCCAGCTGCCAGCTACTTTACCTGCAGAAACCCACCCATCGAAGGTTGTAACTCTGCTGGGTCACCCAGCATGTGATAAGTGAGCAAGGCAGTGGTATCAGGGCTCCGATTTTGATGATTGCTGGAAAACTCTAACAGTCTACACTGACTCCAGAGGTCCTCGCTGGATCACCTTAGCCACTCCCGAGTCACAATCTTACTTCTCCTTCTACTCAACCTTGCTTTTTCTCTCCAAGGTGCTGATCAAGAATCAGCATCTTAAGCCCCAAATTCCAGGATCTGTTTCCAGTGAACCCAACTTATGACAGTCGGCACCACAAGTGACCCAGGAAAACAGGTGACAAGATGGAATTTTGCAGCCAATCCACTAGGGCCAGGCTGGCAATGAGAATTTCTTCACTGGAAGCCGATGAATCGTGTGAATTTTAGGGGTGTATGGGTAAAAAGAAGTAAGCTGGTGTTTAAAGAGTGATGGAGGAATTAAAAGCTATAGGAACGATAGTATTAGGTGTTATTGCTACACATGATTGATGTGCTACAGAAAAAAATGAATAGGTAAGGACCTCTGGATGTCAGAGGAGAAGGTCAGAGTGTCTCTTTGTTTGCATATAATTAAGATCTTGTCTCCTACTATATGAGCATGGAAAAATCTAAGCTTTGGGGTAAAGAAGGCCAGCATCTGAGTGTCAAAGAAAGCTAAACATGTAATGAAGTCAGATCTATTAGGTCAACCTCAGGACCTAGATTAGAAAAACTTCAATGTAGATCTATATGCGAACACCTCCAAAATGTTTGACTGCGCATCTCTTCCACACCTTCTGTGCTCACAAAATTGCTTCAGTTTTCCTAGATAAGAGGCGGTACTGTCCACCCAAGGCAGTAAGACAGTACTTGGCATCTCACCTCAAAAGCAAAGGCACACATTCCTCTGGATTTGCCTCCAACTGGGCCTGTACATAAGGGTTAAATCACAATATAACCCAACCAGAAATATCCTAAGTCAAATAGAATGAAAAAGACCCAAAGCCTAAGAGGCTGTAAGACTAGGCTGTCATGTAGGAGTGGAGGTAGATCTTCAGGTTACATAGACAAAGGGTCTAGGACCTACATTTTGATGAGGTAGAGTTGATTTATTGGAGCGCACTCTTTTGAGATACAGGATTTGACAGTTGACAAGGATCCTAGGAGATGATATAATATGTGAAAATATTTCAAGATCTTAGGACAAGGGCTCTAAGTTGACAGTTTAAACCCAAAAACTTCAAACATCATCATGGCCCCAGATTAAAGGAGATGTGCGTGGAACCCAGGTAACCAATGGAATCTTAAGACAAGATCCAGTTTATTGTGATCATTTCACCAGTTTGGACACGGAAAACTGAAATAAGTATCATTGATAACTAGCATTTCCCCCACAGTGATCCTTGAAACTAGCCCGACAGCAGGCAAAAACAGTGGCTGAAGACCACAACCTAGGGAGCAGGGGATAGCAAAGACAAAACCGCCGCTGAAGAGCTGGAAGAGGCAGAAGTAATGGTTCCCAGTATGCCTCCATTTAATTCTCTACTGTGGACCCTGCAGAAACCAAACAGAACTTCAGTGATAATGACAGACTACTCCCAGTCACTGCTGCAATGCCACTGTGGCAATTTTGCTGGAGAGCAAAAACTTTCCTTGTTTGTCAATTGCTGGACAAAGGAGCCTACGTGTCTGGTAGCCGAAAGAAAAAAAAGAATCTCCAGGCAGCAGCTATACCCTGTAATTCGATGGGACTCTAAAAAACCATGTTCACAGATCCCATAAAATAGGTAGAGAAGGTTTTTATTAAAACTTTACCTTGGAGGGCAGGGACAAGGGGAAAAAATGAGAACCAAGACCTGTCACGTAAAGGTACAAGATCCCAATAATGAATATAACTGTACTGTATACCTAAAATGTACCAATAAACTCAGTGAGGGGAAAAAAACTTTACCTCTTTTTAAGTTAGGATGAAATGTTAAAACTCAAGACTTCTAATTACATATACATAGTTTTCCTTATAACCTGAAACACTAAAGTTTAAAACACATAGGTGTTTTGTCCACCCATAAAGACCCACAGAGAAGAACAACAAAACATTTTAATATTGTGATAAATAACTAATAGAATTTTCTGCAAACTCTGGCGATATTTTAGAATACATTTTATTTCATTGACAACATTTAATAATCCTACTTAAAATAATGAAGTATTAGACTCTCACTTTTGGTAATAAGATGCAAGATTTTGAAGTTTTTCATTTAATTGGCTCTTACAGGCTATAATAATCAGTTATTTGTAAACGTACAAATAAATTATCCCTGCCACCAATTAATAGAGGATGAATAAATGAATACAATTCATTTTGCTATATTTACTTGATACATTTTTCCATCCAAGTATGAGTTCTTAGTTTGTTACTACAAAAAAATCTGTTAGACTCTAGAGTTTATAAAGCCTGCAATTTAAAATTCCTTTTATTAGATAAAATTGAGAGATACAAGGTAGACATAGACCCAAGACAAAAGGGGCATTTAATGTATGACAAAGATGACAATTCACATTACTGGGGGAAAAGATATAGCATTCAGTACTTGGTGTTACATCAAATAACCACTTAGAAAAATATAAAGTTATATAAATAACACTCTGTAGAGCAAAATTACTGGATCAACAAACATTTAAACATGAAATGTGTGTCTACTTCCATAACTGAAAGTTTTGATTATTTTACTTATTAATTCAGAAAGCATTAAATATTCACTCTGTAACATCCTAAACTCAAGAGACTGAAATGAGTAAGCAAACTTTGGCTCTCCCATATTTAGAATCAAGAGAAAAAGGAAGCAATTACAATAATAATACTATTCACACAGCAACAGACGAATCAGTGAAAGAGAAACCAATTCTAGAAAAGGATCTACAAAAACTGTGCCACTGCAGTTCAATGGAGAAAAGAATGATAGTAACAATAAATGATACTGGAACTACTGCATATCTTTCAGAAAAAAAAGTTAATTTTTATCTCTACCTTAATTTAAAAATCAGTTCAGAAACTAATTTAAACTAGATTTTACATATAAATGTTACAGCTAAAAGGCATAAAGCTTCTATAGGAAACATGAGAAAATGTTTTCATGAATGGGATCTAATTAACAGTTTATCAAGAAAAACACACATAAAAATAACCCTAAAGTAAAATACAACGGTATTTCAGTTCGTGAACTTAATTTTTCCACCATGCTGGAGCAAACTTAGTTGGCCACAAACCGAATTAAATTTGCCCATAATGCCAACTTTCCATCTAACCATGGATTTTGATTTGATTTATGACCAGTTTGGTGTATTATAAAAAGAATTAAGTTTGTATTGGTAAAACAGACTTCATCAAAAAATTTAAAACCCTTCTGACTGAAAAAGACCTTAAAAGAATGGAGAAGAACACTTCTTAGCACAAAAAACCATATGCGCGTTACATACTTGCTAAAAAGGACTAATCTCCTGAACATTTCTAAAACTATTACATAAAAGAAAAGCAACATGATTTATAAATGACCAAAAACTCGTACAGGGACTTTGCAAAAATATCTGCAAATGGCCAATGTGTCTCAAATAATTAGAAAGGTTTCTTATCCTGGTTAGTAAGCAGGGGAAACATTAAAATAGAAGATACCAGCACACACTCACACAATTTATTCTGCTACAGAGTGCAAACAGGTACAACTATGTTGGGAACTGTTTCAAAAGTCAATGCCACTGCTAAATGTGCCGACCAGCAATTCCACTTTTATAACATCGTAAAATGAAAGCACGTACAAGGATGTTCGTAATAGCTTTATTCATAATAGCACAAAACTGGAAACAAACCAAATGCCCATCAAAAACAGAATAGATAAATCAATGTTGTATATTCAATATACTATGAAATAGCACAGAGCATTCAAAAGAACTTCAGCTTTACATCAAAACATGGATGATGTGAAACAAGAAGAAAAGGCCCAAAGGGGCACGGGAAGTGGAAGGGGTGGGGGGAAGGAAATAATGGAAAAAATAAATATGAGAAAAGGAAAAAACAGAAACAATGTCTTTATTAGTAGGGATGGGTGGAGGTTGAAGAGAGGGCAGGGGAATGGGGAAAAAATAAGAACCAAGATATATTATGTCAAGGTACAAATCCCAAATGATGAATGTCATCCTATCATATACCTAAATATATAAACTTAATAAAATAAACTTAATATAACAATATAAATAAATTTTAAAACATGAATGAATATTATGGATGCGATAATGAGTAAAAGACTCAAAGGTGTGTAGTCTGAAATTTAAGAAAAGACCAATAGCAATGCAAGTAAGAGTAGTAATTATCCTTGGAGAACAGGTGGCAGAGTGACTTAGACTGAGAAGAGGGTAAAAATGATAAAAATTTCCCCAGTCCTTTGAAGGAAAATATAAGATGCTCTAAGAGTATAAAACAAAGGAACGGAATCCAGTACGGGGAATCAGGGCAGCCTATGCTAATACATAATGTTTGACAGGTAATGAGAATGCAACTAGGTACAAAGCATTCCAGATGAAACGAAGCATAATGACCCACAACAATGAAAGAACTCAAAGAAGGTGCCTGTGGCGGGAGCAGACCGAGTGAGCGCTTGACATGAGAAGGAGCTGGAGAGCCAGCCAGGCAAAGGCCGGCAATGCAATGCTTTGAGGCCGTATTAAGCATACGCTAAAGCAATGAAAGGCACTGAACTTAGTGGAGGAGGGTACACAGTGGGCAGGGTTGGGTTGTAAACGAACAGGACGGCTGGGTAACCAAGAAGCAGAAGGGAAGAGCCAGGAGAAAAGGCAAGCACACCAGCTGGGATCTGCATCAGGCCTACGGTGATAGGAGATAGCACCTTGGACAGCAGAGGGAGCACCAGGAGCTGCAGCCAGATCCTACCTCTGCAAGTTCCAACTGCTAAATTCTCAGCAAGTGTTTGAGCAATTCGTTAAATCCAGAAATTTCAAAACGTTAAATCACATCAACTTACAGATTAATAAATAAATTATACTCTGACTATAATACAATTGCGTCCTGCTGAACATCTCCTCCCAGCGTTATACCCAATTTGATGTCTCACAATTGGCCACAGTCAAAGTATTTAGGATACATACTTAAATCAGAAAACAATAGTAATAGGATTTTTCTGGCCTTTGTATTTGTAGACTGCGACTTGTAAACATTTATTAGGGCATCGCTGGGTCGGAGAATTAATAGAGATAAAGAGGAATGGATTCGAAGCATATTTCAGGAACAGATTTAATAGAAATTGATAAATACATTACACAGTGAAGCCAGAAAGAGAAAAGTGTCACAGTTAAGGCCAGTTTTTTAGCCAGGTTTTGCAATTTTTCAAATTATGATGGCTCCTTCAGCAGGATAAGAAATACTAAAAGGGGGCAAGGTTGTGAACAAAAAGGTAGCCTGTTTAGCTTTGTATTTTGTGGCTGAGGACTTTTGGATAATTCATGGGAATGTTTTAAATAATACTATTAAATGTACATATGATTTTATAAATATCATAGGATATACATTTTATACATATGCAAAGTTTAGAGGAGAAATCTGCACTGTCTATAAATCTCAACATTTTTAATGACTAGAAGGCACTGATTTCCAGACTCTATCAGATGTCCTGCAATGCCCAGCATCACACTACCACAGATTCAGATTCATCTTAAATCTGGAATGGTCCAACTCCAGAGGATCTTTGAAATTCTAAGGTGAAAGAAAGTGGATAAAGGCATTTACCATTCCTACTCAGATGTGCAGAACTATAAGACAAGCATTGCTCCCATCCTTACAACAAGAAAAAACTCAGACAAATCCCAAGTTCATGATCAACCTTAACCTCATGGAGGAGCTGAAGTTAACAAGCAATCACCTAACTACAAATCTGGAGGGTGTCAAACCCAGATCTATTTAATACCTGGAACAAACTCAGCCAAACAATGCTAAGAATTCGGCTAAAAGTTGAAGAATTGGTGGAGATAAAGAGGGCTGATATGAGCATGAACCCCCAGGGAGGTCTAACTCCACAAGTCCCTCCAGGGCCTTACAAGAATGAGTGGGGAATATAAGCAAAAAGCTTGGCTCACACAAGCTTCAAGAGCAGAAGAGCAGGCACTGCTAGAGAGACATAAAATATCCCAGAACTCCTCCCTGTTCATGTTAAAGAATTAGTAGAAACACATTATACCTTGTAAGAGGTACAGAAATAAAACCCCTTAAACATGCTATGGCAGGGCTCGGCAGGAATACTTGGTAATGCTGACTTATAGTGGGGAACGGCATGGATACATGTGAGAACCACAACCCAGGGACACATTATGTACCTAAAACCAAAGATTAATTGGTAAAAGACTTCCATGAAAAAGCCAGTGAGGGCCAGGGATTTAGCTCAGTGGTTCCACCACCTGCTTCACAAGCACAAGGACCCGAGTTCGATCCCCAGTTAAAAAATTAAAAAGCTAGTGGGCGTTCAGTTAAAGGCACAATTAAATATTTCTATATTTCAAGAGACAGATACTCCCAGAGATGCAATACAAAAGAAAGACAATAAATCTAAGAATAAAGTGGAGATTGAGAGAAAAGACCCTCAGACACCCAGTCCCTCCTTTCAATACAAGATGTTGCTAGAGACTTTGAAGTTTTTGGAGAACCAAGAATAAACATACCAACAAAAGCTTAAACTTTGGCCAAGTCTAGGCTAGGCTAACACACACTCAACACTAAGAATGCAGAGGAGAAAAGATGTACCCATTTATAAGCATAAAGTCTATTGATTTCAACTTTTATTGACCCACTCAAGATGTTTGGCTTTCAGTTGAAAAAAATATTACAAAGCAATTGAATTCAGTACACTTCTCAGAGACAAAACAATCAAAAAACCCAATCAAATACAACACAAATGTTGGAAATGTCAGACAGAAGATTTAAAACACTGTAAACAATATCCTAAAAGTCTTAATGGAAGACATGAAAACCACCTAACTTCACCAAGGAGATAGACATTGTAAGAAATAATCAATTAGGAAATCTGTAAATGAAAAGCACATTAACATATGAAAAATACCTTCTATAGAGATAATATACTTCTTGATATACAGGACACGCTAAGGAAAAAGCAATAAACTTGTGTGTAGGGAACTACAAATTTCAAAAATTCAAACATAGAAAAATAAATTGACAAAAGCATCCAGGATGATGTTGTCTGGGACAAGACCAGACAATTAAAACCCAACATGAAAAAAAAATGTTTTTAAACAATGATCAATAGTTTCTAAATTAAAATGGACATCAACCTGTGAACTAAGAATTTTGGAGAACCCCTAAGAGGGTATGTACCCCTAAGATGTCACATTTAAGCAAATCGCAAAAGGCTGAAAATGAAAAGGGACATCTAGAAAAGAAGATATGCTGTTTATTTTTCAAATAGAATTACAGCAAACATGTCTGAAAACCTTCAAGCCAGAAGACAATGGAGTGACATCTTTAAATTGCTAAAAGAAAATAAAACTTGTTAACCTAAAATTTCTCGGGAAAATATCTTTCAAAAACAGAATCAAAATAGACATTCTGAAACAAACAAAAGCTAAGAAAATCATTTGCCAGAAAATCTGTATAAGAAATACTACAGGAAGTTCTTCCCACAGAAAGAGAATACCAGACAGAGTTTTAGCTGTAGTCAGGTGATGAAGAACAAGGAAAGTGACGAAATGAAGTTCTTTATTTTTCTTTTGAATTGTTTGTTTTTAATTGCTTGTAAAGATAATTAAATAAACCTAACTCAAAAGTAGTAGCAATGTTTGTCACATTTCTATGGTACATAAAAATCAAACATGTGACAAAGAGTTGAGCATGTACTTATCAGAATGGCTTTTCGATACATATGAAACTTAGAATTATTATAATATAGGCCCTGGATAACCAGAAATGTATGTTGGGAACACTTGGAATAAACACTAAAGCATTGTTATTTTATTTATTACTAGATAAAAATTAAAATTGGAAAGTATAATACAATTCTCTACCCAAGAGAAGACAGATAAAGAGGAAATATATGAAACAAAGGCAAGAAGGAAAGGATACAACAGCAAACAAGATGGTGTATATCGTTTTAGTGCATCTGTTTAATGAAATAACTGCCTTAATAATTTCATTCAGATTTTTAAAAATGCTAGCTTAAAACTGGCTGAACCACTATTTTGTAGGCTTATTTAACAAGAGTGAAACTAGAAGGTTATTAAAGTAGCCCAAAAGGCAGCAAGCATCTTTGTGTGCATCTCCGTCACTGTTGCAAGGCCTGTACCTAAACCTGATGCAGAATTCGTAGTGCTTGAGCCAGTTCTTGGCCTCACCGCATGGTGTTCTGGATGCTGTGAGTCTGCAAGACACTGGCTGTGGGTTCCTCTGCTAGGCTTCCGCTGGGACTGTGCAACCTCGGCAGAGTGCACTCTGTATATTCTCCAGAAGCATGAGGAACATTCCATAGGCAACATCCTCCAAGAATGTCGCAGCTTCACGGTTTTCCTCTTCTGGCTAATATAAGCTAGTCACCTGTACAGCAGCCTTACCCGGTGAGGGTAAAACACCAATGTCTTTTGCTAGTCACACAATTAGGGCAGCAAAAAGCTGGGCCTACTCTTCTGTCAGGTTAGCTGGCGGGTCTTTGCTAATTGCCTTCTGAATGTTACTGCAAGAGGCAGGAGGACCACACTGCTGCGATGATCCAATGGCAATACAGAGCTGACCTGCTAGCCAGTTCACAAAGTCTCGTAGCTGCATGAGCTGGCCAGCCATAAGATAATATATTTTAATACACATGTAGAAATAATCACATTTTCTTCAAAGGATATAAATGCATCATGCATGTTAAATAACAAAGAATACCAAGTTAAGTTAAAAAGGAAGGCCTAACTTTATGCAGTCTCCAAGAAACCCATTTTAAATGTACATACATAGTATAGAAAGAGAGAATAGAAGAACCTAAATCAAAGATGAAGCAGAAGTACTTATAGTAGTAGATTTCAGAACACAAATATTATAAAGTCTACAGAGAGATTTCATAGCTATAAAAGAGTCACTCTTCAATTTTCCAATAGCTAACATTCTTAAATACCTATGCTACTAACAACATGGCCTTAAAATATATGAAACAAACTGAAAAACTGATTAGGGAAGTGGCTGAATCCAAAATTGTTGTTGGAAAATTTAACACTCTTCCCTTAGTAATTCTTGGAACAAGTACACAGGATATTAGAAAGCAAATAGTTGAACAAAACAAAACTATCGATTGAACTTAACTGGCATATCGAACAATCTACACAACAACAAAACACATTCGGGACATTCACCAAGAATATGCTATTAGTCATCAAATAAAACCCAACAATTTATCACACAGTTAGATTAGAAATCGGTGACAGAACAAACACGAAAATCTCCAAATAGTTCAAAATCAAACTAAGAGTTAAAGGCAGGAAGTCACAAGGGAAATGTTAAACATAAATAAATTGATCCAAAATGAAAACCAAACAAAAATATATGCGATTCAGTGAAATCAGTACTTTATGAAAGTGTATAATGCCATGTGCATATATTAAAAAGAAGGTCCAAAGTCAGTAATCCAAATTTCTACATTAATAAAAAATTAAAGCAAAATAAACTCAAGGAGAGAATAAGAAGATAATGAAATTAAAAGCATCAATCAATAGCATTTAAACAAAATTAATGAAACCCAAATATAGATCTTTGTAAAGCCCCCCAAAAAAGAGATTTAAATTTTCTCCAAAATAATCTATAGATTCAACTTAAATCTCAAATTGGTAAGAAAAAGAGAAAAGTATCACAAGTTTAAAACAGAAAAATTGGTAAATGCCATAAATTCATAAAAGAATGAGTACTAATAAATATAGGAAAAGTTGGTCAACTTTTTTAACCCTGAGAAAATACACATTAAAAATAAGAAGGTGTAATTTGTGTTTATCTGATTAGGGAACTATTTTAAATGATATAAAATAGCTAATGTGATTATTTTTAAAAGTATAGGAAAATGGACAGTCTGGGGTGGGAGAAGACAACTTTCTTGGCCTCTATGGTACATTCTAAACACTCTTTCCACCCAAAATCACCACTGCTCAAAAATGTACATGAAGGAGATAATCACACAAGTTTGCAAAAACTTAAACACCAATATGTTCAATGCAGTAGTATGTGTAATTGTGATAATTTAATAAAGATATACAAATTCATTGGGAAATGGGTTATTTTATTGTGTAGAACAATAAGAGACTCTCAGTCGTTTCCAAGGCTACCACTAATGATTGTGAATCCCACTAATCTGATAAACACTCAACATTCAATTTCAGAGCCTCGTATACACTTGAACCTTAAGGATCTCAAGGTTTAATTGAGACAGACTTAAAACTAATTTCCTAAAATAACATGAAAATTTATAAGATGAAGTTATCCACAAATTATTAAGGAAGTAAAGAAAAGAAAAAAAATCAATTCAGATGGCAATTAAAAGTCATGTTTGCTGCAGGGTTGACACTTTTCCCATTTTCCACTAAATATTCTCAATAAACATTTGTTAGATAAGCAATTTTCAAACAAAGCTTCCAACAAAGATCTTCCATGAGATGTGCTAAAGTAAAGTGCCAAGACTTTTTCCAGTATTGGTAAACAAGCAAACAAAACCCCCTGCACCTGATGGGTGTTTTATTAGTCAACTTCATATGCTGTAGTAAAATAAAATTCTGTAGGCAATTATTTTGTAGAGGAAAGGCTTATTTGTCTCATAGTTCTGGAGGGTCCACTTCAGATCAGATAGGCCCCTTTCCCTCTGATGAAAGTACCACATCCCTAATGACCTAAGGACTTCCCACTGAATCCCAATTCTTCATAATCCACCACAGCTCCCGACAGTGCCACTTTGAGGACTAAGAAGGGAGCACTACTTAGATTAAAACCAAATTAGAATATGTCTGGTAAAGCTACACTTACTGAGGATGGAAATGATTAAACCCACTTCCCTTTCTATTGTTATAAATATTGGGCCATGCAAGTAACTAACTTGCTGCTTGAAAAATATGAACATGATTCATACTAATCTTTCAATTCATGCCATGCACCCAAACCTTTCAAAATCGAGGAAAATTTTAACTTTTGATTTCCCTCCATCTAGAAAAAAAAAAAACAACTAAGAATTAAGTGATAACAAGACTATGCATTGCATAATATTTGAAGATAAATCACTGGTCAGACTTTTAGGGAGAAGAAAAGGAAAGAAAGAAGCAATTAATTTTTTTCTCCCTTAGAACAATTAGGTGCGTGAGTTACAGATGACCTGCAAAACTACTGTATAATTTTAACATTTGACTGGCTTTTTCCAAAAATCTCACTGATGTTCTTTCCAAGCATAAATAATGGAACTTTGGCTTCCTCAACTTAAAGGAAACAAAATTTCCTTCTGTGCTTTTCTATTTCTTTGTTATGATACTTTAATGCCGCCAATATAATTGATTCCCCTCTTTCTCTTGAAGTTGAATGCTCATTCTTGATTCTTGAATGATAGGATTTGTTTCTCTGAAGCTCTGATGAATGAGGTGTGAGTACTTCTCTAAATCTTTTCTTTATGTCCAAAGGATGTACTGGGAGGAAGAGAACTGCTGCTTATCAGAATTGGAGACTCAGCTTGTCACACTATGAAATAACTGACCACCTCTAGCACAAATAGAAAACAAGCAAAAACACTTATAAAACCCTAATAGAGAAGGTAAACATTCCTCTCATCCTTGTCCAGAAAGTCCCAAATCATAATCTGAGATAAGGCACATAAAAAAATATATATTTTAAGTGATGCATTTAAATGCTCGTTAACCACTGCAAAACCTCAAGAAACAATGTGAAACCTGGAAACATCACAGGAGCTAATCAATGTGATAACCAATTTGATAAGCACATTATACACATTGTCACTGCTTTTTACATTGCTTCTTAAAAAATCCTATCATTAATTTCCTTCAAAGGTGAAAGCAATGTTACTCTCATCTCTTAATTAACAGTAAACTGGAAAGTCGCAGAGTTGAAATCATTGAAATTGAGAACCGAACCCAGGCTCATGTGCACTCAGATTCTTGTCTAAATGATATGGTCTCAATAACAGAAACTGGAAAGGAAGGAACACTGAATATGTTCTTTAACAGTTGGCCAAACCTTGAGAACAAAGCCAACGTGCACCTTTTCATCACACTGTACAAACCAGAAGAGCACTGCTCCTAACCTGAGCCAAAAAGAGGAAGGAGTCAAGGGCCATAATTATTTGTGATACTTTTGTTGGAATCAAATGGGATAGAATTTGAATAAATACAATGATAGGCCATTAAATCTACTTTAAAAGGGTTCTGCTTTACAGACTTGTTACTTTGTGAAAGTTGAGTTTTACCTATTTGCTGCTCGTGTAATTTAAAAGCTCTGCAGCAGGCAGATGGGAAAATGCAGCAGTGCAAAAATGCAGTTCCTAATTTTTCAAGACAGCGCCTTTCACATGTAACTATCTGCAAAACAAGATATTTCTGAGATTTTAGGTTGATATTGCATTGCATCAAAATTTTGTCTTTTGGGCTGGCAATTTAACCTCAGTGGTTCCGCCACCTGCCTCACAAGCACAAGGGCCTGAGTTTGATTCCCCGGTACCAAAAAAGCAAAA
>NW_022900925.1:32062498-32090328 GCF_012274545.1 Fukomys damarensis
AAAAAAAAAAAAAAAAAAAAAAAAAAAAGAAAGAAAGAGAAAAAAATTTGTCTTTCTTCCCTTAAATTTGTCACTTTTATTTTCTTTTTTATTTAAAGGTAATATAAATTGATAATAATAAAGAAAAGCATTATTCTTACTTCTCTGACATAACAAAACAAAATTCATAGCAAAATAATTACAGGATAATAATAGTTCATACACTGACCATAATATTATTAAGAATGGCCAAAATGTTATTCAGAGTGCAAGCAAGTCATTGACAAAAGAGAACCGATACTAGAGCAAAACTTTCTCTTTAATGAGTTGTGAGAAACTAGTATTACTGTATGAATGAAATCAATTAGCATACATATTGAAATATTCATATATATTAAAACATTCCTGAAACAATGAACAGATAATTTGAGTAATTATTTGAACTTCTTCTTACTTCTCATTAAGCTATCTTCTATTTTCCTTTCTCTCCATGTCTTTCGCTCTATGTTATAAGAGAAACCATGTAATATCTAACCTGTGTGTCTAATTTATTCACTTAACAATATATTCTCAAATTGCATCCATTTGTCTATGAAAGCTTCCAGTTTATCTTTCTTTTCTTGAATTTTTCACTTTTAATTTTTTCCTGTCTTCAGTCCTACTCAGTACCAAGAAGCTTTCATCTCATTTCGTCTCCGCTAAGAACGAACTTTCCTGTTCATGGCCTCTGTAAAATACATCGAATATAGTCACTGAGAGATGACCCTAAGTTTCCATTTCAGATATCTTTGGCCTGTAGGTCCATGAATTTAAGATAATTTGTGGTATGTTTCTCTTATCCTTCCTTTGTCTCTATGCATTTATTTATATACCCCTGTCTAATTGAGTCTTGTTTTCTTGCCCTTCTGGCCACAGATATAACTTTATCTTAGTCCCTTTCAGGTCTTTTTCTTATCTTCCTACTCTACCTGGACTGAACTCCTACCTGGATCAGCTCTTCACATCTACAGATATTCATTCATCTGTTCCTCCATCCATCCATTCACTATTCAGTCAATCATCAATCCCTTCATTTAATAATGCAACAAATGGTCACGGGATATCTGGTGCACCATTACCTTTCATGAGAATTACAAACAAAAATGATGTCATGTTATTAACAATTAGCGTTATTTCTATCAAACATCTCATGGCCAACAAAAATAAATAAGCTATGGTGGGAAGCATAACCAATTATAATATTCAATGTGAAGGGAGCACAAACACAAGACATTCCATTTTATTGGTATGAGGAAATAGTTTGGTTATGTATTTTTTTTCCCAAAAGTGAAATCTGTCACTTGGATTCTGAAGGTGCTTTGAAAAGTCAAACTTATCACATTCATCTTCTTGATGGATGAAGTTAATTGTTACATAATAATCACAGTTTATCATAATGTATTTGTAAATTCCATCTTTGTTGGTTATATCATTGCCCTTTTTCTCTATTAAATAGTAATGTAACAATGTACCTACACTTTTATACTTATAAGAATAGCTAGAATGGATCATGTGAGTCAAAGAAATGGTGTCTTTGATACAATTTGCCAACATGTCTTTTATAAGTTTCAAAGACCCTTGCCCACTAACTGTCTAAGAGGAGCCAACTCACAACACTTCCCAGTATTGAGAAATATAAACTTCTTATAAATTCAATTTAGTACATGATAAAGCATACTTTACTATTACATAAGTTTGTCTTTACTTGATTATCAATAAAATTTAAATATTTCCATGCATGTTACTGGAATTTCTGGAGCTTATTACTTTACCTGATGTATTATTAATGTTTCTTCTGATGACTTACTGAAAACTCTTTATAAAAGTAACATTTTATTAGAACCATATTATAATTAGGAATTATTATTTTAAATGTTGTAGAGTCTCTTTTAATTAAATGAAATATACCCACAACAAATGACTAAAAGACCCGGTGCTACATGACTGAGTGCACAATGCTTTTCTCTGTCTTTTGTGAGTTGTCCCTAAAATAGTGATCTCCTAGTAAGAGTAGAAATAAAATCAGAACAAAAAGCACACAAAGGGGAATTAGCAGGGGGAAATTTTTTATGCTTTTCAGACATCAAAATTAGAAAGAGGCACAATGATAGTGGAAACAACAGTGGAAAAGAGATCCCAGAAGAGACAGAAGGGAGGTCAGCAAAGGTGGAGGTGCATCTATCTGCTCAGGAGGCCTCCAGAGAGGGTCCTGGGGAAGAGCATGGGAGTGAAGAGGAAGCTGGGCTTGTTCAAGGGAGCATCTCCTGGTTGGCCAGCCTTAGTCCTCTGCCATGCCTGGCCTATGGTAAGAGACAGCTGGATGCCTAATGTAGGCAAACAAGCCAACAGAGGTAACCCACTCGATGAAATTCAGTGTGTTCCTTGAGAGAGCCAGGGTTGCCTGCCCCTGAGTGGGGACAGGAGAGTGAGCAAGGAAGGACTCCAGCCAGTCAGGGACTGTGCTCACCACCACAAGACCAGCTCCTCCACACATCCCAGTCAGCTATGAAAGACTGAGCAAGTGGGGCAGGGGTGGGGGGTGTTTATTTCATTTTGACGATGAAAAGTTTTCTTCTTTGCTTTTGCTCTGTTGTGTTTTGGAGACAAGATCTCACTATGTATCCAGGCCGGCCTTGGATTTACTAGTTGGCCGCCAGTTCATGGTGATTCTTCTACCTCAGCCCGCCAAGAGCCAGGATTGCAGGCCTGCACCACCACGCCTGCCCACAGGTGTCCATTTTATGGAGGGCAACCTATTTATGTTTTGGGGAAGTTGCTTCCACTGGGGCTTACAAAATGCACTCTAAGTGCATAATGAATTTAAATATTGCTTATATTTTCAGTTTTAAACATTTTAAACACAATCCTTCAAAATTACATTTCCTAAGATATCATAAGACCTACCCTAGTTTATCAAATATTAAATTTCCAAACACTATTGTTGCCCAGTCTGGCAACTTGGCAACTTAACAAAACCTTCTTTAAAAATATAGAAATTTTTAAAAGGCTGAGGATGTAATTCAGTATGAAGACCCTAGGTTCAATCCCCCATACTGCCAAAAAATGTATGTACTAAAAGACATCAAGTGTACTATCACATTCATCTTTCGGAAGCAGTTTCTCCTGAAGACGTGTTTCTTTGGTCCTATTTCAAGTAGTCTTTCTTCATATAATTATTTCCTGGAGTTTTTTTTAGTATAGAGATCTTTCCCTAGGGACCATTGTCTCCTAGATCCTATTTCTTTCCCTTTCTTGTTTCCTTAGTATATTCTGGGATGCATATCTTCCAGCCATTTCCAGGAAAAAAAATGCACAGGAGATAACATTTTCTATATGTCCTGCTGGTCTACAGTTGCCCTAGTATTTAATTGATATGAATAGACTGAGGGTCGATTTCTAGGTTGGAAATTATTTTCATTCAAAGTTTTGAAGGCATTTGTACACTATTGTTCAGTTCTGCTGCCTCTTTCGAGAAACATTTTGTTATTCTGACTCTTGGTGCTTTGCAATTACCTGCTTTATCACCCCAGGATCTTGTAGGCTGGCTTCTTTCTCTTGTGCAGTCTGAACTTTCACAGTAATTCATGAGTTAGTTTTGACCCACTTTGCTGAGTACTCAGTGGATCCTTCAAATCTAGTAAGGTGAGTCCATCTGGGCTCTTACATTCTGGAATTATTTCATTTTTGTCCATTTTTCTCCTTTCTCTCTTTCTGAAGCTCTTCCTGCTATTGTATTTCCTTTAGCTTTCTTTTTGTTTATTCCTCTTTTCCCAGTTGGACTCTACTTTCTGATGTAAATTCTCAACTTTATTATCCAATCCTGCTCTTCTGAAATCATTTTAATGTCCTTAACATCTATTTTGTTGTCAAAACATTCTTTTATTTTATTCTTGTTCTTGATACCTTTGTTTTTCTTTGGGGGGGGGTTGTTGTTGTTGTTTGTTGTTTGTTTTTTGGTTTTTTTGGTAGCAGGGATCTAACTTGGGACCTTAAGCTTGCAAGGCAGGCACTGAAACCACTGAGCTAAATCCATGGTGTGTGGGCATTTTAAATTCACTCCTTTTCACTATATCTTGAAGTAGTTGGTTTCTTCCTAGTCTCCTTAACATTTTTTGTGTAGGTCTTAAATTTTCATGTTTCCACATATCTTAAGACAATTCAAAAGTTAATTAGAATTTAAATGCTATGAACACAAGAGGGACCTGCTTCACAGTGAAATGAAATGGTCTGACTGAACCATTTCTTTTAGATCCTTCTTCCCAGTGCTATGGTGGTTAGTCTTTTGTCCTGGACCAGTCAAACTTACCAGCAAAACTTCTTAAGCTCTGCAGATGGAGCGCATAAATGGAACTCAGCTTTCTAGGAGCCACAAGAAAGGAAGGAGGTGGAGGATCTCCACAGTCAGTAATTAACTAGTCACTTACTTTCTTCTCGGAGGACTAGCACTTGACTGAGCTAGCACTCCTGTTATCTCCCCAAGAGAACAAAGCTTCAGCCCTCTGCCAGCACACAGGGAAGGACAATCATCCCTGTGTGTGAAGGCAGAGATGGAACCTTCAAGTCAGTCAGTATACCAATCACTCTTCTTCTCAGCTCCATAATCGCCCACTACCTAACATTCCCTTGAATCTGTCCTCACCTCCCTGAACCTTGGATAGATAGAACACAGGAAACATCACTCTGCCTCTCTGTTTTCCCCATTAGCAGCTTAGAGTCCATATTTTTCCATTCTACAAATCAGCATGGTACTATTCTCCCATCTACTTTTGTTTCTTTTTTATTTTTTATTCATTAAGTTTATTGGTACATTTTGGGTATACAATATGACATCATTGGGATTTGTACCTTTACATAATCTATCTTGATTCTTATTTTTCCCCATTTCCCTAATTTCCCTTAAACCCCTCCACTTCTCCCTATTTACAAAGACTTTGTTTCCATTTTTTCCTTTTCCCATATTTATTCCTTTCCCTTCTTTGTTTTCCCCTACCCCTCTCACACCCCCTACCCCTTTAGACCTTTGCTTCCTGTTTCACATTATCTATTATACATTTTGATCCTCATTTACATTTTCAGTTTCTCAAACCACAGACTATTCAGTATTTACACATGAGTGTCCTATTTATTTCACTTGAGTATGGCCTCAGTGTAAATCAATTTAACTATAAATGTCTCTAGTTTCTTATTCATTTTGGCTGAGCAATACTCCATTTTATTTAAACACACACATACCCACATGCATGCACAAGCACACACACACACACACACACACACACACACACACACACACATACACACACACATCTTCTTTATCCAGTCTCCAGTTGATGGGCAATTGGACTTGTTTCCACGTTTTAACTATTATAAACTGTGCCACTGCAAACATCTGCCATCTACTTTTCTGTTTCCAAAGTATTTCCCTAGTTCTTTATCCTGTATTTACTTTGAGCAAGCATTTCCATTAATTTTTTAAAAATCAGTTTCATGAGGGAGCACTACTAAATATGTATTCATCTTTTTCACCCTAACAGGAAGTTTCCATTAATTCTTTACACAATTTAGTAATTAAAGAATCTAAGACTAATTTCCTACCCAGAAGACCCGCCCCTTCCCCAATAATTGACAAATAATATCTGTGGCCTCCCGCCCACTCTGTGAAGTCTGAGGAATTCCCATGTGGGAATGAATATGTAGAAAAAAATAATCAGAAATGTAGTTTTTGGTTCTGGCAGGCCTGCCCTTTCAACTCTGTGTGCCAGAAGAGCCCAGCTGTGCTGGTGACAACACAGCATCGTTCAGGCTCCACCCCCATCCCCACCTGCCACCTCCAGACAAGGGAGCAAAGGCCTCTCTGAGAATTCTAGATGAAAATTGAAGCCCATTGGAAAAGTGAAGAAAACCTGAGATAAAGGCACACCATACCACCATAGTTGGTAAGTTGAATAGACCAGCACATCACATCAGAACCTGGTCTAACTTCAGGGAAAAGACAGCTGGAACCTGTAGTAGAACTCTTGTCAAAGATCCCAGTTGGCCTTGCAGCCAAAAATCAACCTGTACCTCAGGGACAACTGCTGGCTTGCTGAGACTAATTAACATAGACCTGCACACTCCCTTCCCACACTGTCTATTGTGTCAACAGAGGCACACCATGAAGGAGGCCCTCTGTTTCTGTTTGTATTTTTTATTTTCAAAGTAATATTTTTCTTTTATCTTCAATCATTTATAAATTTTATCTTTTTCTTTTCTCTTTTTCCCTTTTTTGATCTTCTTTTTCTTATCTTCCTCTCTCTCTCTCTCTCTCTCTCTCTCTCTTTGATCTCCATTACTATTCCTTTTGCTCCTGTTCCTGTCCGAATTTGAATTTTTTTCTTTTCCTTTTCTTCTCTTTTTCATTCTCTCAATTGCCATTAATTTTAAACGAAAATGATTACAGTCTTTAGCCTCCCCATTGCTGTTACTTTGTTTTATTCTTGGGTATAATTTATTCTGTCTTCTCCTCTTCTCTTCAACAGCTCCCTAGAATTTGTGTGATCTTCCTGTGTCCTCTGACCTCACTTCTAACTTTTCTCTATCCTATCTATCCCTCCCTCCCCCAACTCCTTCTAAATCTCCATCTTGATGGGTAAAGTTGCTACATTCAAGAGTTTATTCACTATAAACATATTTTGGGCTGGTCTGCGATTTTGATTTCATTCACATGGTTAAAGGTGATAGATTAATAACTACCATAAATTGTCATTTTCTAAGCTATGCTTGATGGCATTATGTTGCTGATTATCTCACTTGGGTTAAGGAGTTGTGTTTGATCTAATCAGTTGTCCTCCCTGGTATAATGAAAGTGAGTTTGCCTCAGAGACATTAGAGACTCAAAACCTAACAACCAGCTATATCTGGAAGATCGAAGTATTAACCCAGGAATTAAACTAAGAACAGTACCTATGACAAAAATAGAAATGCATAGGCATTTTAACAAAACATAAACACAGACTTCCACCCCAACAAAGGTAACTCTTGGGGAAATGAGGTAGAAAATTCTGACAGTCAACCATCTGGACACCCTGAACCTATAGCACAGGAAGTAACAAAACAAATAAATGAGGCTCTAGAAAAATTCAAAACAAAAATAATTTCCAAGATAACTACAGAGATGGTTAGCACAATGAAAAACATGATTAGAGACTCTAGAACAGAAACAGATAAAACAACAGATGATCTCAGGACCATGATGGAAACCATGAACGCCCAGCATAGGACAGAAATAGAAACTTTGAATGCCCAACATATAAAGTAAATTGAATCCATTGAACAGATTCAAATAAATATATCCAGGAGATTAAAAACTCTATAAAAAGCATTCACAGCAGGATGAAAAATGTGAAGATAGAATTTCATATATAGAAGATAGGATTATGGTCAGTGACTATGAAAAGAGAGATCTCTTAAAAACAGTAGGGGACCATGAGAAATAAATCCAACAACTCTTAGACAATGCAAAGAAGAATAACATAAGACTGATAAGAATCCACGAAGTAGCAGGAGAAAGTACAAATGATATAAAAAACTGTTCACAGTATTAATGACAGAAAACTTCCCAGAGGGGAAGAATTTGAAATACAGATAAGTGAGGCATATAGGACTTCATCCAGCCATGATAAAAAAATCTACACCTAGACATATAATAATCAAGATCCCAGAAATCTAACAGAAGAACAAAATACTACAAGCAGTTAGAGGAAAAAAAAAATCACATGCCAAGGAATGCCCATCAGAACCACAGAAGATTTTTCAACACAAACCCTCAAGTCAAGGAGAGCCTGGAACAAGGTATTCCAAGTCCTAAAAGAAAACAACCTCCAACCTAGACTGATGTATCCTGAAAAAATATCTTTCATAATTGATGGGGAAATAAGATATCTCCACAAGAAAGAACACAGGAGAAATTTCATGAACACCAAGCTGGCACTCCAAACACATATAAACAATACCCTAGAAAAGGAAAATGAAGGACACAATACCATGAGGCCCAACAGAGAAAATATACCAGGCAAGGCAAGAAATTAAAGGAAGAGAGGGAAAAATAAAAAATAAAAGAATCAATAGGAAAATAACATGACAATGAAAAGTCAATACATAACAGTTATAACCATCAATGTTAATGGTATAAATTCACCAATCTAAAGAAACAGGCTGGCAGAATGGATTAAAAAGCAAAATCCAACAATATGCTGTATACAAGAAACCCAATTAATCCATAAAGAAATTCATAGACTGAGAATAAAAGGATGGAAAATAGTTCTCCATGCAACAGGAGCCTGGAAAAAAAGCAAGAGTAGCTATCTTATTTGCAGACAGAATATATTTCAAAGCGAAACTAATTAAGAGAGACAAAGAAGTCCACTACCTTCTTATAAAGGGGACAACACAAGAGGAAGAAATGACAATCATAAATATATATGCACCAAATACTAATGACCCCAACTATACAAAACAAATATTAATGGATATGAAAAACCAAATAAGCACTAATACAATTGTAGTGGGGGACCTCAATACTTCAGAGGCACAAATAGACAGATCATCTAGACAAAAAAATCAACAACAAAATAACAACTGAACCAAGTCTTAGGACAAACAGATGTCTACAGAGTGTTCCACCCCACAAAATCAGAATATACATTCTTTTAGGCTGCACAAGGGTCATTCTCCAAAACAGACCACGTGCTAGCTCACACAACATGCTTAAGTAAATGCAAAGGAATTGAAGTCATCCCCTGTATATTATCTGACCATAGGGTAATTAAACTGGAGATCAATAGCATAAGAAACTGCAAGAACTTCACAAACACATGGAAATTAAATAACATCCTGCTGAAAAACCATTGTGTCACAGAGGAAATTAAAGAAGAAATTAGACAGGTTCTACAATTAAGTGATAATGCCAATGTGACATTCAGGAATCGATGGGATACAATAAAAGCAGCTCTACAAGGGAAATCATAGCAGTAAATGCCCATACTAGGAAAACAAAGTGAACTCAAGTAAACAACCTAATGCTTAACCTTAAGCTCCTTGAAAAAGAGGAGCAAGACAAACTGAAAGTTTGTATAAGGGAGGAAATTATAAAAATTGAACAGAAATGATTGCAATGGAGACTAATAGAATGATACAAAATAATAAATGAATTGAAGAGTTGGTTTTTTGAAAGAATAAATAAAATTGATAAACCCTTAGCCAGCCTTACCAAAAAAGGAAAGCAAAGGCTCAAATTCATGTCATTAGGCATGAAAAAGGTGAAGTCACAACAGATCCACCAGAAATCCAGAGGATCATCAATACCTACTTCAAAAACATGTACTCTAATAAAATGGAAAATACAGAAGAAATGGACAGATTCCTAGATACATATGAACTTTCAAAGTTGAACAAAGAACACATAAAAAGTCTAGACACTCCAATTACATTTAGTGAAATTGAAAATATATTTAATAAATTGGATATAATTAAAATATAATTAAAACATTACCAATAAAGAAAAGGCCCCAATGTCTTCACTGCAGAATTCTACAAGACATTTGGAGAACTATTGCCACTACTCTTTAAACCCTTCAGTGAAATTGAAAGGGAAACAATACTTCCAAATTCATTCCTGGAACCATTACTTTGACTCAACCAAAAAAGAGAACTACAGGCCTATCTCTCTAATGAACACAGATTCCAAAATCCTCAGTAAGATACTGGCAGACAGAATACAGACGATCATCAAGAAGATCACACACCCTGACCAAGTCAGATTTAACCCAGGGATCCAGGATGGTTCAACATTTGTAAATCAATAAATGCAATACACTTTATTAATAGAATCAAGGACAAAAACCATAGGATCATCTCAATAGATGCAGAAAAAGAATAAAACAAAATTCAACACACATTCATGATAAAAAATTCTTACAGAAAATTGGAATTGATGGTCTTTATCTCAACTTGACAAAGGCTATCTATGAAACACCAACAGCCAACATCATACCAAATAGTCAAAAACTGAAAACCTTCATGCTAAAATCAGGAGCAAGACAAGAATGTCCACTATCCCCATTCCTGTTTAATATAGTTCTAAAAACATTACTCATAGCAATTAGACAAGAGAAAGAAAGAAATAAAAGGAATAAAGATAGGAAAGGAAGAAGTTAAGCTATCACTATTTGCTGATGATCTGATACTCTACATAGAAGACCAAAAAAACTATGCCAAAAGACTGCTAGACTTAATTGATAGATTCAGTAGAGTAGCTGGATACAAGGTCAACATTCAAAAATCAATACCCTTCTTGTGCACAAACAACAGACTCACTGAGAAAGAAATTAGGGAAACAATTACTTTCCCAGTAACATCCAAAAAAATGAAATATATAGGAATCAGTCTAATGAAGGAGACAAAAGACCTCTACACTGAAAATAACAGCACACTGAAAAAAAGAGATAGAGGAGGATATAAGAAGACGGAAAGACAACTCTTGCTCCTGGGTAGGAAGAATCAACATAATGAAAATGGTCATACTCCCAAAACTGCTATATAGTTTCAATACAATCCAAATTGAAATCCAAAACAGTATATTTCACAGAACTAGAAAAAACAATACAAAAATTCATTTGGAACCAGAAGAGACCTAGCATAGCAAAAGCCATTCTAGACAACAGAGATGTGACAGGTGGGTATCACAATCCCCAATTTGAAACTATACTACAAAGCCACTGTGATAAAAACAGCATGGTACTGGCAAAGAAACAGGCCCAAGGATCAATGGAATAGATTAGAAGATATAGAAATAACACCTCAGCTACCTCATCCTTGACAAAGGAGCCAAAAGTCCTCACTGGAGGAAAGATAGCTTCTTTAATAAATGGTGTTGGAAAAACCGACTTTCAACTTGCCAAAGATTAAAACTAGATCCCTATCTTTTACCATGCACTAAACTAAAATCCAAGTGGACTAAAGATCTAAATGTTAAAAAAGAGTCACTAAATTTGCTGGAAGATAAATAAGGCAGAACTCTTGAAGACATCGGCATGGGAAAAGACTTTATGAACAAATCCTCAATAGCACAGGAACTAGTAGAAAGAATCAACAACTGGGATCTCATCTTGATAAAAAGCTTCTGCACTGCAAAAGAAACCATCAACAGAACTAAGAGACAACCTACAATGTGGGAAAAATTTTTACCAGCTGCTCCTCAGACAAAGGACTATTATCTAGACTATATAAAGAACTCAAAAAAATCAGACCCCCAAACATAAAGAACCAATTCAAAAATGGGCATCTGAAATGAACAGACATTTCTCAGACAAAGAAGTAAAAACAGCAAGTAAATATATGAAAAAAATGTTCCACATCACTGGTCATTCAAGAGATGCAGATGAAAACAACGCTGAGATTCCACCTTAACCCAGAAAGAATGGCTGCTATCAAGAAATCAAACAATAACAAATGCTGGCAGGACTGTGGGGAGAAAGGAACCCTTCATTGTTGGTGGGAGTGCAGACTGGTGCAACCACTGTGGAAATCAATATGGAGATACCTCAAAGAACTGGGATTTAGAGGTTCCATTTGACCCAGCTATCCATCTGCTGGGTATTGTTCCAAAAGAATTAAAAGAATCATACAACAGTGATATATGTCCACCCATGTTTATAGGGGCACAATTTATAATAGCTAAAACTTGGAAACAGCCTAATAGTCCATCAACTGGAGACTGGATAAAGAAGAAGTGGTTTGGGCCAGGAATTTAGCTCAGTGGTTCTGGTTCCTTCCTTGCAAGTGCAAAAACCCAAGTTCAATACTTGGTACCCCCCCCCAAAAAAAGATGTGGTTTTTCTATAAAATAGAGTATTACTCAGCCATAAAGTGGGAAGGAGAGGGGAAAGGAAATAAGGGAAAAGAAAAAATGTGAAAAAATGAAAAAATGGAAACTAAGTGTTTGCAAATAGGGAAGGGTGAAGGGGGTGAAGGGAGGGCAGGGGTGTGGAAAAAAAACAAGAACCAAGATATATCATGTAAAGGTACAAGATCCCAGTGATAAATGTAACTGTATTGTTTGCTTTAAATGTACCAATATAGTTAATGAAAAAAAAAACCTAAAACTTGTTTTTATGTTTTACTTACCTATTACACTGAACTGTTTCACTAATTGTGAATGCATCATCTAGTTTTTTGATATTTCTCCACTTAAAATTTCCAAATAAAACTATTTTTACATCTATATTTATTTCATGTTTATATGCAAATATATAAAATATATGTATATATGTTATTTCATGTTATTGCATTTACTACAACATATATGTGTGTGTGTGTATACTAATAGCTATTTTTAATTGCAAAGTTTCTAATGGCTTTGCCATTAAGTTTCTTTTTAATTAGTTGTTAGTAATACACCTTTTAAAATATTAAGAGAATGTCATTCATACCATCTTTAAAAAGTATCAAAGCTATGTAATGAAGATAAGAAAATATTTCATGTTACATTAAATTCATACCCATTTCAAAATTATTTACAACTAACATATTGGTATGGAAATTGTTTTCAGAACTGATTTTCTAAAATAAAAATTCCCCATTTGTGACTTATATTAAATAGTTATTGAGGGCTGGGAATTTAGCTCAATGATTCTGCCACCTGTCTCACAAGCACAAGATCCTGAATTTGATCCCCAGTACAAAAAAAAATTGTTATTGAATTTCATTTTGTTGCATGAGGTTCATCTGTTAGCCATTTTATTTCCCAAAACTGTTGGTATCCAGTGTGTGAAAGGCAGTGTGCTAGGCACTGGGCAACATAAGTAAAGTGCTTACTTAGACCCGCAGAGAGGACATCTGTAATAAAAAGGTGTGAGTATTCACATTTTGCCATCAGGAGAGGCTTCTCAGAATACACGGACATTTAAGTAGAGATGTAGAGCCCGAGGAATAAAGTGAATGGCAGCACCATTCAATGAAGGGAAATACTGGGAAGGTCCAGTGTAAGGGGCAACAAAGGGAGGATCCAAATGCTCTCTGTGAACACATGAAGCATAAGACCTCTGTTAGGCAACCTGATATAAATGGCTTCCGTCAGGCTGATCTGGGAAAAGGATGTTCAAGGGAGTTGTCAGAACTATAAATATAAATGTATAATGTTTCAGAATACATTGTATTTAAATATGTGCGATCGGCCAATGTTATGAATGGGGTGGGTGTCATTAGAAGGGAGAGGAGAGCTTGGATGGAAATCTGAGGAGTCCCACAATACTTAAAGGCCTAGAGAGGAACTTCCTGAGAGCCTAAGAAGGGGCACCCAGCAAGGCAGGAGGAAAAACAGAAGAGACCCGCAACTACAAGGTTGACACATAGTCTCCATGGCTGATGAATGGCTAATGGTTTACCATCAATGATCGATTTACCATTAATGATTTTTTTCCTCCATTAATTGTGGGTAATTTTTCATTACCTTTGTCCATACTGTGACCAAGAAAAATAACACACTATGGTGTTGGTAGTATGCAACTGTACACCTTGTGAATGTCAGTAACATATTGTTTTTATTATCTCAACCTATAGTGTGTGTGCCATTTACGGTAACCATAAGGGAGAGCAAATTGTAAAGTCTGGTTAAAAAGAAATGGGCATTTGGGTGACTTAAAAAGTACACAAAAATGTTTTGTTACCACCAATGGTAACCACCGATAAGACCCCCAAGCTCCAGGGGGTCAAGGGTGAGCGAAGTCAAAACTTCAGCAGCTCATAGGGAAGCGCCCCGTATTTATATGGCTTACATGCAGGCCTGTACTGAAGGGTGGTAAGAGAGGAAGTGAGAGAGGTAGCACAGCCTGTGGACATGATTTTATATCCCTGTGATTATCTTCAATATATCTCATGGGTAATGTAGAGCCATGGAAGATTTCTAAGCTGCTGTGATGTTATTCCTTACAGCTAAAACACATTTTTCATGGAAACGCTGAACACAAAAAGGCCACTTCAGAAGAGCATCCTACAGGAGTAAAGTAGGCAGCAACTGGCATGCTGACTTGTAAGGGAAATGTTCACCATTTATTCTTTCATCACTACAGGCTTGCTCCCTACCAGGCACTGTGTTGAATGTTGACACAGACAAACATATCACAGATGGAGATTTTAGGGTCATCACAGGACTTTAGGATCAACGTAGAAAATGATCGAACTTTATACATTTTAACTGGTTGGCATTCAACAGGAAGAAAAATGTAAATGTTAAAGTATATCTGATTATGAATGAATTCAGTATGACATATTGAATAGGTCAACTTAGGTTCAAAATGCTATTTACATGTTATTTCAAGGCAAGTACATGGAATACTGCATAGATTATAATGCAAGTCCCTCAATTTAAGAACAGAGAGCTGAGACCTAGAAAATAAGTTACACAGGTGTTCCAATACCTGTAACTATTAGACCCGAGGTGCTTGTCATTCAGATGTGCAAAGTTGTGTGAAATGACTTTACATCGATCCTCCTCCAACTCCAGATGCCTGGGCAATAGAAGTCTAGAGTATCAAATGGATGGACAGCACATCAAGAACGTATTGGTTTATTCTGTGGTCTCAAAGCCCTACTAGTGCACAGCAATTCACAAATGAACTGGGAAGCAGCGATTGTGGGGAATTTGGAGCACAGTATTTGGGTCCATGGCCCCTTGGAGAGAACTCAACAGCCCTTCCGATCCTTAGCCATTGACTCTATGCTCAGTAATTCGGCTTGACTATATGCCACATAGAAAAATTACTCAACCCAAAGATGCCTTTAAAGGCTCACAAGAATTGGAAACCCTTCTTAATTTCCCATTTGCTGGAGGTGACTTTCATGCTCTGCTTAACAGCAAAAGTTCTCACTTGCCTCCTTAGGTCTAAATCACTTTTTTGCCTTCTGCCTTTCAAAGAACTCTAAAAACATGTTTAAGAATGCAAATAATACATTTCAAAACTCTAAGATTGGTTTGTCAATGACCCCATTTTAAGAATTGTAAACCAAAAGAGCGACACAGTACAGTGAAAAAAATTGAAAGAAGTATTTGTATTTGTATTTTTGTTGTTGTTATTGTTTATTCTCTTTTTTTTCTTCCCCCCCGCCCCCCCCCCGCTTTAGGTACCGGGTATCTAACTCCAGTCCTTGCACTTGCAAGGCAGGCAACAACGGAACCAGTGAATTAAATCCGTGGCCCTTGTATTTATATTTAAAAAGAATTTGTATTTAAATTCCTTAACTATGTAATCTGGCACAAGTAGTGGAAACTTGAAGGTATAGAGGAAGTTTCTCATAGATTTCATGTATGTGTCACATGCAAATTCTAAAATTACATGATGTAGGTGATACAAAGTTAAGAAGACACATTTTCTCAGTCAACATCTAGTCCCTTAAGTCAGGCCATAGGTAAAATAACATGATAAATTAGCCAATCGTAAATTAAAGATTGCTCAGGTGATGAAACATAAACAAGAAGAAAGGGATATTATCACTCTGTGACCCTTATGAAGAAAGACATCATTTTGATCGTTAGAGGTGTTCCCAAGAAGGAATCGTTCTCTGCAGCAATGCTGCTCTTCCTCGTCCCGCCAGGCTGAGGCTCCTCCCACCTCACCGGCCAGTCCACAGCTTCGGGTCCCACGTGTGCCATGAGAAACAGCACAGCAGCAGACGCCACTGCGTAAGCAACGCAGGCATGGGTGCAGATGCCAAGTTCAGGTCACAGCTGTGCCGCTTACCAGCCTTGCACCACTGGCAATGTTACTTGACCTCATGGAGCCTTAATTCTTCATTAAGTCATGAAAATAATAAAAGTACAGAATTGGTAAATGGACCAACTGAATTCATATATGTAAAATCCTGACCAATAGTAAATACTGTCTTAATATTATCCTGCACTTCAGACTGGAGTAACCACTATGGAAATCAATATGGAGATATCTCAAAGAGCTGGGACTAAAGTTTCCATTTGAGCCAGCCATCCCTCTGCTGGGTGTCTTTCCAAAAGAATTAAAAGAATCATATCACAGAGATATATGCACATCTATGTTTATAGCGTAATGGTTTGTAATAGCTACAATTTGGAAACAGCCCATTTGCCCATCAGTTGGAGACTGGATTAAGAAGATGTGGTTTCTCTATAAAATAGAATACTACTCAGCCATAAAGAATGAGAAATTAGACTCATTCATAGGAAAATGGATACATATTGAGGATATACTCCTAAGTGAAATAGATAAGTCACACATATGTAAATGCCAAATAGTTTCTCTGGTGTGAAAAACTATAATGGTACATAAGATCCTAATGATATAATTGACAATGTGAAATAGGAAGAAAAGAGCTAAAGGTGTAGGGAAAGTGGGAAGGGTGGGGGAAAGGTAATAAGGGAAAAGAAAAAATATGAGAAAATGAAAAGTGTTTGTAAATGGGGAGGGGAGGAGCGGGTTAAGGGAGGGCAGGGACAAGGGGGACAAATGAGAAGCAAGACCTGTCGTGTAGAGGTACAAGATCGCAATGATGAATGTAACTGCACAGTATACCTAAAATGTACCAATAAACTCAATGAGAAAAAAAATTACCCTGCACTCTTTCTCTTACCCAGTGTACCTAGAAGAAAAACCGTTACACATGTATACATAACATATTATCTCAGCAAGTTCTTTTGCTACAACTCAAAAATATATTCTAGATAAGTTTGCTTTTATCTGTGTGCATGGCTGACTTGTCTACACCACCATCATTCTTGTAGCTGTACTATAATTTCATATCCTATCCTGTCTCCCTGGCTTCACTTTGCCTCTGTACAAATCCATGCTTCACATGATAGCCAAAGCATCTGCCTAACATAAGAGAGATACCGAACCTCTATATAGAACAGTCAGCAGGTTCCAACTGCACTTAGAAGACATGTTGATTTTTTATCGTGATCTGAAGGTCCTCTGAAGTCTGGATGGAGACCCACTGCGGAACCAGGAAGAGTAAGTGCATAAGAGCCAGCAAGTGAGCAGAGCTCCATCCAGCCAGGTTGAGGCTGTGAGCACCATTTCAGGACCAAATGTCAATCATGTGACTCAGGGGTGCTAAGCTCGTAGGTCTACTGGGCAAACCAAAGTGTGGATGCAGTGGGTCAGTGCGGATGCATCCTACCTGGGAGAAAGTGGCTGCTCCAATTCCTCTGCTCGATGTCAAGTGCAAAGGTCAGGCAGAGTAATTGTTAGATCCTGGCTATAAATTTGTATTTTTTTATGTGAGCACCCCAAATTTTAATTGTTGGCAACTCACACTGATGTTCACACATTACCATTGCTGATCAACCATGTAAAAGGTGCAAGTAAAAATCTCTCTGCGATGGAAAAAATAAACATGGTGCTATTAAGTCTCCAGGTCATTGAAATGTGAAGGTCCAGCTGACTCTGTAAATGGCCAGACTCTGAAGGAGGAAAGCAGGATGACTTCCGCACCTGACTCGCTAATGTGTTGAGAGGAGGCCCCTAACCCAATCCTTTCCTCATTCAGGAATAAGTCACCAACAAGCCTGTAGGTCATGTCTCTGTGAATCTACCTGCTGCTGCAGGTAAAGGAAACCAAGTCTGGTTCAAGTAGAAGATTAGGCATTGGAGAACTCATAGAGGAGGCTAAAGACTGAAGATAATGTTCATGCAATTTGTTGTAGAGGGCAACTATTTAATAATGGATGCTAATAAAAAAACAGATCTCTGCCATAAATTGACAAATTTGCACATATATATTAATATTATATTGATACTATATAATTACATTACAGTATATATTATATATAATATTGTATTGTATATGTGTTATATGTATATATATGATATGTGCATGTACATGTGTATATATATGTATATATTATATTGTATTGTATGTACATATTGCATTGTATATATTATTGTATGTGTTATATATTATATTGCATTGTATATATTATATTGTAATGTTATATATTACACTATATATTAATGTATTTGATATATTAATATATACATACTACATTATATACTAATATATTTGATGTATATTTGTTATAGATAGATAGATAGATAGATAGATAGATAGATAGATAGATATTAGCTAGATAGATACATTTGTACACTGGTGAGTAAATACACTTTCCTACAAGCATCCAGCCTGAGATCAAATGAACTAGGAAAAAGAAAGTCATACCACAAATACTATACCAATTCACATTCTCATCTTTAACAAAGGCAATCATATTGAGTCTACCTTAAAATCCAGCAGATATTGGGAGGCAGTGAGTCTGCAAAAACTGAGAATTGGGTGCTCATATACTTGTCCCTCAATTCCTAAGTTTATTCTGAAATCTAGAAAAAGTTATTCAGGAGCTATTGCCTTTGCTTTTTGGCCCTCAGTCTGTATCCCGTCAGCTTATAGCCCTACAGAGAAAAAGTGACACTGTCTGAGCATAAAACAGCCTTTGGGACTTGGTCACTTATCAACTAAAGTGAAAGAAGAGGAAATCTTCTCTTGTTGTAAGTACAGACAGGAGTCTGAGAGTGAAATCAACTCAGCCATAAAGAACAAGAGGCTAGAGATATTTATAGCTAAGTGGATGCACATTGAGGTGATACTCTTAAGTGAAATTAATAAGTCACACATGTGTAAATACTGAATAGTTTCCCTGGTGTGAAAAACTAAAAGTTGAAATAAGGATTAAAATCTATAATTGATTTTGTGTAATAGGAAGAAAAGGTCTGAAAGAGCAGAGGAAGTGGGAAGGGTAGGGAAAGGGAAAAAGGGAAAAGAAAAAATATGTGAAATGGAACAACATGGAAACAATGTCTTTGTAAACATTGGGGGGCTGGGGGGCTGAAGGGGGGGGCTTGGGAATGGGGAAAAAATAAGAACCAAGATAAATCATGTAAAGGTACAAGAAAAAAAAAGGAGTGACATCAGCACGATGGTCTCACAGAGCCAGTGTGCTTCTTACTAATAAGAGGCTGTGGAAAACTCTGATTGAAAACTGTTTATGCCTTTGCTAGTTGATTTCAAACCCACAGAAAAAGACTACAGCATACCTTGCTTGTAAAAATAATGTCATGAGATCTGAACTTTCTGTAAAATAAGTTAAAAGTCTTATGCAACAGGTAAATTCATTTCTCAAGACTTTAGACTATACCACTGAATGCCCTTACTCAGCTGTACAAGATCTCCTGGTCTAATTTGTCTTTTCAGACACTACTTTCTCTTTATCAACATCTTCATCATCATTATAATGAGAGTAACAGTTAATAAATATGCAATATTCACAGCATTTTAGACACTTTGCTGAACATTTTATATGATTTATCTAAATGAATACAACAACCCTAGTTTAGCTAAGTACTAGTTTTATTCTGATTTTAACAGAGAGATAAAAATAAGACTCAAAATAATGAAGAATTTAACCAAGGTTTCACAGATAATACATGACAATCTATAAATAACAGCTCGTCTTTCTCAGAGCAGAACCTACACTATAGCCATTATACTCTAAATAAACCACCTCTTCTCTGTGAAGCCTATAATGCAATTTCCTAAATGTCTTGTGAATTAGTCACTTCCTTTGCACTGGCAAAAAATCCCAACACTTGTAATTTAATAGAGGGAAGGCTTACTTTGACTCAGAATTTTCATGGGTTCAGTCCATGGTACAGGGCTCCAATACCGAAAGAGAATGGTGAAAGGTGTTTGGGCAGAATCATGGTGTTTAGGAAGCAGAGATAGGAGGGAGTATTTAAGGACCAGAATACAACCTTCCAAGCCATGCCCCAGGGACCATTTGCTCCTGACCAAGCCACAGCTCTGAATGTTACAGTCTGGGGGGAAATCTCCACCTCTAGTTATCAGAAGATTCAGGTCCATCTCGTTATGTAAAATGCATTTAGTTTATCTCTAAACATTACCAAAGCCTTGAGGGTTCCAGCATTTTCTGAAAATTCCAAGTCCAATTCTCCTCTGAGACTTGGGGCAAATTCTTATCTGTAAGCCCTGGTAAAAATGAAAAAGAGTTAAAAAGTTTCAACAAAACGGCACACAGTAAATATTCCCATTCCAAAATAGAGTGGTTAGGGAATAGACAGAAAAAGGACAAATGAAAGTGTGAAACTCAGCAGGGCAAATATCAATCCTGTAGTACACAGGGAAGGATGTGGAAAATAGAAGCTCCAAAGGGTATGGACAGCCCTGCCTCTGGCCTCACTGGTTGCAGTCTACAAGGCCTTGCCCTCGAGGGTAACTCCACTCAGCTTTACTCAGCATTCCATGTGAGGACATCTCCAGCTTCTTGGAGTTCCCACTGTACCTTCAGCTCACTCTCATAGCTTCCTGTACTGCCCTTGTGGGCTTCTAGCAGGGACTATGCCCAGGTCACATATGTTTGCCTGCCTTCACAGGCCTTCTGAAATCTGTGTTGAAGCCCCTATCTCCCATAACTTTTGGCTTTCCGAGTGCCTAGAAAACCAGCAACATGTGGGTGACACCAAGTTTAGGTACCACTTTGAGCAGTAGCTATGTTCCCCTTGGACCACAGTTTCAGTGGCTTCTGAGGGCCTCTATGGCTGAACTTTGAAAGACACTTCTCTTGATAATCCTGAATGTGCAGACACCCCAGAGACTCTCTTCTCAAATAAAATATTTGTACTTTTGCTCCCTGAGCCTGTGGTGGTTGGGATCTGGCTGATTTCTGAGATGTTCTCTGAGCATCTTTTTTCTCGTGTACTCAGCATCTTTTTCTTGCTAATCTTTTCAGCAACTGTGTTTTCCTTTGCCCCAACTTTGTAGGTGATACTTTTGGATAAAACTGGAAACTTTTCAAAATCACTTAGCTGTGCCATTTTCTCTGGACTTTACCTGTAGATCTGGTTAAAAGGGGCCAGCAGCCTTGCCATAGCCTAAAGGTTGAGCCGCCATGAAATTTCCACCACCACATCAGTCTGCCACCTTTAAATTCAGCCTGACCTAAAGTTTTAGGACATGAGAAAAGGTAGACAAATGTTCTGCCAGAGCATAACATACATGGCCTCAAGTCCAGTTTCCAGTACACTCTTTCCTTCTAACTGAAATGTCTTGAGCCTGGCCTTTACTATCTACATTCCCATCAGCATTTTAGTCTTCTGAGCTCCAATCAGAATCTCGCATCATCAGTCTCTGCTTACAGAAATCTACTGCTTTTGTAGTCAGCATCTCCAAAGTTTTCCAAAGTACTCTTGCAAATCAGTTCCAAAGGCTTTTGAACCACATCATCATGTACACTCATGACCTCTCCCTTGGTACCAATTTTTACTATTAATCATCCTTCCCATCATTGACAGAAAATTCCTGGCACCAGAAAGTTAAAGGAGATGAGGTTTATTTCCATACATAGTTGGGTGGGGTCAGTCATGGTTCAAAACAAGATCGTTGAAAGATTCATTTTATTATTTGCTAGTTTCCATGTACCCTGTCCTTCTTTTCAATTAGTCCAAATGTACAAAAGTAAATGTTGCTTAGGGATGACTTACGCCAAGACCTTGTCTTGTTACCAGTGTGGATTGAGGCAATTGTCAAGTCCACACATTATTTCCTTCTCCTCTTTCCTGGCTTTGCATTTCTATTGCTGATTGCTTCTTCAGGTACTCTTCACTTGTAACTCTCTTTCAGGCTTTTCTCTCCAAATCAACAGTCAAGCTTTGCCTAAAACTTGTTTGTCTTTTCACTAAATGGCATTTTGTACTCTCCTCAGACTCGCTGTGCCTAGCCTGGCTTTCCCCTAGAGAAGAAAAACCTAACAATGACCAGTTACAGGATCCTAGAAGATTTTATTCTAAATTTTTATACATTTTCTCTTGTTTCCGTAACTGGCAATAATATATGGAGATCCCACACAGCAAATGTCAAAATTCAGAAGACACTGCCAACATTTCAGGTCATTTTCAGTTTAAGAGTTAGGGCAAGCAAAACAGGCAGCCAGTTACAGTGAGCCAATTATAGATCCCTGAACAGGGGTGGGTTGGAACCATGTTTATGACAGCATGAGGTAAAAGATTTAATGAAAAGTAAGAAAACCAGTTTTCTTTCTATTTCCTGGCTTTCCCTGGCTGAAGATCTGCTGCCTAATTCTACATGTTCAATCACTATTAGGCAGGGCTTTTAATGGGCTGGTTGCCATTCCCCAGGGAAGAACCACTGAGCCAGATCTGGAGTCTGTTTGCAGCTAATAAGGTCAGAGTGTGACTGCCCAACCCCAAATGGAATAATAATGCATAGTCTCTCCGGGTGAGAGAATTAAATTCCCATAATTCATATCATTAAACAATAATAATAGTGCAGCACCCTCTGGTCTAATAATATCCCTGATTCCTCAAAGAAGGTGAAAGCAATAACTGGCAATAAGGCCTTTGGTTCACACTACTAGATATTTACCCTGCACTGGGTTATTGGAGGCTTCATCCAAAGTTCTACATGGGAGCCCAGCCCCTGACTGATAAAGTTAATACATCTATTTGCTTCATTAAGCTAACATAATTTTTTCTTTTAAAAAATCTGATTAATGGCATTGCTAACTGATCTTCCCTGCTGCGTTAGTCTCTGCTCATATTTTTTTCTTCACCTGGATACACACAGAGTAGCCTATATTCACAACACTGTGGCTACTGGTTCAACTAAGCACACCCTTACATGCTTTTCTTCTTGGCAATATACGCTTCCTGGATGGATACCCCTTCCTATTGTCTAGCCCTGTCAGACTCTTTGCCCACACTTCGGTAATCAAAATGATTCTAACCCCTCTAGGAATTCTTCTCTATCTACCTCCTTAGGTAGGCTTCATTGGTTTTGCAGTTTAGACTTACACACAGTGATACCCAGAAACCCTTTTTTAGTTTATGCACAGATCTATTCAAAGCCATACATAGAACAATTTTTCTCTGAGATTTCATGAGCCTCTGACTTTGGCATAGAAACCAAAGAACAGAGAACACACTATTTATTACCAATTAGTAAGGTTTACTACCATTTCTTCAAAATCTGTACTCTAGTAACATTGCCAAAACTAGAAATGATCCACTAATGAGAGATGGTACTTTGAATTCTCTACAACGATGCAGTAAGAAATGTGCCCTTTATTTAAAAATCTGTATCTATGTGAAAGTGGATCTTCTCACCATACTGAAATAGGGGGCTAAATATTTTATATGCCACAAAGAAAAAAAAAACAAGACAAATATTTCTGGTTCAGTACCCACTAAGCTAGTGGTACATGAGCATATCATAACTCTAAAAAGTAAATCATTGCCTCAGAAGAATCTCTCTAACACTGAAGAGGTTATTGATCAATGGAACCCGCATTTAAGGGTACTCCTAAGAATGTTTGCTAGGCATGGAGATCACCTCGGGTGAATTTCCTTGTGAAGGAAAAGTTCATGTTCACGTCACAGCCCATTTGAGATAATCAGCCAAATTCACATTAGACTGAAAGCTAGAAATCGAATCTACAAGTGTATTTTAACAACAACCCTGAATGTTTTTAGTGCCTGAAATGTTCGCTTTGCCTATGCTTGGCCAGAAGTCAGAATGTAGGGGATGACTTATGGAAGGAAAGCCAAAATAGCTGGACTATTTCATCATTCCAGACTCCCCAAACCTTAGAGAAAGTCTATATTCATATCAATAATATTAATCTCCATACTGTCTTTTCTGTTTATTTCTTCAATTATAACTTCTGCAATTACTATTTGTTTCTGTAAAACAACTCCCTTAAGCCCTAGGATATTAAAAGAGCAAACATTTATCATTAATACCCACCAGTTTCTAAGTCAACTGGGTGGTTCTGCTGATCTAGGGAAAGCTCAAGCAGCTTGGCTGGGCTCCCTTTATGTCTAGCAGGGTATCTGAAGGCTGGCATCTCACTCACGCATGTAGCAATTGGCAGACTATGAACTGGGTGACACATTGAACTGAGCGTGTGCCTCTCCTCCACCAGGCTGGCCTGGGCTTGCTCACACAGCAGAACTCCAAGACAAGCAAGCAAAGCAAGTGAGTGCTGAAGCTTAGGTTTAAAAGTGGCACACTGTTAAAAGGATTGGGAGGCAATTAGTTTGAGGTGGATCCAGGAGCCTCGATTCCTATAAGCAAACCAAAACACAACTCAGTATAAACATGAAATACAGCTGAAGTTGAACCAATTAGAAACTGCCCACCAACCTCTAACGAGGGACATTTTACTGAGATTTTACAAATAAGGCCTAGGTTCTCCTTTAACCTAATAAGTATTTACTTTTCTCTGCTTCTGTTATTCACCCTATGAAGTTTTGCTTCTTTCCTTTTGGCTTAGCCCCAAATTGCCTCTGGTCTGAGCACTCAGTTCATGAGTCCTCATCTGCTCAAACTCTAAAAAATTTTGACATGACTTGGTTTATCTTTTAGCCATATGATTTTTCCATTGTATTTCATTAACCAAAGGAGATGACAAATTTAGTTTACACTCGAAGATACATATCTTGAAGAGGAGCTGTGAAATTAACACTGCAAACATCACAGATACAGAGATGCTTGAACGACAGTTGGTATGTTTGTAATCTATTACAGTTTCTACTTCCTCTTTGACACATGCTTTTTTTTTTTCAATTAACTTTATGGTTCATTTTAGGTGTACAATACAGGTGTATTCACCATTAGGATCTTATACCTTTACATTCTGTATCTTGGTTCTTACTTTTTCCCCATTCCCCTGTCCTCCCTTTACCCCTTGCACCTCTCCAAATAGTTTCTCTGGTGGAAAAAACTAAAATAATAAATAAGGATCGAAATGTATAACTGATACGGTGAAATAGAAAGGTGACACATGCTTTCTTTAGGTGTGTTCATCCCATTGATCGAGCCAGTCAGTTTCCTCCAGCCTGCTCTCCTGAGAGGCACTTTTGCTCCTACTACCCCTACATAATGAGAGCATCATTCACATCCTAATTATGGTTGTTTGTTCTTGCTCAGGTGCATCTTCTCATGGTTGACTCATGATCAGAACTTCTGCGGTCACAATTAATGAGAGGGTGCAGCTGGTCAGGGAAGGGAGGTGACTTCCCCCAGACAGTTGGAAAGAGAATCGAGTAGATATAAATTAGTTACTCTTTTTGTAATTCTCTAGCATTATGTGTGCATATCTACTGAAACTTGCGTTATCAGGAGGTGTTGCCATTTCCCGAAAAATGTACTGCTTAAACTATTCTAGTTTTGGTACCTTGGCCGTCTCTTTGGGAACTTTTGTAAGGGAGTTTGAATGACTTTAACCCATTTTATGACAGATGCGAAGTGGATTCTATGAAACTACAGACTCATCCAAAAGCTGAGCATGCCTGAAGCTTATTCCTCAGACAAAGCCTGGTTTCATGCTGCAGATACCTTTGTGTATAGGCCCCAGCAGCCCCACATTCAAGCAAGAATACAAAATACACACTTTAACTATCATGCCGTGGTCTATTCTGCTCTTCAAGTTAATGGATTTCTCATTAACCTACAGATTAGTTTACATTTTACCTAGAATCTCAATAGATCATGATAAAATTTTAATGCCTGTAATGTAACACTTCAAGGACTGGGATACTTAGAATTCATTGGCAAGAACCCACCCTGTGACACCACTCCTGAGTAACTTGGGAATATAGATGTCTTTTAAAAAGTTGCACCATCCCTGCATTGGATTTTACTACAGTTTTACTGTGGGGAGAAAAATCCACAAGGCATAGTTCAGAATCGAGAAGCAATAATAATGTGGGATTTTCTGCAACTTGCCAATTGTAGGAATCGAGTCTCACACTCAAAGCTTTTTCTCAATAGGTAATCGGAAGTTAATATACACAGCCACAAATCCTTTGGTTCAGGTAGACCAAGGCTAAGCTGATCTTGTTGGAAGGGTAATAAGAAAAATACACAGGTAGAAGAAAGAGAGTAATAATTCCTCAAATGCTTCGCATGCAGCTTCTTCTAATCATCGTACAATAGTACGGATTGGAGGAGGTGAGGAGAGGGAATCAGAAGGGATCTCTTCAGTTCTTCAGGAGAGTGGATCCGTTCTGTCCTAGATGTTCTGATAAAGAAGATATTCCTGACACTGAACACCGGGTACTGGTTTCAAGGGACCCGCTTTTGAATTTATCATCGGCAGAAGCTTCAAGCTAAAAGGAATGCCATGCTGGCTGTAATGATACTGGAATGCTCAAAAGCCCACGCCACAGACAATCTTTAAGGTCCCCAAGAACAAAGGAAGTGCAGTCAGATGATGTGGCCGTAAATGATTCAACCAGAAGAAATGAAAGCAGTCTATTCCAACCATAATCACACCCCGCATTTGCATAGCATTTTAAAAGACCTTTTTCCGCAGAGTTTTCACAGCTTTCAGTTTATTTTATCCACACACCTTCACTTGGAGACAATTCAGACTGAGCTGCAAAAAAAATTCACAGCATTATGTGTGGGAGGAAACACAGGCAAGGAGACAAAGAGTGATTTTCCCAATGTCACCTAAGTAATCAGAAACAAACTCAGAAATAGGACATCTCTAGGTCTCGGCTTCATAAAATCATTATTATTTTAAGATGCCTGTGAATTTGACAAGCATGTTTGGTAGGAGCCTGCCAGAATGAACTCCTAATTACTTTCAGGGGCAGGTACACCTGCATTCCCACTGGAGGCCCTTCCTTCCCTTTGTTCAGTTGCTGGTCAGTTTCTATCCTCCGCCCTCCTCATAGAAGCCAGTTAACGGGCTGTGGGGTGATGGAACATGAGCTTGCCCTCAGCATCTGCTTATTTATTAACTCAACTTCTGAAATTGGATTAGGCTGAAACTGAAAGGCAAAGAGGAATAATCAATATTAAAGTCGGTCGTTTGCTCTAATTTCTGGTCACACTAAGCCTACTGTTCATCAGTGGATAAAGATATAAGCACAGGAAGCCCTGAGGGGTGAACATCAAGCTGGACAGACCCCAGTCAATTCTGGAACACAGCCACCTGCTCCTTGTCACCTGGGACAAGCTATTGAACCTTTTCCACCCTGCATTTGTTTAACTGAAAAATAACCCCCTCATCTCATAAGATTCTTGGGAATATTAAATAATACATGAGAGTATATAAAACCTTTCTAACAACGTAACCATGATCACTTCCTGGTTAAAAAAATGAGTCGTGCCGGGAATTTAGCTCAGCGGTTCGGTGGCCTGCCTCGCAAGCGCAAGTACCCAAGTTCGATCCCCGGTACCAAAAAAAAAAGTCATAAAAATATGAAGAATAATAAGCAGGATAAAATAAAGAGAAGTCTGTCTAATAGGGCATTTTAGTTCAGGCTGCTACAACAAAGTACCATAGAGCAGATGGCTTGTAAAAACTAGAAATTTAACCCTTAGGCTTCTAAAGCCTGGAAGTCTGAGGTCTGGATGTCAGTGTGAGATGGTGAGGACTATTTTCCTATTTACTGACCTCCGTCTTCTCCCTGTGTCCTCCTGCTGGAGAAAGGAGAGATAAAGTTCCCTCAAGTCACTTTTGTGAAGGCATTTTTTTTTCATTTATAAGAGTTCTACTTTTCATGACCAAATTATTTCTCAAGCCTGATACAATACACCTGGGGTTTAGGATTCAAACGTGTGTATTTTAGAGAAATACAAACCTTCCATCCATTATACATAGTTATAGTTTTAATTATTTAAACATAATCAGAAAGATAATGGCTCAATGTTTCCAAACTGGAAATAATATTATCTGTTTTGTTAAGTAAAAAAAAAAAAAAAAAAAA
>NW_022900925.1:32090463-32159811 GCF_012274545.1 Fukomys damarensis
AAGTAAAAAAAAAAAAAAAAAAACCTGCAACTTAAACATAGCATGTCAACATCAATAAAGACACAATAGAATTAAGAGGGATAACATTTCCTCTTCATCTTAGTGTATATGTTGGTTAACTAATTTCTGTGATGGTCTTTTTCATGTGTCAACTTGATGATCGCCCCCCCCGCCAGTTATTTCATCTACATTAATTTTGTGTTGCTGGGCAGGTATCGTGTGGGGATGATAAAGTGTAAAATAAGTTCACTGCAAGTAAAGGAAATTATCCTACATTAGCTAAGTGACTTTGACTCACCTTAATAGCAGAGATGAGGCTTTCCAAAGGGCAACATTCTGCCCTGGGACTGTGGCTTTGGCTCGTGCCTGAGTGCTCTAACTTGTCCTTTGTAATGACCTGCCCTATGGATGTCAGATTTGCCTGAGAAACACTTTGTATGCATATATATTGCCCTATATACAAGTACATCTACCTGTGTACACATATTTGGACTGGTAAATGTATATGTGTGTAAATGTATCAAGATAGCAGTTCTCTAGTTTAACCTTGACTGATGCAACCTCTTTTTCCATAGCTTCTATTTTTAATGGAAAATATATTTCAAGTAGAAAATGACTCGAATGTGTGTGTGTGTGTGTGTGTGTGTGTGTGTGTGTGGTTGAACTACATGAGTTTGCTGTTTTTCTTTTTTCCAGACAAAACTTTAGCATATTTTATTTGTCCTGCATTAAGGAAAATTTCAGATTCACGACAAATTGAGTAGAAAGTACTGTATCCCCCTGTACCCTCCTTGACCTCACAGTGTCAAAGCCTCCCCCTCTGCCAACATCCCCCCGGTAGAGTAGTACGTGTGTCACCATCAATGAGCCTACATTAACACATGCTGTCACTCAAGTCCGTGGTGCACGTTACGGCTCATTCTTAGGGAGGGAACCACTCATAAAGTGCATCACTTTTGGTCAGTTATATGAGTCTGAACAAAAGCAGTCCTGTACCACGAGGTTGTTATAAAAGGAGTTTCACTGCCCTAATAATCCCCTGTGCCCCACAAGTTCATCCCTCTCTTCTTCCCTCTCTCCCACCCTGTCTGCCTCTCCACAGGCCCTGGAAACCACTGATCATTTCACTGTCTATGTAGTTTTGCCTTTTGCAGAATGATATGCTCTTTAAAGGTCAAAAGAGATCTTCATGGAAAATGTATCAGATTTTCTTGCACCTGTTGCGCTAAGGGACCTCAGGTTATCTTACCTGAGAAGTACTGGAAAATGCGAACACTTAACTAAATCCAGTGATTAACCATGTCCAGGTCCTCTATTTCTTCGCTGTTCACATAACAAACTGGGAATCCATAAGGATTTCACATCTTTCTGTTCCTCGGGTTACTGGAAACTCTGACAAGTATTGGGCAAGTATGTCTCTGGCTTTCCCTCAATTATCCTCAGATTTCAGTGTCTTATTGATTTGGGCCAAACCTTAAGAAATGTTTAGGAGAAGGACTTAGAAGAATTTACCAAAAAAAAAAAAAAAAGTTCCACATAACTGTCCCTTTGTTAACCTAACGCTTCAGACGAGGGAACATCTAACTAAAAGGCCATTGCTCCTTTCGTTCCCAAACATTATCAGTACCACTAGGTTTGAGGATATAATCTCTCTTGCATTTTCCAATCTTGCAGACATTCTCATTGTTCCTAGAATTATTCCCAGCATAATACAGCACGGGGCCTGCTGGCGTGCTTTAAACCGAACCAAAACCATTTCTCCTTCCCAGACAAAGCAGCCAAACTTTGCTTTGTGCACTTTTCAGCTGAAATGTAGTTTCCTATTATGTGCACAAGTAGGTCACAATCTATCTTTCTTTGCAAGGTTGTGACACTGCTCCAAAGGTCCTAATGAACCGGCAAGGCCAATTAAGCACCGCATAGAATATCTGTAGCCAACTAACCCAACAAAGAACAGATAGATGCATTGATACTCTGGTTTTTGTAGTTGAAGATTACCTTGAAGGAGGATTTTTTTGTTTTACCAGCCCTGAGGGAAGTGACTACTCTGTTTTATCAAACTAGTGTGTTTTCTTCTTTTGTTGGCCAAATAATTTCAACTAACACATGCTGAATGTCTAATATATGCCTTACACTATGCTAATCAGTTTCATACGTATAATGTCATTTCATCATCACAATAATAACTGTTCGTAAGGATCACAGCAGTAAGTAGACATACAAAATAGGCAGCTAAAACACTGACAGGCTTGGGACCCAAACAGAGATTTCTCAACACTACCAAGTCTGACATATTTTCTACTTGGTTGTAGCTTCTATATACAGCAGGCCCTCAAGTTTACAACCAGCCTGACATAAGAGTGACTGGTTAATTAGGTTAATGGAAGAGTCATCTGCCTCTTGTTTTCTATAGCGTGTACCCAGGTAAACATCCAGATCACAGCTAAGTTGACCAACTTGAGGGACATCCAGCCCTCAGGAAGTGGCTGAGTTCATAAGCCAAGGGTGTGCTGTGTATTAGAAATTGCACTTATGAGATGGTCAACTTCATGAGATAGATAGATATGGATGGATAGATAGGTAGATGGTAGATGAGCTTCTTCAAAATGTCTTTTTGCATGCAAAGTATCCATTTTCTTCTGAGCATTTATTTCTTCCCACTCACTTCTACTTGAAATTATTGCATAGATTTTGTAAACTGAGACTGAGGTGAGGGGGGGATGAGTCTCATGCTTGTTGGCTGAAACTGAGAAAAATTAACACTGGAAGCAAGTGGTGGCTGTTTCTATTCAGTCTCTGAGAAGGAAGATGAGACCCAGGCAGGGAGAAGCAGAGCAGCCACGAAAAGAAGTAGTGCTTAATTCTTCTCTGGGTTCTGATCCCTCTCTCCAGGCTGTTGCTGGCATCAGCTGGCATTTGGAAATCTCCCCAATGCCTCTGAATCATCGTCTTATATTTAAAGTAGACAGTTTTCAGTTCCTTGGAATCAAAAGAGCTCTGATACATCAGAGAAGGCACAGAACACACTTTGTGACTGTGCTAAGGTTTGTACCAGGGATCCATTCTTTTCCTTTCCTTTTTGTCCCAATACTGAGGATTGAATCCAGAGCCTTCATACTGAGCTACTGTTGTAATTTTTTTTTTTTTAATTTGAGATAGGGTCTCACAAAATTGCCAAGTTTCCCAGGAGGTCTTAAACTTGTAATCTTCCTCCCTCAGCATCCCTGAGATTACAAACATGCACCATCACAAAGAGCTAAGATTCTTTTTCAATCATTATTTTGGGGATGCAGGTAATAAGAAAAATTATGAACATAAAAAAAGGAGTATAGAATTAAGGTCAATGTGGGTGGAAGAGGCACTGATCAAACAGCCAAGAATTGGGCAGAAAAGAATTTGAGAATTTATACCACAGACAGAGGCACATTTGTAAATACAAGAAACATGATGCATAACAAAAAAGAAAGAGGAGCCCCAGTTAAGGAAAAAGAAATGGCGTTGCTGAGTCACAGGAATTAGAAAGAACATTTCCAGATGGGAACAAACCTTCAACAACAGCAAAAGCAGGTGTTGGGGTAAAGTAACTGAGAGCTGGAAAAGGGGCCTTAAAGGCCACTTCTGATCTAGGAGAATACTTTTCATAAAAGATCTATGCATGCAAGTCTGGCTGCAGTGGGTTACAATTAAGTGGGCTGTGGGGAAGTTTTTAGAGAGGATAAATAGCTGTTATTTTAGGATTTTGGTGGTGAGTGACATGAAAAGAGGGGAGTAGTTAGAGGAACTAGCAAATCATGACTTATTTGCATTTGGAACATGGGAGATTTGAGTGTCTTATCAGCTGAAGAGTTCGCATGTATATTTCCCCATACGAGCAGCTGATGGAGACCGGTAATTCTCCCACCATATGCATTCTGTCCCTTTAGTAACAAACCCTTCTCAGCTAAACACTATGCGTCCCAGCCTCAGTTGCTCCTCCTATCCACCAGTTCCCACCAACAGAGTAGAAATGATGTGTGCAGCTCTCATGTCTCTCCCTTAAGCAAAGATCTTCTGCCGTCTGTGTGAGTTCTTTCCCTTTTCACCTAACCTTGAACATACACTTACTGGTAAATCCATTCAACCAAATCTGTAAGAAATGACACAGCAAGAAGGTTGCTCGTGGATTGAAGATGCCCATCTTCAATAAGCTGCGTTTGTCCCTGGTAGTTTTAATAAGGGCCCTTTTGGAAAAAGTTGGACCAATTCTGTGTTTTGTAGAGCTAAATCATCCTCTATGAAAATGTAGCTATTCCTGAGTTATGGGATGATCCTAACATAGAAAATGCTCCATCGAAGAAGGCAAACTAGTGAACTGTAAGAGAAATGGCGATTTTTAAAAATATACACAAAATTGTTTTATAGATGAACGAGCGGAAGGGTCTTTGATAATAACAGTAAAGGATTCTATTTTGATGTTGTTTAGGAAGTTAGGTCTTGCAAAAAACAGAGCTGGACATCGGGGAGCTTAGGCAAAGAGAGATTTATTGTTTCACGCAACTTAAGAATGATCACGAATAAGGCTGACCCCGAGGAGAAGGAGGCTGGGTCCTCTTTGTCCTGTCATCTCCCTCTCTCACCAGTCTTCTCCTTTCTACTTTCACTGAAGGCCAGCTTCTATCCTTCAAGGTTGCTTCCTTCACCGGTTGAAAAGCCCGGACGAAAACAAGGTGTACACCTCTCATCACACTGCCTCACTTCTCACTTCTCCAAAAGCCTTCCCGACATTGCTCTCTAGTCCCAAACGGAAAAGACCCAGAGAAGAACTCAGACAGAAGGTGCAGTTTGGCTCAAGTTCCCTACCTTAGGTCAACTCCTTGGCAGAGAAGAGAACATCTAAGAAGACAGTAACTCACATTTAATTATTTACTCAATGGCTTGCATTCGAAAAGCAGAGGCTGACGCAAGTGTGTGGAAAAGTTTCACGTTGTTACCTCTGCTTCTCAGGACTCATCTCACAGGAAGAATTCTTCCGTTCTTACCGGAAGTCAAGTCTAAGCTCCTGGCTCCTGAAAGAAAGTATGGCTGAGGAGAAACTGGAGGGCAAATCTATATCTTTCTCATCTTTTCTGAAACCAGGGCACAACATAAATTAGTAGAAATTCAATCATCTGACCATAGTTTATGAGTGTGAACTTCCAGTGAGGAAATAACCAAATCCTAACCTGATGAGTACCAAACCTAAATGACTTGGAATTTCATTTCTGGAAACAATGGCAAAAGGAAACATGAGGTGACAGAGAAGGATGATTGCTAGCATTTTTGAAAAGCGAAGGGTCCAACAAAAAAGGTTGTAATTGGCCGCAATGCCACAAGGCTCACTACCTGAGTTTGGAGCAGGTGTGTGTGTGTGGTGTGTGTGTGCACCAGTCTCACACTCAGATATGCACCTGGAACCATCTGTCTTTTTAAGTGGCACAGTGGAAAAATTCAAGGGGAGCTTTTAACTCCATAAAACAACCTAGGTTTGCAGCTAAATCATGATTCCGAGTCCCAACTTCCCCCATCTTTGCTCCCCTAGAGGGCATAGATGTCCTGCAGAATGTTCCCCTGCACAGTTAAATAAGATAAAGACACTGGAATCTAAAAGTCCAGACCATAAAACTTATTTGAACAAATCTCTGCAGACGGTATAAAATATTGTATCCTGCTTCACACAGATGGGATTATTTAGCCTTCACATGACCTTCAAATGACATGTTGTGCTCCCTTTCATAAATCCATAGTTCAAAGAGGACATCTTTTTAGCCTCCAGAGGTTTCCACTATGACAATAGGCATGGGCAGGCCAAGCCGAGATATGTTTTATTGTGAAAGGCAAAGTCAGCTTGGGCCATAATTTTATAAATCTCATTAGTGATTATAGTTTCTTATTTGAAGGTATGATAAAATACCATTGCTACGTCGTAACCGAGTCTCAGCCAGAAAGAGGGATCCCAAGGCCTCTCCACTGGCTGTACCAGAACAAAGGGCTACCTGTTGTGGAGCCCTCTGCTGGAGCCGATAAGGAGCTCTTGCGAGCACCAGGGTCCTTTGCCTACCCACAGCGGCTTCAGGAAAGGTCAGAGAGCAGAGCAGCCTCTGTCTGAGTCCCCCGAGGAGACAGAGGCAGGAGTTTTGTGAACGCCAGAGCAAACGGCCTTCTTTTCACACTCTGGCTCTGCTATTCCTGTACACGACCCAGAGTCATTCAAATTAGGGACAGAAATTCTTCCCAGCATCAAATGCGCTTGTACTTGCAGTGGCGCAAATACCCGTGTCTCTAACAGAGGTTAAACTGCAGGGGGAGAGAACCTTCATATGAGGAGTGTAAATCTTCCTCCCTCAGGCAGTCAGTGAAGCAGCTGGGCCCATGTAGCCATGGATCCGACCGGTACTCAGAAGCAAGAAGCAATTAATATTCTTTTGAAAACAATTTTTAAAGACCAAATCCAGCAAGGCCATGGGTAAGGGGCTGGGGAGACAACAGTGGGGATAAAAAAGGTGCATTTTGTGTGTTGAAGAATAGGCGAGACAGTAGGGGAATCCAGAGGGGGTCCTAAGAGTGGAATGTGGACATCATACTGCAGTATGCACAGAAATCAGATGGTGGTCTTGGGCAAGAGTTCAAGAAATGCTTAGATGAGAAATGAATAGGAGAGAACTACGGCAGGGACATGAAGGAAGAGCATTCTAGAATATTCTAGAAGGAATGGCAGCGACATTACTCACACAGGATGTGTCTGGGAAAAGCTGGGTATGTCGGGGTGGGTCCCTGCAGATCCCTGCTCTCCCTGCATTATTATTAACAGTGCCTCTCTTACATCTCAAGTGCATCCCGAGTTATCTGGACAATAAATCACATGGTCACCGTCATGATTCAGCACACAGAGAAGGGTAGGAGCGATTTGACTTCCTAAGGTGTCAGTGTTGAAGACTGAAGTCTGGTAAGTTCTCCTATGGGCACGGGGCCAGCTGCATTTTTTTCAGCAGGCAATGAGAAACCAAGGAAAGGAATTTAAGCGTGAGAGTGTGCAAAACCAAATTCGTGTCTAAGGGAGTTAACTCTGGCAGCAAAGTGGAGAATGGATTATTGCAATGGATAATTCTGGACTCAGGGAGACCAATTAGTTTAGTAAGACTCATGGTCCATACCCAAAAGAAATGTATTCTCCATATCAGTGCTTTCCAATAGAACTATACTGCAGGGCCCTTCTGTAATTTAAAATATTCTAGTAGCCACATTAATCAAAGCAAAAAGAAACAGATGAAATTAATTTTAATATGGTTTATGTAACCCAATATATCAAAAGTAGTAAAACTATACTATGTAGTAAAACTAAAGAATTAGTAAGGGTTTTTTTTTTTTTAGCATTCATTTTCTTTTCTTTCTTCACTAAGTCACAGGAATCCAGTGCACACTTGCACATACAGCAAATGACTGGCCACATTCTGATTCTCCTTCACTCCAGGTAACTAGGAGTCACAGTATTAGATAGAACTGATACAGAGACAGAGAGGACATATACACAGGAAAAGTTAGGTGCAATTCAAATGCCATACCACTTTTCAAAAGCATTTTTCACAGGTGTATTGTATTTCACATGAATTATCCAGTGAGTTATGAAACAGCCTTGAAAGTCAAGCATGACTTTTTACTTTGTAGATTCAAGAATGATACAAAACACATATAATAAATATCTGAAAGTCAGAAGGTTTCACTCAATTGGCTCCGCAGAGCTAATATACAGCAGAAGTCATTCTTGAACCTGGATCTTCAAGCTCCCTCACTCTCCTCCTCTGCCCTGTAAACAGGATTCTCATTGCTCTAGGCAGCTGCAGGGCCTGCGCACTCCCAGAGCTGCTCCTCCTGTCTCTTTCCACTTCTGTCTGTTTTCTTTTTGTACATGAGCCCCAGGATAAAAGTCAGAATTACAAGAGAGAATTCACGAACCACAGAGATAAGAATAATGTAGTAAAAGATATAAGAATGAAAAAGCAAAGATATTCTCCTGAGCTCAAGGGTGCTTTATTCTTTAGAGTCAGATACATTTTTGTTATCAAAATTGGCAACAAAGATCTGAGATAATCAACTTCGAACAAGAAAGTTATGTCAGAGGTTTCCTATGTTAGAGGTTGCAGTCTGTAGCCAGCTGGCTCTGCTGCCTTTGGGCCTGGAATGGGCCATTCAAAGCACAAGGACGGGTTAGAGACTGGGTCTGGTGACTTGTAGCAGAGCAAGGCCCTGTCTCTCTCTTCCAGGAATAGGAAGAGATAGGATAAGGCTCCAGTCCCACTCTCCCTTTGGAACACAGGTGCCCCATGTTCTAAGTTCTTCTTCACAGACTCCATCTATCAGTTTCCCCCATCTTTCAGCAGTGGGGTCCACATTTTCAACAGGTCAGCCTTTATGGGACATTTAAGAGCCAAACTATAGCAGGCCTGCACACAGTTTAATTTTTACTCTGTTTAGTTCTGTGTGCCAGGCATGACTCTAAATTCTCAACTTCAATCTCTACAACTAAAAGTTAGACTTCATGACAGGCTTGCTAAAAATATTATAAATAGATTCCGTAACAGTTCTGCAATATAGCAAGCGCTCAGATACATGGCAGCAAGATTTATTTTGTTAGAAAAATCATGATAATTGAATCACTGATTACATCCCTCCCTGGGTTATAAATTTCCCATACCTCCCTACCAGCGCTTAGAGAATACTGCCAGAATTCAAGAAAAATGTAGAAGATGCAAGTGAACACATAAGCAATGAGTAAAGGCTGTGCTCAGACAAAGCCAAAAAGAAAACAGGGTGAAACAAATCAGAAGAAAACAAAGATTTAAACCTGAAAAGCCAAACTTAAAGCTTTTCAAAGTGGATGTAGAAGAGAGTACTTTTATATCTTTGCAAAAGCTGAAAATTTCAAAATTGAGATGTAAAAGCATTCATCCGAAAGTACCATATCTGTGGCATATCAAATAAATGGAGAAGTAATATTCCAACAGATCTGTTGAAAAACATGGGACTATGATGGGAAATTCATAGAAGAGAAAACACAAGTGACCAGTGTCTCCGTTAGTTTCCTTTTGGCTAGGGCACAATACATGACATCCACAATGTAAAGGAGGAGAGGCTGACTTGGCAGAGCCTGCGATCCAGAGTCCACTGGTTTTCAGGCAGAGGGTGTGGCAGAGGGGCACAGCAGAGGGAAAGCTGCTCACACCCAGGTGGCTGGGAAGGAGAGAAGGGAGAAGCCAGGAAGGGAGATAAACCCTTAGGACCAGCCCCACCTCCTAAAAGTGGCCATGAACACCACATTCTTGTCACCTTTCACTACCCCTCCTAGGAGCACATGAAGCTCTGCTGGGGGGTCCAGATATAAACCATAAGAACCAATAAGCACTGGAATGCATGTTTATCCTTATAGCAATCGCAGAAATTATAAGGCAAAAGCCACATAAAAGTTGTTTGCTTATCAAACTGGGAAAAATGAAAGATAATGAATATTAAGCAGTAGTAAAGATGTGGACAGATACATAAGGACAAATTAATGAATTTTATATACAGTCAAAGAGAAAGAAAAGAAAGTTGGATCCAATCTACATGTCTAAGTTTGGAGTATCTACTAATAATATTCTAGAAAATGCTAAGAGCTATGGATGAAGACATTTAATTGTTTTGACTTGAAAGAATATTCATAGTATGATTTAGATGAAAGGCAACAAAATGCAAAACAATATTGTCTGGTCATTTTTATAAACAGAAAGAAACCAAATGCCAAATGCTCCTAGTAATGATTATATATAACTATATAAACAAAGGCAATAAGTCTAGAAAAAGACAAGGAGAGAGAGATGATTTTACTTTGAACACCTCTGTAATTCTTGAATGATTCGATTAGCTTATATCACTTCATTTAAATTCCCACAAAAGAGAATTATCTAAATACAGGTTAATTTTTTTTTAAGTGAGTCCAGCCTACCTCTAGAGTCATGACAAGCAGAAAAGAAAGCAGCAAGATGAAAACAATGTAGATAACACAATGAAAATCAAACAGAAGCGGGCCTCTCAAATTGGCAAAGAAACCCACCAGTAAATGAGTCGGGATTGTGATTAGAAAAATATGGATTTGATATTGTCACCTGGCTTAATTAGCATTCCTTAAAAATTTTTCTTAACTTTGCAAAATTTTGGTCTCTCATCTACTGTTGGAATGTGACTAATTTTCCTGATGGAAACTGTCAAAACTTACCTAGAATGGTAAAATTGAGGGCTGGGCCCCTTGCCTAAACTGTTCATCTACAATGTTTGAGCTGCTCTCCTAGGCATGGGTAACTAAAATAAGATTAGTTTGTGGCCCTAAGCTCAGTAGTGCATGTGTGTAAATGGCAAAGTGAAATGAACTGAGGGTTGTAGCAGAGTTTAATCGGTGTTATAATAAAAGACACTTTCACTGACACCTCTGATCACATAACTAGTCTCCTTGCTTTACACACTCACAGAACTTTGCACTTTTTGATCACACTCAGCCACATTGCAATTAATTGATTATCATTAGTCTCCTCCCTGACTGTCTGCCTGCAGGAACTGTTCACCACAACTAGAAGGGAGTTAGCACACAGTTGGCTTTAGAGAAGTATTTGTCAGCCGAGTGAAAGAAGGTACTCGGTACAGTGATGGCACACATGAGAGAAAACACTCCAATGGAGTCTGCTCAGAAGGTGAGATGTTTGAGTTTGATCTCAAACACAAGATGAGATTTCCCAGATGAGTGAAGACAGAAATATCAGGGTGTTCTCTGGGAATAACCAATATCTTAATATGAGCGAAGCACAGGAATTATGAGGTGTAACACAGAAGGTGAGACTGAAGACTTGGCTATCAAAGTCTAGCAAGCTGTACAAGATTCTGCGTCTTTTTCCTATAAAGAATGAAGAGATGTTGAAGAATTTTAAGCAAAGGAGAGGTAAAAACAAGCTTGCTTTCAGAAGACCAACTCATGATGGCATAGAAAGAGGAAAAGAAGGTTGAGCAAAGAGGCGAGTACTTCTGGCACACAGTAGGTTCCATAAATATTTGCCAATTAAGTGAATGACAGAGGCAAGATATAGCCAAAGCTTTGCGTATAAAATTATTTTAAAAATAGAAATACCTCTCCTTTAGCTTGCTGATTACTAACATCAGACCCTGCCACAATTCCCAACTTTGCTCCAAAGAAGCAAATTGATCCAGGGCAAGCGTGGAGGTAATACTGAGGGTTCAGGGAGCAGTCAAGCAGGGTAATAATGGATTTCATCAATGACTGGAGATGGAATTTCATCACACTGTATGTCCAAGTAGGAACAATTCAACTTAGAATGGCAACGGTTTTACTTCTTTTAAATCATGTGCTGCAATAATGTAGGTAAGTTTCAGCAGTAATACTAGGAGTTGGGAGAGAACTAAGAAAGCAAGAAAGTGGTGCATAATGTATCCTCTTCTGTATTATATTATAAAAACTAAACACAGGAGAAGATCTTGAAAGGAGGTTGCATTTCTATCCCTCGTCTTTCAGGAATTCTGGCTGCATTACCTAATCCCTACAAATGTAAGGAACATAGTCACACCCACTGAGCGCCTTTCTGGTCTCTTTGTCTGCATGAGACAAAATTTTATCTGTATAAATAGTTTTTATGGATGTGAGCAAGACAATTAAGAATATATTGCCTTTAAACTTGGAAAATAATTATTCCACGGGTCCAGACACCAGCCTGACTCTCACTGCAATTTTGCTGTCTCCGGCTTTTGCTCTGATAAATCTAATAAATTTATAGAACTCAGCATTCTACTCTGATCCACTGCTTTGGAGTTGGGTGTCGGCTATCACTTCACTAAATTAGGAAAAGGGACCAGGACAGCTCCTCAACCCCAAAATCCCAACCCTAAATAATATTGAGTCTGGATTCAGTGAATATTCTCTACCTGGCAGTCATGAAGTACTGGAAATCAGCTGTGACCCTGTGTGCTTGGGTTGAGTTTCCTTACATGTGGAGACCCTCAGCTGGTCTCTAAGGTCCTTTCCAGTACTAGTATTCTAGTATTTACAAGAGAAGATACAACTGGCAATGCTCTAGAGATAATTAAGGGTCAAAACATATAAAGATCAGTAGAAATATAGAAGAATCAAAGCTCAGTGCTATAATTGACAATGTGAAATAGGAAGAAAAGGGCTAAAGGTGTAGGGAAAGTGGGAAGGGTAGGGGAAAGGTAATAAGGGAAAGAAAAATATAGAACAAAATGAAAAAATGGAAATAAAATGTTTGTAAATGGGGAGGGAAGGAGGGGGTGAAGGGAGGGCAGGGACAAGGGGGAAAAGATGAGAACCTAAACCTGTCATATAAAGGTACAAGATCCCAATGATGACTGTAACTATACTGTATACCTAAAATGTACCAATAAACTCAATGAGGAAAAAAAAAACTCAGTGCTATTGGCCTTTAATGCCAAGTGTTTTGCCTTCTCTTCAATTCATTGGTAAGATACAAGACTGAGGCATAGAATTTTTTAAAATACCCCAGATCACCACTTTTTCTTGCCCCTGCTTGAAATACATTGCCTTTTAAGATGTGAGTTGATGAATCCACTTCTTCAGTTTGCTCACCTTGAATACAGATAGTTTAACAAGGTTGCATTTTGCTTCTGAGATCTGCCAGGGCTCTGCTCTGGGGTTGATTGTACAACAATCTGGGGTTGATTGTTGCTCTAGACACTACCCAGCGTGCCTGCAGTAATTCATGTCTGATAAAATATGTGAATTTGCTCAGAGGAAGGAGTAGAGACGAGAAATTGGAAATCTGAGTCTCACACTGTGTGAGCCACAGGAGAACTGGGCCTTCCATGAAAATCTCTCATCTTTGGTGATGGACACAGTCCATTTCCAGGACATGGACTCATCACTGGGCCTCCTCCTGCCCCTACGGAGAAACCGCATCACAAACCCAGCTCCAGAGGCTTCTCATTGTTTCAAATATAATTGCTTTCCTTCCTCCTCCTTCTTCTTCTTTTTCTTATTTTATTTTTCCCCTCAATTTCACAGACACTTGGCAAAACCAATGTAAGTGCCCTCCCTGAGATCTATTTTTTCCGAAGAGAGAAAGGGGGTGGGAGGGGTGTGGAGTCGTGGATTTGTTCTACTTGAGTGTTCCTGTTTTTCTCAGCGGAACAATTGGATTCTTTTCCTCCAGCGTCTCTCACCAGACCATTTTAGATTTCTTAAAATAAAAGTGAAGACTCCCAACCTGACTCTTCTTTCCTTTTTCTGTCTCGCTCTCACTCACTGTTCCTAAGGGTCATGTGTCTGGGTTCCACAGGGGCATTTACTGTGCCTTCCGCCCCTATTCCCAGCTTCCCGCTTGATTCACACACGGGACATTCCTTCTTGTCTCAGCTGTTTCACCCAGCAATGCAAACTGAATTATGTTGGCATGAGGTTTCCCTCCCTCCTCAGACCCTAGCTCTGAGAGCTCGAGGAGCCGGAAGTGGGTCTCTGTTTACCTCTCTGTCCTGAGCACCTGGACCAAGCCTATCTCCTGCTTCTTACTCACTTGCCTGGCTGCTTGCTCTGGAGAATGAGAGAAATCTGAAAGTAGCAACATTCCCTCTAATGCAGAAATCTTGTAGGATTTTAAGAAAAAAAAAATTTAAAGGAGAACTCTTAGTTCACACCCTGAATATTTCTCATCTGTACTTAAAGCAAAGAGTTGCCTTTCCCCAGCAAGCTCCCTAAGGACAAGAGCACAGAGGACTCCCCAAGGTCTAGCACAGTGCCTGACACATAAGAGATTCTCAGTAAGTTCTAAATGAATGATGTTGTAGGACATTATTTTCTTCTTCTAAAGTCTACTTATGAGGACCTTAATTGAAACATAAAATGGAATCAATTATTACTTGTCACTTTCTCCACTGATTGACTCCATCCTGTGCTTTGCACCCGACTCAGGAAAAGGACCTCTCAGTCATTTGGGTCATTTCTTCGAAACCACAAGACCCCAGGGGGAATGCTAGGTCAACCGTGACATGTACTATGGTAGTTTTTTAATTATGCAAATGGCCATCTGTTCAAATGTGTTTGGGGTTCACTTAAAGAGTATAGATTAAGATACAGGGGAAACAAGAAAAAGTGCATCTCACTTTGGACACATGCAAACCTGAGCAGTACCTGATTCATTTCAAGTTATAAAGTGTCTCTGTCTTAATGGTGCGTTCCTTTTCTGTGGTCAGAATGCTAACTCATTTTAATTGCAGTTTAAACACCTGTGGCCGAACCTTAAATGTCTTTCTCATTTAAATTCTGAATGTTAAAAATCTGAACACCTCATTTATGTAAATAGTAAAGGTAAGGGACAGAGTTGTTCTCAAGCCTTTTTCCTCCCATTATCAATCCACTTCTCCAAATCATGTTTTCTCTCTGAGCTCCCAGCAAGGTGGCTCAATTTCCCAGATGACCCCAGAAATTCATTTTTGGAATCGAACAGGAAGGCCAAGTCTTGGCAAGGTGTTTTCAAGGAACAACAACAACAAAAATATACATGAAAAAGTATCTACCATTTGTTCAGCACCTACAATATGCTACCCACCACACACTGTACCCTGGCTGTGAATTTGTTGGGTGTGCATAGTCTCCACAACAACCTTACGGCTCAGTACTATGAAACCCATTTCTCAACTCAGGAAATTGAGGGGAGAGAATATGCAAGTTTCTGTAGGTCCAAAACTCAGCTAGGGGTGAGGCAAAGATTCAAGAGGGATCTGAGTTGCACTATGCCTTTATACATATCTGCCCCCCAGTGCCTATCAGTGCAGGACACACTGTTGGAAATTTTCTAAAGAATTAAAGTTGTCAAAAGAGATTCATACTGAAGAGGCAAAGCCATAAAGACATATGATCCACAAAAAAATAATATAGAGAATGAATAACATGTGCAACCAACACTGGCTTTAAGAAAATCATGTGCTCCAATAAAGGGACCATTGATGTTGCAGTATGTATTATTCCTAATTGACAATAACACCCTGCCGGACTATGCGACCTATTCAGGAATTTGGTTATCATGCAACAGATACACTCAGCTTTCCATCTGCATCCTCACCTCTTAGTAATTGGCAAGCCCAGGGGTGTAGATTCCATGATTCCAAAGAGGTTTGCTGAGTCCATTCTCAAATGCCATGTTGGAAACAAGCAAGGAGCTTCTTGATGGCACCCGCAAGGCAGCTGCCCAACTGATTAGAAAGTTCCACATCCCAACTTACCCCCAGTCCTTTCCAAAATTGATTGTGTTTGTAGATGTGCATTCCTGATCATCTTGCCTATGGAATATTTTATAAATACACAAAGAAAATACAGAGCTGTGTCCTTTTCCCACCACTGAGGGGGATAATACTCAGTGTTCGTTGACTCTGGAAAATCCAAGTCAAGCAGACTGAAGGTTATTGTGTACTAGGAATGAGAAAATGGACTATTTCAGTGCTTGATTATTTTGTAAAAATAGAAAGAAGTATAAAATTTGAGTAGTCACACAACACTGAGATACACCTTTATACAGATTCTTTTGAGCCATGATAAATAAATCCCTTTAAATTACTCTAAAATTAGCTTTAAAAAAAGAATGTAAAGTTAATCTAAATCTTATATTGTCTTGTGTAATGTTGGGTTAGTTCTGATCAAGTGAACAAGTCTGTTCTCAGGTATACGTTATATATATATATATATATATGACCAGGGCCAGATGACAATATATATATATTTTTTTTTTTAAAGCACAACTTTATTTATTTGGTACTGGGAATCGAACTTGGAACCTTGTGCTTTCAAGGCAGGCAGCAGCACTACTGAGCTGACAATACATATTTTGAAACAGTGAATTTAACCTTAAAATTCTGAGGAACACAAAAGACCCATTTAATATTAATTAAGCACCTACTAATATCCTATACACAGAGTTATATCATTGGAATTCAGGAATAAATTCCCTAAAGGAACTCTGAAACAACAGAAATATAAAGAAAATCAGGATAAAATAATGTATTTGCCACATCAAGATTGCTTTCTTCAGGAAGGGAGCACTGATGAGGAAGTGATTCGTTTCATAAAAAGAGAAAGTGAATTTATGAAAGTTTCCACCAGGCCAGGAAGTGTAGTCTTGCACGATTAACAGAATTTCAACAGATAGAGGTGAAAGGGTAGCTATTACAGGCAAGAACGCCATAACATAGCTCTAAAAGTACAAGGAACATATGAGGTTGAGAATATCTGAGTGTGGTTAGACAATAAAGAGTACAATGAGAGAGAAAGGCAAGTGAAAGTAAAGAGTAGGAAAACAGAAAGAAATAAGGTTGGAGGTGTTGATCGAGGCCAGATTGTAAAGAGAATCATCCTGCTAAAGTTTCTTAACTTTGTCCTAAAGGAAATAAAAAAATTACTAAAGATTTTAAAGAAAACATGAGATACCAGAGTTGGGAAACACATAAAAATGTTTAAGCTAAATATGAGTAATGAAACGAGCATGTTTTTGGAAGTAGTAAGTTATCTACATTTTATATCATGGTGATAATATTTTGCTTACGGAGAAAAATAATCATGTTTTTTTTTATTCTTAATCACCCTTTTAGTCTGTAAGTATTAAAATCCTTGCACTGTGTTAGATTTATGGGACGCAATGCTGACCCAGACAAATGTAGTCCTCCTGAGTTTTACATTTTACTGGGAGATAAACAATAAATATGTAAAAGAGATAATTACAGATATTACAGATCTTTCTACCGCAACAGGCTAAATAGCCACAGAAGCTCGCTGGTACTGCATTAAGAAGACTTCTGATTTATTTTAGCACTATCATCTTCACTAAACATCTGTGGAAGTTCCTTTTTCTTTAACTAACTGAACTGCATTTTTCTTTTGATTATGGAGTTGGCCAGTCAATTTGGGCTTGAGAGGCCTCAACACAAACCGTTGTGATAGCAGCAAGATTTTTCACTATTCTGAATATTTGTATATTACTGAGAACCATTATAATTGGATGGAGAAGAGAAATAGACAAGCTTTTCTAGTTGGAGTTTTTTGAGGTGTATGGAACCCCTGGAACAAGAGCCACGAGAAAAAGCCCACTTTTGACTTCCAAATGCAGCAGAATCTATTTCAGTATAACTTTCTGGTAACTGCTTAGCTTAAGTCCTAATTATTACAAAATTGACAAGAAATGCCTAAATGTCAAAAAATATTCCTATCGGAGCACTAGGCCACATCTCTATCTGTGACTGTGAGACCATCTACCAAACAGCTTTCTTAATCCTTTTTGATCTGTGATACATATCGAAGGATTTATTATCTACTCATATAACATACTGCAAAAAAGAAGGTGAAGATGTACCTTGGTGAAAGGGTAAACCCAACGCTCTAATATAAAAAGATACCAGAGGTACTTTTGCCATGAAAGTTAAATTCTAAAATAGAAAGTCATTTTAAAATAAATAATGTCCTTTTCACACCGTGATAATAATATCATTTAAACTTGCTCAGGCTGCTGTAACAAAATAGCTTACACCATGTGGGTTAGATAACAAATGTTTGAGGGCCAGGGATTTAGCTCAGTGATTCCGCTGCCTGCCTTGCAAGTGCAAAATCCCGAGTTCAATCCCAAAGAAAGACAAAGAGAGAGAGAGAGAGAGAGATGGAGGGAGGAAGGAAGGAAGGAAGGAAGGAAGGAAGGAAGGAAGGAAGGAAGGAAGGGAAAAGAAGAAAGATTTGTAAGCTCCGAGTTCTGGAGACTAGAAATCTGAGATCACCATTCTTCAGAGTTGGTTTCTAACCAGGGCTGTGTACAATAATGTGTCCCATACCTCTTGCTTACCTTCTGGTGGTTTGACAAGATTCTCTAGTGTTCCTGGCTTATAAATTTATCACTCAGATCTCTACCTTATTTTCATAGCAACCTAATCCCCTGTGCTCAATTCCACCTCAAACAAGTGTCTCTCAGCACCCAACACTGCACCCAAAACTCTTTAGTGTTCCGTTATTATGTGTGTGAATAAAGGGCAAAACTAAAACTGGTTTGACATTCCATTATTATATTGTTTCCTTAATGGAGGGTTTTGGGATTTTTTAATTTTTTTTTTCAGTGCTTGTGATCAAAACCAGGGACTTGCATGTGCTGGGCAAATGCTCTACTACAGAGCTACATTCCCATCACTATTTTTTAATCATTATTTTAATTGTGAGACAGGATCTCACTATGTTGTAGGTTGACATCCAACTTGCAGTCCTCCTGCCTCAGCCTTCTTGGTACCTGTGATTACAGGTATGTATGTACTACCATGCCCAGCTTAATGGGACTCTTAATAGGTTTATCTGTTGCTATTTAAGACATTTATAATCGTATCTACAAGGCTCTTTAGATGATTAAATATATCACAGTGGTGAAAGTTGTGAATGCATAAGCATTATCCAAAAACCATAAGTCAACATAGAAAAACGGATTTGCAGCCATGACTCTTAAACAAATGACTACCTGCTCCACCATTCTGCTTAGGAACAAAAGAGTTGTTGTCACTGAAACTCCACAGTAACTCTCCGAGGACTTATATGTGGCTTTGGATCACAGAATAACAGAGTTATAGCTCAAGGGAAATGTATTCTGGGAGAGTATTAATGCCTTGCATATATTAGTTTCATTCATGATTTCCACACCAAAAACGTTTTGTTTTGCTTTGTTTCACTTACCTGAAGATCTTCTAAAGGCTTCTTAGCTTGGTGACTCATCAATGGGGAAAAAAGAAACAGAGCTGGAATGGAATCTGGGTGAATGATTTCTTTAAAATAAAAGGTTAGTAGCAGAGAGCAATAACCAGCAGTGCATTCAGGTTGGTTAAACGGGTATAGTAACCTTGAGTTTATTTTGATCTTATGTTCTCCTTCTTCAGGAAGTAGCAATGTCTTCCGGGCAGTGGAAGCATTCTTGTTAAAAAGTAAATATCCAATGGGAACAGGAGCTGAGTCAGCATCAAGTACTGTGGGTGACTCAAATAGCTCCGGGTCCATCCGCTGGAAACACTGTATCCTATGTTCTTCCTCTTTCTTGCTTTCCTTTGGGCCACGTCTGTGGTTGAAGCAGCCTTGGACATCACAGCCTCTGACTGTGTCCAGGGAGACAGGAAGTAACACTGGCACATTTGCCTAGGCTCACTTTGACTCTCTTCTCACTTCCTATGAACACCTGAAAAGTAGACACATGTTTCTCCCTACGTTCCTGAAATTATATACCTCTCACCCCCACCTGTATGAAAGTTACGTTTGACGTTAGCTGATGAAAGCTGGTATGTCTGAGTAAATATTGATTTCAAGTACTGTGCTGGATATTTCACACACTGATATTTTTTTTCACATCAGTGAAAAATAGGTACCTTTATCCTTCAAAGGGGGTAAACATTCAAAATTCTAACACAGACCTGAGCTTTGTACTCCAATAGGGGCGACACCCAAGCACGTAAATCTTACATTGTACTCCGAGAAACGTGTGAAGCAATGATTCAGTCGGATGTTTTGTGAACTTTTTAATATGGTTCAACCAATTAAACATCAGCTTTTTCCTTCAACTTGAGTTTGGTTTGAATGTGCATTCAGTACTTTTAATTTTTTTATCAGTACATGTCTGTAGTATGTAATGACTGCATTTACCATGAGGAATGGGTACATGTACATAACACATCTTAATTCTTTTTTTTTTGTCATCCTCTATACCTCTCCCTTCCTCCTTACTCCCTCCAATTCTTGGTCTCTTTCCCATTTGCAAAATCTCACTGTTTATCATTTTTTCCCATTCATGGTCAATAAGTCCCTAATATATGAATATTCCAGTTGTGATATTTCACAGATACAAATGGATCTCACATTGCAGCATTCATAGATGAGAAAAAAGTTATGATAGTAACTGACTTGTCCACTTTGCTGTTTTAACATAGTTTATTTGCAGTTGTAATGTATTATACCACCATTTCACCATAACTGTAAAATTTTTCTAATTATTTAAAATATTTTTGTGTGTATGTTTGGTTATTTTTATGCTTTGCATTGCATATTTGTGTCAAAGACATATAAGACTCCCTTTGTCCAACTTATGAAAGGCTCTGACTTAGGAATTTTCTCTCAGAACAGGAACTCGTTCATAAGTCAGGGATTTATGCAAATGGATACAACTTTAGACCATATTATTAAGTGAAATAAGTTGGTTTCTCTAATACAGTGGACCCTCCCTCAGGCTATGACTGGCCTGACATACCAACAACTTGAGTGAATTAGGTCAGTGGAAGGAAGGTTCCCCGGCCTCTCATTACGTATAACATGTACCCAGGGAAACATCCAGATCTCAGCTATATTGACTTACAACCAACTTGAGCTACAACCAGTCCTTGGGAATCAGTCAGATTTGTAAGTCAAGGGTCCACTGTATAAGAATCTAGAGAGGAAGAGAGAAACATTTCTAATAAATTGTAACTTCACAAATGAGTGATGTCTTCGCAGTATGAGTAGTAAACATCACATAATCACAATTGAGCCAGTGGTCTCCCTCTCTCTCTCTCTCTCTCTCTCTCTCTCTCTCTCTCTCTCTGTAGGTAATCATGTCCCAACAGCAAAAATTTATGGCGATCTCACTTGCAGATGAGGAGAATAAAAAGGTAGAGGAATCCCTCACTTCAAATGATATTAGGATTGTGTGTGAAATGTGGAAAATAGTGTAAAATTTTGTACAAAAGCACTACCCAAATAAGACTGCAGCAGAGCAAGCAATGAATCTGTTTAATGACAATGCAGCGTCACATTTCCATGAAATCCTCAAAAGGACGCAAAAGCAAGAGTCACTGAAGAGGTTCCTTGTTAAAACTACACAGAAAGAAAAGGATCCCACTGAGCCAGTAGATAGCAGTGATTATGTTGGTGATAGTGAGTTGTCCTACACAGTAACCCTCTTCTTCTGCGTCATACCAGCCAAGGAGGTTTTCAAAGGTAAGTGCAGGTCAATTTGCTTATTTTTCTTTATTATTTTGTATTACATTAAACTATTGTAATCATTTCTATGTAAAGAGTTTTGTGTTGTGAAACAAATCTTCTGAGTGTCCATTAGTTCTCATTGAAAAATTCACTTAGATATGCAAGTGCTTTGGATTACAAGCATGTTTCTGCAATGAATTACACCATAGAGGTGAAGACTACAAAATATAAGATCGGTAAATACAAAGTAGGGAGAACTTTTTCAAATGGATTGGGAAACAAGGGTGGAGGGAAAGGGGGAGGGAGGGAAACAGAATTAAAAAATAAATGGAGGCATTCAGCATTTTTTTAAAAGTAGTACTCATATGGGAAAGCAGCTTTAAGAGGATGAGCGCTGAGGAGCATAACACTGTGTCATGTCCTTGACTCCCTAGGAAAATATCCTTAGTTGTTTAAAAACAAAAAACAGAACTAAAACTAACAGTGATGTGGAGAGTTGAACCTAAAAAATTAAACTCAGAGTTTCTTCCAGCTCTCTCATTTCTAAAAGACTAACCAGTCCTTTAGAGCTGACATTCTTTATGTATTTTGCACGCTGTCCTTTTCAAAGGAGTCACAAGAAAGAAGATAATTTTAAATTTATTTTTAAAAAGAAATACTCCAACTGCCCAGATATTCCCACTTAGTCAACTTCTTTCACTTGTAACTGACTTAAGAATTACTGAAAACTATTTGGAAGCTTGTGGACTAGTGAAAATATACAAATTGGAAGAGCAACAACAAAAAAAAAAATCAAAGTCCTGTTTTCGAGTAGAAATGCATTTTCAACATACCTCCATTTAAGGAACTGGCATCTTACTTTTAACTTTGAAAATGTCATTAGGTGGTTGGCATGAAAAAAGTAGACAATGGATTTAATCAAGTCCTTCACAGAAGTCTTGACAACTGCAACATTAATAGAAGCTACAGAAGATAAAGGCATCTGCAGGCTTTCAAATAAGGATGCTATGGAATTCTTCAGGTAGATAGCTGTTACAAATATCACCTCTCTCACTGCCTTTGTGGCCTAACTTAAATGACCATGTAGAATAGGTATAAAGAAGAAAAAGAGAGAAAAGGAGCAGAACAGAAATATCTAGAAAGCCATAATGGATGCTTCATCTGGGTAATTTTTCACGTAATGGTAGGCGTAGGCAGTTAGAATAGTTCACCATGATTTTGCAGTCTGGTTTCAGATTTATTGCTGGAATTAATTTGCACATTTCTGTGAAGGGCATTATACATTCTATTCCTACCATTTTAAATAATAAATTAATTTTAATGCATTTTTGCTCTAGCTTGAATAGGAAAGATGAAGAGCAATTGATAGGCTCTGAGTTTTTAGAACGCCTTTCAACAAGATTAAAAGCATAAGGCATCCCAAGTCGGCTCTTCTAAAAACAGAAAGTAGCCCATCTGCCGGGGGCTGCAAAGATATTCTACTCCAGAGTGCTGTGTAGTCCAGCACACCGGGCACAGCTCATGGCATACTTCTCGAGAAAACTGCTCTTTGCACAGCCGTGGCCCTGTGTCCTTCCCACCAGGGTGCTGATTTAACCTGCCCCTACTTCTGCTGCACAGAACTAATGAAAACAAAGAAGCTACTTATAATGATCCCAGATCTGGAAGATAAAAACAACCCCTGTGAGCTCACTAGGCATCCTGAACACTTGCTGAGTCTCCCTTCCGTTACACCAGCCAGTGCATGAGAGGATAAAGGGGAGATTGCCCAGCTCTTTAAAAGTGCTATGTTGGAACTTGAGTAGAGAGAGGAATTAAACTACTTTAATTGTGTCTGTTCATTTGATTATTTTTTCTTTCTTCCAGCATCTCTTTCTTGTGTCAGGGTCTTTGCCTACCTGCAGTCCATTCTTGTTTCTCTCCACTGAATTGTACAGGAATCCACAGTGAAAAGTCAAGTCTCAGAGTCCCCTCATTTCTCCTATTTCCCTTTAACTTGAAATGGGTGCATTTTCTGAGGGTAAGTAGAGTACGGTGACCTTCCCTTCTGCCAAAACCAGAGCTCCGTGAAGTTTATTTAAGTTTATTGATATCTGAAGGAAAGAATGGAGATCTGAAAAGACATATTGGTTCTTAATTAGTCTTAATGAATAATCCCTTCCCACCGGATGGAAAACATTGTTAACTGGTGGCGTGTGCCCAACATCTTTCCTTGAGCCTTCTTTGCCTCTCTCCATAAAAGGGCTGAGAAAGCCCCATCTTCCTCAGACCTCCATGGAGCTCAAAGTAGGCTTGTCATTTCCAAGCATTGCCATGGGAGCAGAAATCTGATATGGACTTGGTGAAAGAGTGTGCTTTCTTAATGGGAAGAGCCAATAAGACTTGTGCTCCCTCTGGGACACAGATGTGATGTCTCTAACAAGCGAAGCCATCTTTGAGGCGGCCACATTAAGACAGAAGCCAATGTGCTGTAGACAATAGTGTTAGGATAGAGACACATCCTGAGTGCCCGGTAGCATTACTGCTTAGGCTGAACCCAACACTTACCTCCGTATTTGGAGCTGAGAAGAAAAATATGCTTCTTCTTGGGTAAGTCACTGTTTTTCTGATTTTGTATATTGCAATTAGAATTCTTACAAAGAATTCGGTTATTGTTTCCAATAACCGAAGGACAATGTATGTGTGGTATTTGTTTCTTATTTCGCTATTTACAAAGTTCTGCTTTGCCATATGTTATCTCATTTAATCTGAACAATAATAGGATGGTAAGGAAGGAATTGTTATCATTATCCTAACTTTAAAGACAAGCCAATTTTAAGCCTAGGGGGTTTAAATAACTTGACCAAACTCGTAGAGAATATGGCAAAATTTAGAACCTAAACCTTTACTTTCTGACTCCAGTTTCACAACTGAGTATCATTTGCTCATGTTGGAAGCCAAATTCTTGTCTTTGCATATTTATTATGCTATTAGTACTCCCTGAAGAGCTCTGTGATTTAGTTGTTAAACGATCGCATACCAGAATTGGTTAAAAATTATTAAACTCATAGTCTGGAGTTAATTAAGGTACTGTGATAAGCCCTCAGGTGATTTTGGTACCAGGTATATGAACTCAGGGGTCGTTGCACTTGCGAGGTAGGCGGCGGAACCACTAAGCTAAATCCCAGCCCATCCTTGAGGTTTTAAAGATAAGTGAGATGCAGTATCCAACTCATGCTGAGTTTATCACAGGCTCCTAAAACAGACAAACAAGTCATTCTGAATATGCTACTGAGTGGATATAAGGAGTGTGTGCTAAGGTAGTAAAGGAATAACAATTCTTACTTTGGGGAAGGTAGGGATGGGAGGCGGACAGAGGAGGGAGCTAAAGGAAGCGAACCCAGGGCATACACCAAGCAGTTTCATGTGGTTGTGATACATCTGGGAGGGTGGTAATTGGGGGATTTCAAAGTAGATCATGTCTAGGTCATAAAGGTTCTTAAAGGTCCTGCAGTTTTGTGTCCATGTGGGTGATAGAGATCAATAGAAAGATTTCAAGCATGGCCATGTTATATATAGAGATATATTTTTGGATACTTCTCTGGCACCAGGCAGTAAACTGGAAGCAGACAAGACTAGAGACAGGGGGTGAGTAGGATGTTGGGAAATCATCCAAGCAAGATGGAATGAGACCACAAACTCAAGGAATGTTGTGGGTGGGACAGGAGGAAGCAGCTAGGAGAGCTGTTCAGATAGTTCTAACTATGGACCATAGTAGACAACTGGACAAGTTTGGAGGCGAGGCTGATGTGTGAGAGGAAGTAACATCATATGATGTGCAGGAGTCTGGCTTGGGCTTCTGAATATCATTCATGACAGCAAATGCTAGAGAAGAGGCAGAGAGGAGCAGAGCCACATATAGAAGTACATAAATTCTCCACTGCATATGCTGAGTTTTGTAGGCCTTTACTACATCCCGATAGAGATGTTCATGAGAGAACTGAAATAAAATCTGTACCTCAATAAATAATTTTGGATTAGAGAGGTCAATTTCCAAATCTCCCTGGGAACACACATAGACAGAGAGGAAAAGAAAAAGAGACCAGAACTCTGAAGGAACATGGCCATTTAAATGCTGAGCAAAAGTATATGATCCAGTAAAGGGAATGAGCTAAAGAAATCAGATGAGTAGAAGCAAAGCAAATAAATAGAAGCTGTTTCCTGAGAGCCCTGGAGTAGGTCTGGAGAAGTTAGGGGATGAGCAATAATAATCTTAGTAATAATAGATCACTTAGTAATAATTGAGCACTTACATGCAGTATTGATTTTCCCATTTATACTGCCAATTATTGTGAAGGGAACAACAAATAGAAAGACTGATAATTTGTGTTTGGATTTGGCCACAAACCAGTCACTCCAGCCTTCAAAACAAAGGCATTTCAGCCCATATTACTCCAAACAATCTGTAGGTCTAATGCAGTACTATCGAAATACCAATGACAGGCATCTGCACAGAACTAGAAAAAAGAATGTCACTATTCAGATGGAACCACAAAAAAAATCTGAATATCCAAAGTATTCTTAAGAAAACAGAACAAAGTTACCCCAAAGCTAAAGTAATCAAAACAGAATGGTAATGATATAAAAATAGTGACTTAAACCAGTGGAGAAGAATAGAAAGCCTGCAAGTAAAGTCACACATCTTCAGCCAGCTTTTCTTCTGCAAAGGCAGTAACAACACACATTAGGGAACGGGCAACCTCTTCGATAAACAGTGCTAGATAGTTGGCTACATGGATTCAGAACAACGGCATTAAACTACTTCTCAACGTGTACAAAAATCAACTCAAGATAGAGTGAAAACCTGAATGAAATGACTGAAGCAATAAATTTACTGTGTAAAAATGTAGATGGAACATTTCAGGTCTTTGGGATGAGCAAGGATTAAAAAAAAAGAAGAAGAACCTAACAGCACAGAAAACTACAGTAAACATGGGCTAACAGTAATACAGCAAACTAAAGGCCTGAACAGCAAGGGACACAATCAACAGAATAAAGAGGCAACACTAAAGAGTGGGAGAGCATGTTTGCAAATCATATAACTGACAAGGAGTAAATATCTAGAACCTATAAGGAACCCGACCCAAGAGTCAACAGCAAAAATCTGATTTTATTTATTTTTGAAACTGTTATTTTTTAGTACATGTTTGCACATACAATGATTACAGCCATCATGGGGAGTTGGTGAATGTACATAGCATATCTTAATTTTGTATCCCCTTCCCCTTCCTTTCATCCCTTGATTTCCTTCTTTGGACAAAATATCCATCTGAATGAAACTGAGCAATAGAATTAGACATTTTCTGTGTCTAATGAATGTCTATCAGGTATACGAAAAATGCTCAATGCAACTAATCATCGGTAAAATGCAAATCAAAGCTACAATGAGATATCATCTCACTTCAGAAGCTTTTATCAAGGAGGCTGAAGATAACAAGTACAGGCAAGGAGGTGGGAAGAAAATTCTGATGGGAATGTAAATTGTCAGCACCATTACGGAAAAATTTACATTCCTAAAAAATTAAAGATAGCTTTACCATGTGTTCTAGTTTTTGCACTACTGGATATATATCCAAAGTATATATGTCAAGAGGCATCCCTGTGCTTATTGCAGTATTAGTCACAATAGCCAAGAAATGGAAATAACATTAGTACCCATCAGCTGATGAATGGGTGAAGAAAATGTGGTAACCATATGCAATGGAATACTATTCAGCCATAAACAGTATAAATTCCTGGCATAGGTGGAACTGAGTTTATTACATTCCATCAAAAATGAATTAAGCCAGGCACAAAAAGACAAATAACACATTACTCACACACAGAATCTAGAGAGGGCGATCTCACAGAAGTTCAAAGTAGAATCGGATCATGGCTACTAACAGCCAGAAAGAGAACGAGAGAGACAGATGGGGAAAAGGTTGATCAGTGGATGTAAAGATACAATTAGCAGAAATAAATTCTGGTGTTCTACTGCACAGTAGGGCGGCTCAAGATGGAAATTCGCTGGATGTTTCCAAAAAGGCAGAAGAAAGGATTTTGAATACTTTAACTCCAAATAAATGACAAAAGTGTGAGAAGGTACAAGTTTGCACGCTTTGAACATTTCGCAATGTTGACATGAATCAAAACATCACACTGTACTCCAGAAACATGTACAATTTTATGGGTCAATTTCAATGTAAATACATAAATAATAAATCCCTCAGGAGGATTTAGTCCAGTGATGAGAGCAGAAGCCAGATTGCTGTGGGCTGAGAATTCAGTGGGAGGGTGAGGAAGAAGACACCAAGAGGAGTCTATTATTTTTAAGAAGCATTATTGGCGATAGGAACAGAGCTTTCCAAAGGCAGTTTTTATAATACAATAAAAATCCCAGGCGTGAGAGAGGGAGAGCTACAAGAACAAAAGGGATGGTAGAGGACCCCTGAGAAGGCAAAATAAAATGAGATAGTAACACGGGTGGAAAAGAATTAGCCCTGGAGAAGAAAAGCCACGCGTCTTTCTCTGAGAACTGAGGAAAGATGATATGCACAGCAAGTACAAACACAAAGTAACCGACTAGAATCAGTGCACACCTAACTACAGAGGAAACGACAGCTGCTCCATAGTCATGGGCCAACACCCGTTTCAACGCTCTTCCCCGGTCTCCCTTAGTAGTCATCTTCTGGACTCAGGCTGAGGGGAATCAGTTTGTGTGGATCATTGCTTTCTCAATTCAAGGCTATTTCTGCACTGCAATCCACTCTAACATTCTCCATCTACAAGTGCTGCAAGCTCACACTTTGAGAAAGATCTTAAGCTGGTTTCCTCCGGAAGCAGAACCTGAGATTGCAGAATGATAATGCCAGTATTTCACTTGGATCCCAGGAAGTCCCAACAGGGGAGAGAAGAATCGAGACGAGGAAAAGAATGAAGTCAGTGGAAGAGACACAAGAAAACAGGTTCTTTCTATGAGTGAGTGAGGTTCCATTTTCCTGGGGAACTCCAGAAGATGGTGCAGAACAGACCCTGAAGATCACCCTCCCTGGGGGAAGGGAAACTGGATCTAGAAGGTAAAATAAAATAAGATAGTAACTTGCCCTCCAGTAACCTTTAGCCGCTAATGAGAACTCTAACTCCTGGTCACTTCTGGATTGCCCTGCCTGGGGGTTGAGGCCAAGCACCGATGGTGTTATGACAAGCTCCTCCCAAGAAGTAAATTTCTTCATTGCTAGTTGTACTTATGCTTAATATTACACAAGTCTCTGCCAACACGAGAAACGCATCGCTCTTAGGACTGTGTTCCTGGCAATAAATGCCTAAAAATTTTTCTATCCTGGATACTTATGATTACAGATGATTAAAATAGGGGAAAGGGTTTTGGAGAAAGGTCAGACCTAGCCCCCTCTAGTGTTCAGCCATAGGGAGCAAATTCAGAGCAAAGTAGTACCAGACTATGTTCCTATTTTGAATCATTTATATTATTATCACAAATTAAAAGTAGCTGGAATCATTACAGTTGTCTAAAAGTGTGCCAGACTTGCAGTTAGAAAAATGCAGGTTCCAGTCCGGGTGGGCCACTTGCCGCGGGAACTTTGACCCAGGGCTCCATTTCCTCATCTGTAAACAAGGGTGAAGTTTTCTCATCTCACAGTTGAATTAAATGATTACGAAGATAATGAGATCATGAACACAGGGCTTCCCGACCATAAGATTAAAGCGAAGAAGCGTTACAGTGGCACAGGAGGCCCAAGCTGCGTAGGAACGTGAAAGTTGGTACAGGTAGAGAGCAATCGTGTACTTCCTGGCAAGGAGTTTGGACCTGATTTGATAGGCTACAAGAAGCCATAGGAACCCAGGCAGGAAAGCAGTGTGATGTGCATATACTTTTAAAGGATTGCTTTGAGGACTATGCGGGGGGCAGTAGCTTTTGACAAAAGAAGTGCAAACTGTAGGCTCAAATGTGATATTACAATTCCACCTCTAAGGGCTACCCAGCAACCTCTTTCTGAATGAGGCATAGGGTGGAGGAAGGAGTGGGGAAGTGAAGGAAGGCTGTAGTAGTCCGGAAACAGGCCTAGGGTGAGCCCAGCAGGTGCAGTACTTCCTAACGCCAGAGACCGAGGCTTCTGACCGTGTGGAGAATGCAGAACTCAGCCTACAGCCCCAGGAAGATGCGTGTGCAGAGAAACGACATTCCGAGCACTCTTCAGGAGTACAAGGAAGCCTGCATAAGCTGCTTATAAATACGTGAGACATTCTAAACTGTCCTCCTGATTCAGCTCAAATTAAATCCAGTTATTTAAGAAGGTTAGTGAGTTTGGCTTTCGCCGAAGTGTTCCTTCTCCACCCTATGCTTCAATACTGCCCTGACCAATTGCCTTCGCTTTCAGGATTTATTTCCCCCCAGACCTAGTTCCCCAAGTAGCACCTGCAAAGCCCTAACACTTCAAGGGAGCAGCTAGAGGTCATGGTAGTGAGCAGTGGTGGGTGGGGAGAGGACCGAGGGTGGGGCCTTGTCAGTGAGAGGAAGGATCCCCAGAGCCACCCAGGTTTCGGAAATGTCATCGTCCCTCTAGCTGACTGCTCTCTGGCCTGCCACAGAGTGAAACTCTGCGCTTATGACAGGACTGGGTAATCGCACAGCTCCCTGGCGGTCTCACGGAGCTTGCTCAAGGGCAATCCTCAGAGAGAAGCGATTCAGTCAGGGCAGGGAAGGAGAACGCTGTCTCGTACTTCAGTGCTGGGCTTCCAAGGATCTCATCCTGACAGCCAAGAGGCACTTGTCCCTGGGAAAGGAACAAAGCAGCTTCAGTAGGGAGAAGGCAGCCCTCTGGGCAGTCAGACTCCCAGGAAAAAGTAGTCTGCCCCATTGTAGTCCCTGTTCATGAACTCCCCTGGCAACAGTGCCTCCAAGGTATTTCTGAACTCACCGCTGGCACTGGGTTTTCCAGTTCATTGAGAAGGAAGCCTGTAAGAAATCAGGTATTATAAGGGCACAGAGAAAGGCTGGCTCAGCTGGCCCTTCACAAAGTGACGTCCGGTATAAACCCTCACTAAATCACTGTTGTTTTGTTCTTGTTGTCTTTATTATAATTAAGCCTTTAATCTCACCAACTTGACAAAATGCTGACATTCCAATTTAGCTTGCTCTTCAAGCATTTTGGCAGCTTTACCAAAGTTTAATGGATGTCCAAAAGAGCTTCACATATCTAATGGTTACACTACAATGACTGAGTTTGGACAGATGCAACATGTGTGAAACTGTGACCACAATCACAGAAATACATCGATCTAGTACCTCCCAGTTTCCTTGTGGTCCCTTGCATTGGTTTTGTTGTTGCTATTGCTATTGGCAGTGATGGTGGTGGCGGTGGTGTTGGCGGTGGTGTGTGTGTGTGTGTGTGTTTGGCAACCATACTCAATATGAGATCTACCCTCATAACAAATCTTGATGGACTGTGGACATAGCTCAGTGATAGAGCATTTTTTTTAGTATATGGGAAACACTGAATTCATCCTCCAATAGTGCTAAAGCAGCAGCACAAATCTTGAAGTGCATTAAGATCAGAATAACTACAGGCACTATGTTGTTTAACAGACTCTGGAATTCATTCATCTAGCTTAACTGAAGCTCTAAACCCATTGAATAACAGCTCCCCATTTCCTCCACTACCAGTTACTGGCAAACATGGTGTATTCTCTGCTTGTGTGAATTTGATTATTATAGATATGTCTTACAAAAAGAGCCATGTGGTACTTATCCTGTGATTGGCTTTTTGCATTTAACATAATAATCTCTAGGTTCATTCATTTTGTTGAAAATAATAATGTTCCTTTTTATTTAAGGCTGAGTATATAATTTTTAGCTATTTTGATTTCTTTTAGGGCTAAATGTTTTCATATCCTTTGTTCAATTTATTCTCATGCACTTTATTCTTTTAGATTCTATTGTGAATGGGATTATTATCTTTTCATTTCCTCTGGATGATTCATCATTAGTATACAGAAATGCAGTGGATTTTACTTGTCAATTTTGTATCTTGCAGTTATACTAGATCCATTTATTGGTTCTAAGAAGAGTTGTTAAGCTCTGTTTTCAGCTTAACTCACACAGTACTTGGAGAATACATTATTTCTCTTGTCTGAGAAAGTCAAAGGGTGAATAAGAAGCAAAATGGAGGACAGAAATTGGGAAGTAGGAAAAACTCATTCAAATGGGAAGAGGAGCAAGAGGGAGGAAGTGGGAAGGGAAGAAAGGGAGAGTTTTTTTAAAAAATGAAAAGGAAATGAAAAAATTGAAGCAAAGCTTTTGTAAATAGGGACTAGAAGGAAAGATTAAAGGGAGAGGATGGGGGATGGGGGAAAATAGAATTAAGGTATATTATGTACAGGTACAAATTCCCTATGATGAATTTGATCATGATGTATGGTAAATAAGTACTAATAGAAATATATAATAAATAATAGGTTTTTTTGTGAAGTCTGCAGAGGTTTTAAAATGTAAGATCATGTCATCCTAAACTGAGATAATTTTATTTCTCTCCAATTTGAATGCAAACATTTCTAATAAAATTGTGTATCACTTAGCAATGGGGATAATTCTAAGAAATGAGCTGCTAGGAATTTCATCACTGATGAACATTGTACAATGTATTTTCAGGCCTAAATGGAAGAGAGGGCTGCACGCAGAGACTATGTGGTATATTCTATAGTATATGAAGTCTGTCATTGACTGGAGCATGGTTTTGTGTTACATAACTGTGCTAGCAAATTGAATTCAAGAGGACAGGAAGAGTTATAAAAATACAATCACTGGGATTTATAAAGTCAATAATTATGATACCCTACGTGAATAGAATGAGGAATTAAAATTACATGAGCATCTCAATATATACCATAAAAACACGGGAGAAAATCAAACAGCCTTTCATGTATCAATGTTCAACCATCTAGATGTAGAAGAACTGTACATCAACACAATAAATGCCAAACCCACAGCAGTATCATATACAACAGTGAAAAACTGAAAGCTCATCCTCTAAGATCAGGAAAAAAAGAATTCCCATTCTATCTATCTGTACTCAAAATAGACATAGAATTACTAGCCCAAGCAATTGGGCAAGAAAAAAAATGCTAGTTTTGTAGTGTTGCTCGTTGTGGGTTTGAGGAAGTGTATGTTAAAATCTGTTATCATGGAAATAAAAATCACCATTAGGCCATCATGAACTCTCAGAGACCAGAAGTGGAATAACATATATCTTCACTTTTCCTATGGGATGACTTAGTAGGTTACACAATGGAGTCCCATTAGTGGCTGTCTTTCTATCTTTTTTTTCTCCTTCTCTCCCCTCCTTATTTTTTCATCTCCTCTACTCTCTCCTAAATCAGGAGTTTCATTCTTGGAGACAAGGGAGAGACCATCTTTCAAACCTACCACTCTGAGTGGTAATCATAGATTCTTCTACTGCAGAATAATCCTATTATTAAACAAACTCCTCCACACTGCAGACTTCCTCTCAGAGTATAACTTCAACATATTATTGTGCAAAAGCTTTCTCTGCCTTTGTTTATTTTTTCTTACAGACACCTCTAATCCTAGAAGGAATGAAAATATGCAGAAAAGGATGACTGAAAAAGGAAAGGATATCAGGCCATAACATTGCTGCTGCTGGTGGTGGTGTTACGGCTTTACAACTGTTACAGTTAGAGCTAGGAGTTCTCCACTCAGACTTGAGCTCCAGTAATTGAAAAATGCTTTTTTACTATGTAGTAAGTGCCCAAGACATTTACTTTGCAGTGAATAACTGATGTTTTTGCAATTGCTCAATAAAGATAAAAGTATCAAACTATACCTTAGTTCAGAAGCCAGTATCAGAAAAATAGTGGTGACAATTTCAACAAGGTGAGGAAAAATGGTTTACAACTCATTAACTCCATACATAATGGGAGATAAAGAAACTAAATCATTGGAAATCTGATTCCAAAGCTGGGTTAGAGTTAGAAGTAAATACTCAAAGAAGAGCCCCAAAGTTAACGAAATGAGGCTATTTGTATAACCTCTGCCTGGAGCCAGGACTGGTTCTGGAGCTCATGGTGTGCAGCGCTGCAGGGTGGAATTAAGTAGAGATCATTGCCTTAGTCAAATACTGGGAGAGTGAGAGATAAGGATCCTACCATCTGTTAATAAGAATTTCATATTTATATGAAATTTTATCTGTTTATATAAAAGTAGGAGTACTTTTATATCTCAAAAAAAATTAAAAATGAACCCTTTTAAATTCTGAATATTGCAAAGGTGGTGGTGCTTTTTAAACATGTTTGGACATAAGTTATTGCTACTTTATTCTCAGCTCAACTCTTAAACCTGCTCCTAAAATCCTTATCTGACCCCTGCAAGGGACAATTGTGAAATTTTCAAACCAGAAAGAAGTATTTGTGAAAAAGTATATGATCGGTCTTCAACTCATGACATTATATCTAGATATAATTGGATCTAATCTAATAGCATAAAACTTCTATTTATGTTACCTGGACTTGCTATAGTTTTCCTCTCTGTTGATCAGATGGTAGTTAGTCATTGATGTGTTATTTATCTGCTCAGGTCATGATTAAGCTAGTGAATGTTCCTTCTCTCTCTTCCTTGCCTCCCATTCAAAAACAGAAAACAAAGATGATTGAGTATGTTTTCCCAGCTGCTTCTCCCATTCATTCCCTTAGATTCTCTTCTACCAGTGATTCTCAACTACCAACAATTCTACCAACAATTTTCAACTACCAGTGATTTGCACCTTCTAAGAGACATTCTGCAAGGAGATTTTGGATTGTCACATGGAGGACGTTATTGCTGCAGGCTCTGGAATGTAGGAGCCATAGATGCTCCTGAACATCTGCAATGCACAGATACACACACACACACACACACACACACACACACACACACAACAAAGAACTGTCTGATCCACTGTCAGCAAGACAGAAATTCAGAAAACTTTCCTTAGAACTTTAGTCAGATCATGTCACTTCTGTGTTTAAATCACTGCAATAGCTTTCCATAAGACCCAGGATGAAGCCGAACTCTCTGAAAGTACAGTAAATGATTATCAATAAATAAGCCAAAGTACAAGTAAAATAAGTCACAAGACATGTTTGCCATTTTCTCTAGCCTGGTTGGAAAAATATTCAGTTCACTTAAAAGGGACTGTGGGATACATGTTATATAATTTAGACAGAGTTCCAAGGTAAAGACTACTATGTGTAATGGACATATTAGATGGAGAGGAAGGGCATTTTGTATGACCAAGAGAGAAAAAATGAGAAAAATTTAATGAATCATGAAAGAGTAGGCAAGCTAGCTAGACCAGAGCTCTCAGATATGGAGAGACTCAGAAGAGAAAGGGATGAAAGGTCGGATGATAGATTTACTTTATGTTTCATTCATCACAGTGAAGTTTTTAGTGACTTGAAGTCAGAAATTATTTTCAGACAACTAACAAGACCAAATCTGTGTACTGGGTGGATTTTTCCAGCAGCATGGCACAATATGGATTACAGAAAAATGAGTGGAAACAAGAACTGTAAGAATCACTTGAGTATGGTACCCAAAGAAAGATGAAGTTAGTGAGAATAAACAGGAAAATACTCATAATTTCTGACGATTTTAAATTTTCTTCAGCAGTACTTAGTAAATGCCTAGTAGGCCAGGAAAAAAACCCTTAGCATTGAAAATAGAAAGAATAGTAACAGTGTGTTCCCTACTCCAAAAGTTTCTCATTTAGTGAACATCATTCATTCATTATTTGTTCATTTATTATTAAATATGTAATGACAAGCAGTGCTTGAAGTGCTTATAATTCAGCAAAGAACAAAACAGATATCTCCCTTGTGGCATTTATGTGATAGTGGAAAAGATAGACAGTAAACACACGCATAATGAACTAGCAAGAGAGCACATAAATTTAGTTCTATCAGTTCAGCAAGTATTTAGGGCAAGCCTCGCTTCATTCGGTATCACAGGAGGCAAAACAAAATCATAACTGAAATATAAACTCAAAGTCCCACTGGCGTGACAAAGCTAATGCCCAAGTCACAGAAAACTCCCTTAGACAAGATAGCAGCAGACTGTTGGTAAATCTTGTGCCCTTTATTTGACCTTCACATCAGCTCTTCAAGGTAACAATGGTTGAGGCAATTACTTCTATTACAAAAGAGAAAACAGAACCTTCAGGGCTTACAGATCTAACGGCCCAGAACCACAAAGAGGCAGAAACAGAGTTTGTATCCACCACTTACTGTCTAGCCATTGCCACCTTCCCATTCCAGGAGGGGACTCATATCTGTTGCCATCTGTGACTCCAAAGGCCGGATGTTGTGCACTGAAAAATGTATCACTGCTAACATGCAATCTATTTCAACCAGACTTGCAAGTGTGCAAGGCCATTCTGGTGCACACATAATTTTGGGTTCTAGTTTATACCTTGTGATTTTATGTGATGATGATGATGATGATGATGATGATGATGATGATGATGATGGAGGCTCCCTGGGTACTGAGTCTGACTGGGAGGCAGGGATGTAACTAACATGTGGGAAGTCCAGGCTCACACATTGTCTTGGTTACCCCCACCCATCAGGATCTGTTTGTGAAGCAACCATTTAGGACAGTGATGGCAAGCCTTTTAGAGCTTTCAATAACAAATATCCTGTAGGAGCTGTAGGTTCACCACCGCTGATTTAGGACATATTTTCCAGAAATTTTTTTTAAATGTCAACTTTCTTTCCAGGAGTATCATCACTTATCAGCAAAATTATAATCAAGTAGTGCAGTGGGTGTGGTGTTATATAATATAACAACCCATAATTTGGAATTAGATAAGATTTATTCAATCCAAATTAAAGGCTTCAAAGAATGCATTTGGGAACCAAATAACCTTTATAGAGTTCAAAATATTCATCTGCTAAATGAGGATTATTACCATCAAATACGTAAATAACACATAAGTAGCATTACACAAAGGTGTAAAACTTCACTCTAAGGTGTGGCTTCCTTGGATTTTTTTCTTACATAGGTAGGTTTTATGTATGAAAACAAAATAAAATAATTAAAAAGCTATTTCTACATATTTGTAGGAACTTAAGATAAAATTTATAAATTATAAAGTTCTATATGGGCATAAGATGCCATCACTATAGCTGTTATTCTCTGGGAACTAGCACACACAAAAAAAATCCTCCTTCACAAAATAATGTTAAATCCTATGGGATTCTGTGTTCTGAAGCTTAATGCAGCTGCTCAGCACCTATGAGAGGGCATAGTATGGTGCTGAAGCAAGCACACTTTATAAACTGTTGAGAACTGAGATGTTAATTTCGGGTCTGCCCTTTTCCAAGTATTTAAAGTAGGATTTGTCTTTTCAAATCCTCTTAAAATTATGTCAAGGTGTTTTATTGTTTCTTCTATGTCCTTCAAATTCTCTCTCATATATTGTTTTTTATCTCATCTCTGTTAAAATCCAGGAGACTTGGGCCAGGGGGATGTAGCTCAGTGGTTATGTCACCCGCCTGATAAGCACAAGATCCAGAGTTCAATCCCTGGTACCCGCCCCCAAAATCCAAGAGACTTGATCATTAATTGTCCCCTTTAAATCTACCAATGCTTTCTTCAGCTGTGGATACTATATTCTACTCTGTCCACTATGGTGTGTTTTGTTTTGTTTTTTGTTTGCTTGTTCATTTGTTTGCTTACTGGTTTCATTTCTTGTAACTCTGTATTTAATTCTTTTATAAACATGCCAGTTTACGTCATTTTCTCCTATGGTCTAAAGTTTGCATACCTTAACTTATCTCTACAAACACTTAGAAGTCATAGATTTAACACCCATGTCAAACACTCAAGCGTTTTTGAAAACTCGCTGTTCATAATTTCTGCAACTTGCTCCATCTCCTCACTGTTGCTCACACCCCTGTATTTCTTTGTGTTCTTTATCATTTTCATCTATTGGTTGGTCTTCATTGGAAAATGATTCTTAGGAAGGAGCAAGGAAAGACAAAGAGGCAAAGGTGCTGATTTTATAATCAACCTTGTTAGAGCATCACTGGGCTCAGTTCTGGGGCAGTTTTTACACTAGTTTCCAGATGGACGTTGAGACCATAATGTTAAGTGAAATGAGTCAGATACACGAGCTTAACTGTTTCATGGCTTGTCTTCTATGAGAAACTCAAAGTGTAAATAAATGATAGAGCAACATAAAAGATAATATGAAACCGGGAGGTAGATCTTTTGCAAAAGGCAAGGGGACCAAGGGGATGGAGAGATGGGTGGAAGGGAAAGAAATTGTTTAAGAAGAAATAAAATGTGTTACATACGTATAACACTGTGAAGGTAATCATTATGTACAGCAAACATGTACTGATATAAAAATAAAAAGACATGGCTGGGTGTGGTGGCACACACCTGTAATCCCGGCACTCAGGAGGCTGAGTTCGAGACCAGCCTGGTCTACATAGTGAGTTCTAGGTCAGTCTCAACTCCATAGTGAGACCCTGTCTCAGAAAACCTTAAAATTAATTAATTAATGAATGAATGAAAAGACAGTGTATGAATTTAGAACTCATGGCTCAGTATTTTGGAGTCATTATCTCACAGCTGACTCTAACTTTGGGAAGGTGACTTACTTTTGTGATTTGTACTTGAGCTGATAAACTGAATTTTTCTAAAGGGACTGCTTCTCTGATTGTAAGAGTCAGAAAAATAATCATAATTTCTTTTTCAAAACTGTAAGAGGTTAGAAAGCCATGAGTGGTGACACATGCCTGTAATCCCAGCGCTCGGGAGGCTGAGGCAGGAAGATCGCTGTGAGTTCGAGACCAACCTGGTCTACATAGTGAGTTCCAAGTCAGTCTCAACTACCTAGTGAGACCTTGTCTCAAAAACCAAAAAAAAAAAAAAAAAAAAAAAACCTGTAAGGGGTCAGAGGCTTTAACTAAGAAAATGTTTATACACCAACCACAAAGGAATATAACCTTTGAAATTGTACCATAAACCATACAATTTCACACACATTGGAATTATGTTTTCCATTTCAGTGCAATAGTTTTAAGGCACATTTAAATATTTACATCCTGCTATATCTATATTATAATTATGATTATTATAATCTCACCATTTTAACAAAAAATTTCTGTGTTTGAAATATGAAGTAAGAGTCATATAACTAATTGGTCTGTCTTTGCCAGAGGATTCACCTTTACTGCTTTAGAGGTGGTGTTTATTTTCTTAATTATAATCCTACATGCATCATAATTGTCTCTCATTATTATAATGTCATAAAATGCACAATATTAATTGAATGAGAGAGTTCTAGTTCTGTAGTTAAAATACAGACACAAACTGTTGAAGTTAACAGGGACAATGATTACAATAGATTTTTTGAGATGCTACAAATCAAAATCACCACCAGCACACCAGCTCATTGACGAGAGAGAAAGAAAATATGAATGAATGAATGAGAGACAGAGAGAAAAGACAGATGCTCTCTCAGAGAACAGAAAGCAGGCAATTTCTGGTTACCGGCACCGATCTCAGAGATCAGGAATTCCAGACTTGACGCTAACAGAAAATGGCTACATTAACTTCCATCTACTTTCCTTAAGGGACCGAACAAATCACTGTGCAATTATTTGCAAACAGTTCATCATATAGTGTTATACTATGCATCAAGAGAAGAACAAAATCGCCACTTGGCTAAGACACTGGCATCGTGTAGCATACATCAGAAAGTAGATTTTTCAGCTTGAATTATTTCCCTTCAAGGGATGAAAAATCAATAAACTTGCTTTTTATATGAGAGCAACTGGAATACATTTGTAGGCAGCTAATCTGATCTGAATATATTCCTGTAGCCAAAATTCAGCTTTCAACACATATCTCAGATTTCCTGTTCCCCCAAATTAATACGCTAGATAACCACAGTAAGGCACCTAGACTGTCTAGAAAAATATGAGATAGCCTTTGAACTTATAGCTAAGATTCTGACAAAATTGAAGGTATTCTCAGGGACTAGAAATAAAGTGAATACCTAAAACTGCAAATGTAAATAGGTGAACAGAAGTTGCAGCTGCCCGAGAAGGTATTCATTAAGCCCAATAATCTGTATTGTATATTCTTACATTTTATTACAACAGGGAGATGAACCTTGAACCAAAGGAAACATGGAGGTAGAACAAGCTCCTACACAGGGTGTCAGAGTAATGAAATATATTAGACTTTGTCTTTGCTTGGTTTGAATGGGAAAACGTGTCTCTTAAAAATTCATAGTTAGGAAACATCGAGCTGGAGTTCAATTTATACACCTGCATGATGTGTAGACATTTGAATGGAGGACAGAGTATTAAATCATCTCAATTTGCAATACTTCAAAGCTGTTGGCAAGGAAAAATTCAAAACCAGCTTAAGAAGTTGTGTTCAGAAGCCAGAGCTTGTAGAACTTCCACAGAGAAAGCCCTTCTAAGGGAAGTGTCACTTCTAAAATTATAAAAGATATCAAGAAATAACCTGCTATGAGGAGAAGTCAGCACACATGCACATGGCGGGGGAGAGGGAGGGAGGGAGGGAGGGGAGGAGGAGGGAGAGAGGAGAGAGAAAAGCTACCAAGAAAGTCAGATTGTATAATAATCAAAAATATGAAAGGAAGAAGTAGAGGGAAGACGCACCACACTCCTGGTGGGCTTTTCGGAGGAAGAGGTGAAGAGAGAGAAACGATGCTGTTTGAAATGGTAAAGGCTGATAATTTAATACAACTGATGCAAGACAAGACTCCTCAGATTTAGTAAAAATCAGAGAGCCTTAAGAATGATTTGAACTCCAGTGATGTAGCTCACATGTAGACAAACTATAACAGAACTGCAACATAACAGGCTAGAAGGCTATTCACTGGGGAAAGATTATGATGAAAACAGCAGCCCGAAGACAATGTTATTTCTATACACGGATGATGAATAGGGATGAAAAAGGAGGTGGAGGAAAGTGAGGGGGAGAGGAGAAAATCATTTTATTTGCAACATCAAAAGCAATGAAATACTTAGAAATAAATGTAAAAGAAATGCAAAGTGGGAACATTTAAACTTTGAGATCAGGAATTCCAGACTTGATTCTAACAGAAAATGGCTACATGAACTTCTTAATATATATTAATGAAGAGTTAAATGGAAACACATCTGTGTTTCTGGCTAGAAAAGCTTTATATCCTTAAGATGGCAAAACTTTCCAAATTGACCTACATACTCAATTTAATACCCAAAAGAATGGCAGTTTTTTTTTGTTTGTTTGTTTGTTTGTTTTGCAAAAATTGGAATGCTGATCTCAAAATTCAGATGAAAATACAGCACTACTCATTGGGGAAATCCATGTCAAAACTACAAGAAAACATCACTTTGTACCCCTAAGATAGTAATAAAATTTTTAAATAGGTAAATAATTGTTGGTAGGAACGTGGAGAAATCATAATCCATGATACAGCGGTTATGAAAGGATTATAGAACAATTTATTATGAAGCAATTGTAAAACGATACAGCCTCTTTCAAAACCAGCTTGGAAGTTCCTTAAGAAGTTGAGTTACTTTATTAAGCAGGGATTCGCCTTAGGTATATACTTTGAAGAGTTGAAAATATGCACTAGTATCTCCATAAATACTTGTCTACAAATACTCATAGCAGTATTAATTATTCATAGTGGTCCTAAAGGGCACGACCCAAACGCCCATCAACTGATAAATGGATGAGTAGAATATAGCTTCCATCCACGCTATGGGATTTTATCATCCACTAAAAGGAATAAAGTACTAATTTCTGCTGCAACATACATTCACCTTGAACATGTCCCACTAAGTAGAAGGATCCAGAAAGTAGTCCCATGTTGTATGATTTCATTTCTATGGCACATCCCCAGTAGGAAAATCTACAGAGATAGAAAGTGGATTCGGTGTTTTCCAAGTGCTGGCAGAGGCAAGGAGTAAGGAACAAGTGCTGAGGAGGGTGGTGAAAATATTCAGGAATCAGACAACGCTAAGGATTACACAAGTTTGTGAATATTTTAAAGACCCCTGAGTTGCACCCTTTAAAAAGGTGAATTTCACAGCAAATTAATTACATCCCAATAATACAATGAAGAGGAAAGGTAGGAGCCCATGACAGCAAGCTGCAATCTGCAAGCACTCATTTATATATATTTTATATATTTAAATTTCACAGTGGCCAAAGCAGGTGACAGGGTCTAGACACAGTCAGAGGGCAGGGGAGGGCATTTCACTCCGAGGGGTGAGTGTTTAGGAACCAATCATCGAATGTGACACAGATCTCTATAACTCATAGTTTAAATGTATAAAATTGTGGAGGAATAAAAATACCAGATAAATCAATTTATAAGGTAAGACATTTAAAGCACGATGCAGTCATGGTATTGACAATGACGTGAGATAATGAAAAGATGGAAATAAAGTGTTAAAAAATTAGAATTTATACATGTGGCTCTCTGCGTACTAGAATGATGTAGATATATGCATAGCTTCTAAATTTATGGAAAATTAACAAGAAGAATAAAAACTAGTTAACTGATCCAAGAAGAAGAAAAAAATAGGGTTAATGAGAGGTAAAGACAAAGCCTGGTAAACAGAAAGCACAAAGCAAGGTGGTAAAAATCATTCCAAATATCTCAGCACACACTAAACACAAAATGTTTCAAAGTGTTGCAGCAAAACTCAGGAGTGCTTAGAGTTTAAAAGTAATAAATACATTAATATGCTATACACAAATGAGAAGAAATAAGGTTTTTTCACCTCATTAGTAACAGAATATATATATATCTATATTTCCTCTTTCAAATTCTGGCTTTAATGAAAACCCATTTAATTAGTGTTTGAAAATGTATATCAGCACTTTGCTGCAAATCAAAAATGTTTAAGACTCCCATAGAATTTTCTATCCTTCCCCTTGAGTCTACACAACACGGTGGGTTGTAAATAGTGAAGGCTGACTTTTTCGAGTAGAAAAGCAGGCACCTCCATAGAAAGGCTCAAGCCATTTCCCAATTGTATGTTGAGAAACAATGGGGACATAAAACTTTGTACCTCCCTCCATCTCCCTGATGGAGATGGAATAAAATCTGAGACAAGGAGGAGATCAGAGTTTATACCTTCTCCAAACTATTGTTTTTTATTGTTTACGGTATAATGTAGGAGCCACTGAAGAAAGGGCTAGGAAATGCAGAAAAGAAACTATGCCCCAGGTCAGTTGCTACAAATTGCAATAGTATTAGATTATAGATTCAAAAATGATAGCTCATCAAATGCATATAGACAAATAAGGTAGTAAACATTTAAGATAATTGTATTAAAACAAATGAAACAAAACAAACCACGAGCTTGTTTAACTGTTAAGAGGATTTTTTAACCCATAAGAAAATTCCCATGTCCCATGAAAAACTAACAGCCAACATCATACCAAATGGTCAAAAACTGAAAACCTTCATGCTAAAAATCAGGAACAAGACAAGGATGTCCACTATCACCAATCCTGTTCAATATAGTTTTGGAAACAGCCACAGCAATTAGACAAGAGAAAGGAATAAAAGCAATAAAGATAGGAAAGGAAGAAGTTAAACTGTTATTATTTGCTGAGGATATGATACCCTACATAGAAGACCAAATAAATTCTGCCAAAAGACTTCTAGACTTAACTGACAGATTCAGTAAAGTAGTTGGATACAAGGTCAACACTCAAAAATCAATAGCCTTCTCGTACACAAATAACAGACTCACTGAGAGAGAAATTAGGGAAACAATCACTTTCATAATAACATCCAAAAAATGAAATGTCTAGGAATCAGTCTAACACAGGAAGCATAAGACCTCTACATTGAAAACTACAACACTCTGAAAAAATAGATTGATGAGAAGATAAGAAAATGGAAAGACATCCTTGTTACTGAGTAGGAAGAATCAATATAGTGAAAATAGCCACTCTTCCAAAACTGCTACACAGATTCAATGCAATCCCGATTGAAATCCCAACAGTATATTTCACAGAACTGGAGAAAACAATACAAAACTTCATTTGGAGCCAGAAGAGACGTGGAATAGCAAAAGCACTTCTAGGCAGCGGACACATGGCAGCGGGTATCACAATCCCCAACTTGAAACTATACTACAAAGCCACTGTGATAAAAAGCGCATAGTACTGGCAAAGAAATAGACCTGAGGATCAGTAGAACTGATTAGAAAATGCAGAAACAACTCCTGACGTACTCAGCTACCTCATCTTTGACAAAGGAGCCAATTATCTTCTTTGGAGGAAAGATAGACTCTGTAATACATGGTGTTGGAAAAACTGGCTTTCAACTTTTCAAAGATTAAAACTAGACCCGTAACTTTCACCATGCACTAAACTCAAATCCAAGTGGTTTAATGATCTAAATATTAAAACAGAAACACTAAACTTGCTGGAAGATAATTTAGGTAGAATATCTTGAAGATATTGGCATAGGAAAAATTTTTATAAACAAATCCTCAGTAGCATGGGAACTAGCACAAACAATCAACAACTAGAATCTCATCTTTTTAAAAAGCTTCCGCACTGCAAGAGAAATAACCAGCAGAGCTAAGAGACAGCCCACAGTGTGGGAAAAAATTTTTACCAGCTGCTCCTTAAGGTCTACTATCTAGAATATATATAGAACTCCAAAAAATCAGATTCCACAAATATTAAGACCCAATTCAAAAATAGGCATTTGAAATGATCAGACATTTCTCAGACAAACAAGTAAAAGCAGCAAATAAATATATGAAAAAATCTTCAGCATCACTGGTCATTCAAGAGATGCTGACGAAAACAACACTGAGATTCCACCTCACTCCAGAAAGAATGGCTGCTATCAAGAAATCAACCAATAACAGGGCCGGGGATTTAGTTCAGCAGTTCCACTGCCTGCCTTGCAAGCACATGGACCCAAGTTCGATCCCTGGTACCAAAAAAAAAAAAAAAAAAAAAAGAAATTAACCAATAACAAATGCTTGTGGGGTGTGGGGAGATAGGAACCCTTCTTCATTGTTGGTGGGAGTGAAGACTGGTATTACCAATGTGCAAATTAATATGGATACCTCAAAGAACTAGGGTTAGAAGGCCCATTTGACCCAGCTATTCCTTTGCTAGGTATCTTCCCAAAAGAATTAAAAGAATCATACCACAGCGATATATGCTCACCCATGTTTATAGTGGCACAGTTTGTAATAGCTAAAATTTGGAAATAGCCCAATTGCCCATCAACTGGAGACTGGATAAAGATGTGTTTTTTTTGTTTTTTGGGTTTTTCTTTTTTACAAAACGGAGTACTACTCAGATATAAAGAATGAGAAAGTACAGATAGTTATAGTTAAGGGGATACACATAGAGGTCATACTCTTAAGTGAAATTAATAAGTCACACATGTGTAGATACCAAATATCTTCTCTGGTGTGAAAAATTAGAAGCTTAAATTAAGGATCAAAATGTATACCTGATATTGTGTAATAGGAAAAAAAAAAGGTCTGAAAGAGTAGAGGAAGTGGGAGGGGTAGGGGAAATATAAAAAGGGAAAAGGAAAAATATGTGAAAAGGAAAAAAACATGGAGACAAAGTCTTTGCAAACAGGGCAGGGTAGAGGGAGCAAATGGAGGACTGGGGAATGGGGAAAAATAAGAACCAAGATAGGTTATGTAAAGGTACAAGATCCCAATGATGAATGTAACTGTATTGTATACCAAAGAAGTACCAATAAACATAAAAAGATTTTAAAAATTAATGAAAAACTTCTTCCTTGGGTCACTGAAGTACATAACCAGACATTATTTCCCCTAAGCCTTACAGATGATCATTTCCCAACTCCAGATTCTGTTTAGCTGGATATATCAGGCCAGTGTGGCTTCTTAAGTTAAATAGTGAAACTATCACCTCTCTATTGAGATATATCTTAATTCTGTTTACCAAGTCTGTATCAAAGCCAGATGCATTTTTCCTTGCTTTATTGCAATTCAAGCCTGTCTAGAAAGTGAGTGAGAAAAGATAAAAGTGCTAGGGGTTGGGGCTCCCATAACAGTCTTTAGCTGTGTTGCTTTTCTCCGTGGGCTTCCACACTCAGAAATAGAAGAGGCGGAGTCAATGTTTTCTAAGGCCATGTTCAGCTCCCCAAGTCAATGCGATTGTGTCAGACAGTCCAGAGTTCCTGGAAATCTCTCATTTTATTGACATTCCCAGTTTAACCAGGATGTTATGAAATTGTTCTAATATTTAAAATATATAATAAATGATGCTATTAGATATTGGAAATTATATTTTACTTTTTCTTTTCTTTCTTTCTTTTTCTTTCTTTTTTTTTTTTTTTTTTTTTTTTTTTTTTTTTTTTTTTTTGGTACCAGGAATTGAACTCAGGACCTTGGACTGGCGAGGCAGGTGCAGGCACCACTTAGTTAAATCTCTGACTATTTTACTTTTTTCATTTATCTTTTGAAAGATTACTTTCCTGACCTTATGAAAAGAAGAAGTCCATTTTTTTTTTTTCACCGCAAAAATGGCAGCGCGGGAGCCGAGGGTTTGGTAACAAAAAAAGAAAAAGAAACTTGTAAAAAAAAATTCAGCACGCTGTCATCGGCAGGACACAGGTACCGTGGCTCCCACACTCTGGGCACATCGTCCCGACCCCATCTTAGCTGTGCGGTGGCAGAGGGGTTTCCTGCCTTCCTTGCACATAAGTTTCCCAGTCTACAAAGTAAGAGCAATGATCATAGCTAACTCACAAGAGCAAGGAATGCAGGGACTGAGCCAACCGTCCTGACATACAGCAATGTTCAATAAATCCAAGCTATTACTGAAAGATTCTCAGGCATATCTTTTTCACAGCTGAAGGCTTCAACTTGAAATAGTCACCAGATCCAGTCTTGGTTTGGATCTATTGCCAAATACCAGGGATCCTCGAGCCTGTGTCCTCTGCTGAAACGATAGCAGAGAAGATAAGGGGAGCACAAGAAGGGAATCCTCCTTGTGCTGATGGTGGTCAAACTTTTTAGGGCTAAAACTGCTTTCTTTCTTTTTTTTTTTTTTTTTTTTTTTTTTTTTTTTTTGGTACCGGGGATTGAACTCGGGTCCTTGCGCTTGCTCGCAAGGCAGGCCACCGAACCGCTGAGCTAAATCCCCTGCCCCAAAACTGCTTTCATTTTTAAGCATGTATGGAACTTTAAGGAAGACTTGGCTCTGTCAGGAAAAACACCTGATTCCAAATGAAGGCCTGTGATTTGATAATAAGGAATGGAGGAATGGTAGGAAGGTCACAGTCGAGCAGGTTTTTGCAGACACTGGGAGTCCTGGGATATCAGCAGTTAATGCTATTTAGACCAGGGCTCAGGTTTGAGGTGTGGGCGCCAGCATTTCAGTGTAGCTTTGGAAGAGGTGCCCCGTGCCTTTGGCTCCACTTTTTAGATCTAGGCCCAGACTCGCATGGCCCTGGCACTAGCAGACAGCTGCCTGTCAACTTTCTCTCCAAGGACGAGTCTAGCGCCTCAAGAGAGAGGGGCAGATCTGACAGCGCATTCATCTCAGAGTTTCTTCTGGGTCTTCCCAAGGCAATGAGAGGTTCTTTAAAACTTGGAGAAAAGATGATGATGCCATCGATCCGAAGGAACACGTTTATGGAAACCGCCAGCATTTTCTGCCCGCCCTTCATCGCTCACTCCTTTTAACCAACCATCGAGGTGGGAGTATTCGGGTCATTTTGTATGGAACGACATCAAAGCACACCAAGGTTATTCGACAGATTGGAGTTCACAACATCAAGGTGTCTGTCTGGGTTTAGAGAGCCTGACACTGACCAGTGTACCTTCACGACTCTATAAAGATGCAGGAAGGGGGTCCTCTACCCCTAGTAGGCTCCTCCACCACGAGGGGATCTTTTCCTCGTCTCATTTTTCTTTAGCACCAAGTTTCACATTCACTACTTGTGTTTACTTAGGAAGGGCTCTGCTCCAGTGATTAAGGACCTAAAGCAGATAATTACCCTGTGATTTGCAAGCGCTGCTGTGGCTGGCATTTCTCGAAGTAGTATTGCCATATAAATACCACCTGTGTGCTGTGTCAGCTTGCTGCCCACCTTGAGAGCAATCTCCCCGTTAGTTTTATGGCACATTAAGTCTCCTTTGGAAATGAATTGGGTTTGTAAGAGTGGGATTGGTTACATCAGAATAAAAGAGGAAACAGCAGGGATGACTGGAAAGCTATAAAATCGAAGCATTAGGAGAAGGGGAGGGGAGGAGAGAAACATTTAAAAAGGAAGTCTAAAGTGATAAATGAATAGGGAGGGGGTGACAGTCTGAGATGGTTTTGTTTAATGCAGAGAGTGTGATTGTGACAACGAAGGTATGAGTCAGAGGATGAAATAACACTTAGCACTGCAGGAAGGAAATCGTCTAGGGACGGAGGAGAGAAATGCTAATATTTATTAAATGTCTACTGTGTGCTTTCCCCTGTGCCTTTCAGCATCCACCGACACACACTTGGCTGACCCTTAGGGCCCCAGTCTGACACCCCTGGAGTTCTTCTGTTTGTGTCTTCTGTGCCATTCGAGAACAGCCAGGGGGATGGATGCCGAAGGACTTGGACACCAAGGGCCAAACGCGTACACGTCACACAGGGTCCTGATGGGTTTGTGATCTCTGCTAGCATTCTGCCTTCTTGAAGCCAGCAAGCATCCTGCATGTCTTGATGTGCTTTCTGCTGGAAGGAAGTTCTCAATAAACATCCATCAATTTAAATAAAAAGCCTTTATGCACTGAGCAAGAAAGTCCATTTATACAGGTGACAATAAACCTGGGTTTGATTTCTTGGTATAAATTTCAGTACAATCTTGAGTCTTTCACATCAGTTTCATTCACTACGTGCAGGACAATTTGGTAAATTATTAAACTTAGTACCTTTAATAGATTTAGTAAAATTTAGCAAATTTACTACACTAGTAATGTAGTAATTACTAAAATTATTCCATTTACAAAATTCACCTAAATTCACTGCTATATGCTATTACTTAACCTGAAGTATTTGGCATTCCCAATTGGCTTTTTGTTTCTACTTTTGTTCCAAATAAATATTATTTCCAATTTGTTTTTCTTGTACTCACATTCTAGTCTCTGCTTTTCAATAGTAAGTTAACCGAGCATAGAATGATTTCAGTACTTACTAATCACTACTAGTGTAGTAAATTTCATCCACTAATTGCAGGCCTGGGATTTAGTCAGTGTCCATAATTGAAAAATTAGCTGACTTTGAGATTGATTCATATTACAGGTAGGAATTTATAAAGGTCCCCAAACACAGTAGTTTTTCTATATATTGTTGGAGGGCAGCTTTACAATGTATTATTAAATGGAAAAAAATAAAGCAACATAGAGAGATGTGACTAGAAAGAAAAGATATAAATGTTTGCTTATTTAAAAAATAAATATTAAAAATTAAAAATGGCAACTTTGAGAGGAGGGGAAAAAAGGTTATAAAGATCAGAGACTGACTAATATATCTTGCTTTATATGTTTGATGTTGGGATCAAATAATTAGAAAATAAAAACATAAAAAATAGTTTCTGGAAATTAAAATCATAATTAAAGAAACCTGGATAATGAGTCAATAGTACAGCCACACAGAGAAAAGTTATCTCAAGTGACATTAAAACATTTTCATTATCCTTCATAACACCAGTAAAATACATTCATTTGTGGTAATATTAGTACTTTTATTTTGATATTGTCATGAATTTTGAAATGTCAAGCATTAGTAATTGTACTGGTGATAACAGGAACCTTCTTTTGTTTTGTTCTGTTGATTCAATTTTGTAGGTTTTTGGTTTTGCTTTTGGTCTTCTGAAACAGTGCCTCAGCCTGTGGTCCAGGCTGGCCTTTAACTCAGTATGTAGCAAGATCTTTTGATCAAAGAATCAAATATAAATCAAAGGCTTAAAGATTAAATTAAGATTTAGTAGCCCTAAGCTTTCATTACAATTATGAATTTATTATGCACTTTATTTTGTGTTAGTCCGCTTTCCTCATTAGAATGAAACACTTGAGATTATCAACTTAGAATAAAGAAGGTTTATTTAGGCTCAGAGTTCAGGAGGGTTCAGTCTATGATAGACTGGCCTCATGGCTGTTGGCCTCTGTGATCACGTGGGATGCCAGTGGCAGGAGGCGCATTGCAGAGCAAACCACTCACGGCATGGCCAGGAAGTAGAAGAGGAAAAGAAAGGGGCCAGTATCCCATAGTCCCCTTCGAGGGCACAGCCCCAGTAACCTATGGAGCTTTCTCTAGTCCCCACCTCCTCCTAAAGGTTGGTTTCTCACAATAGCATCACGTTGGAGACCAAGCATTCAACACATGGTCCTGTGAGGGAAATGCAACATCCAAATTACAGCAACCTTTAATTAAGTGTAAATACATAATATCTCTGCATGTTGTGCCAGTGCTGGCTCCCGATAAGACCTAGAACTTATGGCAAACCCAGGAGAAATGGGTGACCCTGCCACACAGACCCAGCCATACCTACCAGACCTCCAAGAGGCTGTTGATTCTAGAACTGGAGCAGGAATTCTAGAAGATGAGCCTACATCTCATCAGACCAGAAACCAAAGACGTTATCAAAGGTTACTTTGCTTTTCTACATATTAGCATATTCTGACAGCAAATATCAAGGATGGTTTATTCACTACTGTTCTGTCCAGTAAGTTCCCCCACCTCTAGTGCATACACATATCCACACACAATTGGTGCATTGACTACATGAGAAGGCATGGGAAAAGGCTAAAGTACCAAAAATCCATTTATAAAACTGAAACTGGTCCCATCTTCTAGTAAAGAATGTGCTGAAATCCACTCTCACCTAAGGTCAGTGCTATATGCTTTTAATTAACCTGACATCTTTGGCATTCCCAATTGGCTTTTTGTTTCCACTTTTGTTCCAAATAAATATTATTTCCAATTTGTTTTTGTCTTGCTCACATTCTAGTCTCTGCTTTTCAATAGTAAGTTGACTTAGCATAGAATAATTTTATGTCTTTGCTAAAATCAATAAAATGTTTATGTTGCCTTTAATAGAAATTAAATATGGTAGAAAATGGATTAAATAAGCTGCTAGAGTGTTTTAATTATACTGTGCCACAATACATGTAAGATATATTCAAAAACTCTCACACTAAAAAAAAAGCTTTCCTATTTTTAAAAGTTACATTTTCAAATATACTTGATGTTTTATTAATTGGTACATAAATATTCACAATTGTCAGTTCATTATTGGAGACTGATTTTAGTAGTATAAAATCACCAGCTATTTTCCACTTAATGCTTCTTGCATTGACTTCTGCTGAGCTGAAATAAATAATTTCACCTATGCCCTCCTTTTCCTAGTGTATTTATCTTAAGTGGCATAGGGTTGAACTTTGAATTTCATCCAGTCAGCAAGTTTGATGATGTAGTTTCAGGGATAGCTCCCCTCTCTCTATAAAATTTCCGCAGGGATGTATGTCCCTAAACAGTAAAAGTTATCCTTTTTAGCTCAAGTGCAACAGGATACAATAAAAAGGAAAGACCCTGGCTACATATTCTGTTGCCTCTTAAAAGATAAAAATATTCAGTGTGGCTTACAGACTGCCTGCTTCCAAATCACCTGGATGTTCACTGAAAATGTAAGCTGGAGGACTCACCCTAAGACATGCTGGAGTCTGAATCTTTGGGGAACAAGAGTCCTGGTACCTCCACTTCAACAGGCTGCAGGTGAACCCTACGGTCATAGCTTGAGGATCACTGATCAGAGGAATAATGAAAAAGCATCACTTCAATTAATGTTTGATTATTTTGATGATTTTAAAGGAAAAGCATTCAAATTAATTTTTCCCTTCTCAAGAAGAGTTAGAGTTAATGAGAAGAATTTGACAGTACTGTTGAAAGAATTTTTTTTCCTATTCCCATTCTCAATACCTAATCACAGGGAAAGATAAAGGATACCAAGGTTTGCAAGATTGCCTTTTCTTCAGCTCTCAGTTTTTCTCTCACTGTGTGCAATGTTTCCAGTTTTCTACCTTCATTGCATCTTTAGCTGTTACTGCTAAATCTATACTTCATGGTCACAACCTATAGGATCTCTGGTGTAACAAGGGTTCTTTTTCAGATTTTGGGGTTTTTCGTTTTTGTTTTTGTGACTTTTTTTTTTGCAAAAGGAAGAAAACATACATTTGAAATGTCAACAGTGTCCTAACATGCTAAAATTACACAATCATAAAGCTTTCCCTTTTTTATTCCTATGCAACAGAATTTCAATTTACCAGGCCAAATATCTCAGTGCTTTTGCTGTCTATCAATGAAACTGTAATGTGTAATTCAACCATCATAAATGTCTTCCCCTACTGAGCAAATATTTGTTGACCTTCCAGATTAATATTTTGGCTGAAGGAACTTAAAACACTGTCAAAAACACAGTGGTACATAATAACTAGATTGAGTCTCTTCCCACCACTCAGGCAATGCTGTGGAAAATTTTTGTTTATTCACCCTGCTTTATTAGGTCAGGTCATCGAAAGAGAACACTTTATGACCTGTAAGTGACATTTCCATCAAATGGAATTCTATGCATTTTTATATGGGGAATGAAGTCACCTTAGAGGTCCCTACTGCAAAAGAAAATCTCTTGCAATGTCACTAATTGATACAAAATACGTATTAGTAAAGAAAAGTTTTGCTCAATCCTCAGAGACACAGTACGAATGAAACAAATGGATGTTTAGACACCATCTGATTTAACTCTTTCATTTCTCATTTAAAGAAACCAAGGTGCACAGACAAATTCCAAGTGTCAAAGCTCAGAGCATCTGTTGTAGTACCGTGCAGGACTCACTGTCCCTGTGGGCAAAGGATGTGTCAGTGTATTATTTTTCAAATTTCTGTAAAACTTTCCCTTGGACTTGTTAATTCTCCCCAGTTGCTTGCAAAACCATGATGATGTGTTCCCCAGTAAAATCCTTGGTTCCTCTTTTTCTTCCGTCTCCTATATCCATCGACAAGTCCTGTGGACACCACCCTTGAGATAGATCCTAAACGCAATCACACTTTTCCTAGTCCAAAACGCCAGCATCTCTCACCTGGTCTGCAGCTGTGTCTGTCCCCAGTTGATCTCTCTGCTTCCTCTCTGCATGGCCTCACCCTTCCTCTCATGTGACCCGATCCTCTACACTAGAGTCAAAGTCAGTGATCCTCTCAAAATGATCAAGCCTTTGATTAAAAACTCCAAATGGTCTCTGCACCCCTATTGCAATGGATTCCAACACACTACCAATGATGACCAGTTTAGCATCTGACTAGAGCTTGTTTCCCTAACTTCATTGGCTAGGAATCTCACGCTCACTCATACAAGCAGAGACATTCAAGTCTCTAGTGGTTTCTTGCCCGTATCAAGCTCTTCCATGGACTTGTTGCCTTGCTTTGATCAGCTCCCTATTTAAACATCACCTCCTTGACAGAGTCTATTTGGAGAACCTAATCTCAAAGAGCTACTCCCCACTTACTGTGTGACCCCTTCTGCTGGAATCATTTTCATGGCATTGGTCTACCTAATATTTAAGTAGATACTGGTGTATTTATCATTCCCCACCTAGAATGTTAGCCACTTAATGATGAAAACTTCTCCATTGTGTTTGTCTCCAATTTCACACTATCTGGAGCAATGTCTGACCTGTAGTAAGACTTTAATCAGTAATGATTGAATAAACAAGTAAGCATCATTATTTCTTCCACAATCTAGCAAAGCAAGTGTGCATACAAACATACTTGTAAACACACAGACACACAAAAACACATGTGCACGCGCCCTGCTCAGCAGACCAGTGTTGAGGTATAGAATTTAGTTTTGTATATACTTTAATGTTTTAAATAAGCCAAGCTACACATCCTTAAAAGAGGGGGTGGGATTCAGAGAGAATGCAATGCAAATTTCTTTGAAAACCTGAAGGAAAAAAAAAGCCCTGCAATTTGGCAGAAGAGTAAGCATGGAGTAGACAAAGACAAGATGGATGGATGGAAGTTTTGGAATCAAAGATACGGGAAACTAGATTCGAGCTCCATGGCAAGAAATAAATAACAGCAGGTGGAATGGCATACTAACGTGGAGACTAGTGGTCCCTCTTCCCTTCAGACCCGCAAGCTCCAGCCAGGCAAGCGGGAGTGGGCTCTGCTGTACAAAATACCTTAGCACTGAGTGGCAAGAAGTGGACTGATCAGTCTGGTCCATGTCAAGGCGATCTAATACACGAACTTCTCCCATGTCATCACTCTTCAGGACATTTGTAGAAAATGTCCTTAGCAGTAGCTGCCAAAGTTTATGCCCTGTGCCTTAGAATATATTAATATTGACTAAGGTGACGTCACTGAAGAAAGTAAGTGACAAAGCCTCGTACATTTTTCTGCTTTAAAATGTGACTATCGTAGAGCTGGGTGATGTTGACACACCTTCTCAAGAAAGAGTTCCCGGAGTGTTTTGACAAATGACAGAATTATTGGGGAAAAAAATCCTTTCTGAGCCTCTTCTTATGATGACCAGAAGTGTTGGAGCTAGCAAATTCTAATTTGTGTGAATAAAAAAAAAAAGAATAAAAGTTATACTAACATTATCAAATTACAATCTCACCCATCATATAACATTCATTCACCCCTCCTAACAAATTCAAGATGCTTAAAATATTTCCTTTCAGCGCTTTCACTGTATACTTCCTCACAGTAAATATTATTAGGGTTTTACTTTTGCGGATTCATAATTGAAGATCAGAGATGTTAAGTGACTTGATCCATCGTTAAGTGATAAATAAAAGAGAGTGTTCAGACTACGTTGCAAATTCCGAATGTAGGTTCCCAGCCTTAGGATCCACCCCCGCTCATCTAGACTAGAGTCCTCTACCAACATTGGGAATGCCAAATCCCCCAAATGTACATGGCAGAAATAATTGTGGGAGGTTTGCTTGTATTTTTCCTAGAGCCATGCTGTATAGGAAGCTTCCTGTTTGGCCTCCATGTTGGAATATTCCGGCTACAAAGCACAATAAAAATGTCAAGAAATTATTCTCCTCTCCTGTAATGTGGGCCTTTTCTTGCTAGCATGTGGAAAGCGATGATGAATTTTCAATACACTTTATAAATTGTCACACTCTTGTTATTTTGTTTTCCAAAATCTACTTACTTTCCGTGGCTTTATGCTAAGCTTGGGTTGCTAACTCACATATTTATTCTAAACTTAATTGAATTTTTATTACTCATGATAAAATTGGTGTTTTGCATTTTGCACTGTATTTCTCTACAGTGGGGTTTCATTTTTTTTTCCTTTTTTTGGTAGCAGGGATCAAACTCAGGCCCTTGCATTTGCCAGGCAGGCAGCAGAACCACTGAGCCAAATTCCTAGCCTGACTCTGGGCTTTCATATGGTACAAATATACAAGAATCAGAGCCTGGGGCAGTTAACTATTAATGAATGGAATAAAAATATCAAAGTTTATCTGTCACAAATGAAAGGCTACATTTGCTTCTCTCAATTATCACGACTCTGGATTTTGATGCTGTTTCCTTGTTTTTAATCAGTAAATTCCATCCCCAGGTTTACAATAGAAAAATATATAATATTACATAATATTAAGAGATCATCTAAAATAATGTCTGTGTAAGTGTATGTAGATAAGCATGTACATGCATGCATGAAAATATATGTATACATATATAAACAGAAATATATACATGTATGATACATAAATACACATGTGTGTTCACTTACACAAATATACTTGCAAAGATACACATGCATATGTTGCACACATACATACAAAGCATTTTGTAGATTGAGTCCATGTGATCCACTTCCCAGGTAGCCTTTCAGGCAGAGAGACTTGGTAGAGACTCTCTTCATTATGAAGATGAAGAAACTAAGACCTTCTGGCTTCAAGTAACATTATATTTACACAGCTAGTAAGTAACAAAACCAGGACTCAAACACTAATCTCACTTATGGGTTGCAAAGTCAACACTCAGTGCTCTAAAGTTGACAAAAATGACCTCTATGTATTTGAGGTTTATTCTGCACCAAATAATTTGCATGTATTATCTCATTACTCAAAACACCCCCCAGCAGGGAAGGTACTAATTCACCTATGACAGAGTTGAAAAACCAAATAAAATTAAAACAACAATGACAAAAGTTCAAGCTGGGAAAGATTAAATAACTTTCCTATGTACCTTTTGACACGACAGATCACCTGGTACTACACACATCTTTTAAATCCTTTTTCAGTTCCTCTTTGAATCTCATCTTCTTGACGGTTTTATTCTTTGATGAAGTGTTTAAAAGGATCGAATGATGAGTGCCATATAAATATTTGCTTAAAGTGGAAATATCTGCTTGTACAATTATCTCTTCCCATTTATTTCACCTTCCCTCTCCCCCTTTCTGCGTTAAGCTAATCAGATGGGACTGGGTGCATTCAGGGTAGTTTTTCCATAGACAGCCCTTCAACTCATCAAAGATCACTGTATTGGCTAGGCAGGAGAAGGCTTAGAGCAAGATGCATGAATATCATAACTTGATATACATTAGATGTCTGATAAATGATTTTGAAAATTCCTGAGTGACATGTTTGGCAAACCACATATTACAATTTCCATACTCAGTTCCATACAGGTTCAGATGAACTAATCCGGCATTGCTGAGTACTCCTGATGTGTCAAGGGCTTCATATGGATATTCTCCCATGTCATTGTCTCAACAATCTCTCTGGAACAGTTTGTTTTTCTTTATTCTGCTTTTGCAAAAGAGGTTGCAGTTTAAGTGCTCACTGAAAGGACTTAAAATCTCAGAGCTGATGAAAGGAAGGCTTTACACACAGGGGCCATCTTTCTGATGCAGGGTGCAGCACCTCTGTGCCTACTGTGTCCCACCTGGCACCCCAGAGTGGTACAAAGTGGCTCACATGCCAACTCCGTGTTTCTCGTAAGGATCAAACTGTGCATTCTCTCTCCATGTTTCCATCCTGGCTTCTAAATCCCTGGGTGAGCTGCATTTCTTCTGGAGCTCAGATGATTTTAAAGTCAAGACTCTGGACCAGAAACTCTCTTTGCTTTTTTTCTTTTTTTTCTTTTTTTTTTTTTAACCACACTGTTATCTATTCAGGTCTGCAAATGTGAGAGGCCACAGCCTTACTTCCACCAATCATTTCAAACCCAATCATTATTGTGAGGAGGTCTCGACCATTGACTGTGGAGAAACAAGCCCACTCTAGGAGATGTCAAATCTGAAGTTGGGCAAAGAGATCGTGGGGTAAAAGACTTATCTGCACAAGCAGGGAGAGCTGAACACAAAAGCGGACTGTGTGAAGTCAAATACATACGAAATTATGGATTAGCTATCAGAACTGCTGGTGAATGAGAGGAGAGCACTGCTTCACTCTCTTCAAGTGTTGTAAAAAGCATTAGAGCAGAAGCACTTCACTGTCAAAATCCTGGACAAGCTCTACAAGACCGGAGGCCTATCCAAGTCCAGTTATCTGAATTAAAGGGGGTGCCAGTTACTAACCTACCATCTTTTAGTTCCCATTCCTGCCGGGCTTTGCTCTGTGATATTGGCTCCCGGTCTTTCTAAGCGCATTTCTCTTTTGTCAATTTTCTTTCCATTACAGGGCATGCTAGAAGATTAGAACAGAGGGTGAGAGGAAGGACTGGATAGAGAGTGCGTGCGTGCGTGTGTGTGTGTGTGTGTGTGTGTGTGTGTGTTTCCTGGGGACAGAACCCAGGATTTTCCCAAGGCCATTTTGTTTTGCATCTAGGTTTTGCAAGAGTCTCCTTGGCAAGAGCTTTTCATGGTTGCAAGCAATGTTTGGGCCACTTTCTGGCTTCTTCCAGCATTCCACTCTGAGGGCGGAACCAGCTAGGTAGCCCCGGGCCCCACGTGGGGCTGAGCTGCCCTGCTTCTTCTGAGGGCCCAGGGCACCAGCACCAAAGGGAAGTGGATTCCTTTGATCACAGGTCCTTGACCATTGATTCCTCACCCAATCTTCCAGGTTCAGAACATTCTAGAATCCGTGTTTCATCTTCCCAGACGTAACAGTGGTAGCCGTCTCCTATAGTCATCTTCTCTGTACTAACTTGTTGTTTCTTGTTGCTTTTTAGTACTCTAGTGCCTTTTTAACCAATGATAACAGTAAATTATTTCCAAAATAATACGAATAATAATAATAAGGAAAAGCCTCTCTGATGCTGTGCTCCCTGTAGGGTCCTGCTTGGTTCTTCGTATCTGTATCACCCAGTTTGACTAGACTAGACCAGAAATGACTCCCCTTACATGCGAATGGACACGCTCATGTTTTGAGGTGCCCTCATCGGTAGGTGCTTTCTCGTTAAATTAGGCCGTTCTTTTTACACCCGGAGAAAGCACAGCCAAGCTGACACAAGACTGTCCCCTGCTGGTCGGAAGTAGGCATCTAGAAGATTTGCATTGAGCAGGAGCTATACCCACACAGACGCGTTGCCAAACCATGTGAGCAAAAGCCGGTCTCTGAACCACGACGGACTCTATCTCTTCGTACCAGTGAGCCTTGGTCCAGACTCTTCATCATTGGACTTTGTAACATTTCCACCCTGCACCTCTGTAAGAATCGTTGCAATTACAATATATTAAAATTAATTTTTATTTGAACATTCTATGAAACTCCTAGACACAGAGGAAAAATCTTTGCAAGGAGTAGCTGCCTTCTGCTTGATCAGAAGCTCTATACTCTTTCTTTGGTTACTGGTGATTATGTGGAACTGAATCCAAGAATTCAAAACTCATTGTGGCGGTATCTCTAAAATTACCATCACCTCCTTCTGAAATACACTGGGACAGAGAGAAACCAGAGCTTGTTTTGCTCACTTTCTTTCCTATAAAAAAACAAATTAATAAAACTAATATGAGGACAGGACACTGTTTCCTGTACAGGAGGAGAAGTGGGAAATAGCCACAAGAGATTTCTATTTTATTATAAGTAAAGTTGATGATCCAAAATGAAAACAATTTTTATTTTAATAACTGGTCGTTTTAAATATATTTATATTTTCATTTTTATTCATTTAAAATTCATTTACCCATAAAGAAATAACGACTTATGGGAAACTTAATTGAAATACATTTTTCACAAGTAGTACTGTTATCCTTTCCCCTCCCAAGAGGAAATTCAGCACGAGGTTCACAAGACCCCCCCAAAATATTCATTAAGAGCAAGTACTTGAACTAGTAAGAAGAAAATCATCACTTATGATTTTATGTGACGTTGACAGTCTCCTTGATGTTTTGCTGTACCTGACAATGTCATCTTTATATTTTTGTAGGAAAAGTTCGAGTCTTTTCCTTTAGTCCCGACTGTTGTATACTCTGCTGTAAGGTTAGAAGTAGTTGCATCTCTCCTGTCCTGCTTGGCAGGAGGCTGTTCTCTAACAAGTTTTCCTCTCTGTCTAGCAGCAAGCAGGAGCAGAACTTTGAGGGTTTCCTGCCGTGGTGACTCAACTCTTACTTTCTTAAATCCACACTATACTAGCAGGGAGACAAATTTTATTGTTGATCTTGGATCCACATCTGAAAATTTTCTTTTGTAGAAGAAAACAAGCTTCATCTCTACCACAGAGTCCCTTTCTCCATGTGCATTTGGAAGTTGAACTCCCTTTAGACCATCCATTCACAGCCTTCCTCACTTAGTGGACATCTTCATGGGTTGAATGAAGGGCATGTTAGGAGTAGCATTTGATGTGCAACACTGACAGGTAAGTGGAGGACAGGAAGATCTCTTTCCCATGTATGTTCAATACTCACACAGCACACTTGAGACTGAGGGTACGACCAAGGGACAGCTCTTTCAGTGAGTGTAAGTGGGAGAAAATCCCTCTCTCTCCCTCTCCTTCTCCCTCTCCCTCTCCTTCTCCCTCTCCCTCTCTTCCTCCCTCCTCTCTCACTCTCCTCTCTTTTCGTGATCCTGAGAATTGAACCCAAGGTTTTTGCACAGGGTTATGTCCCCACCCCTTTTACACTTTTTATTTTGAGAAAGGGTCTCACTAAATTACCCAAGCTGGGCTTGAACTTGCAATCCTCCTGCCTCAGCCTCCCAGAGTACTGGAACTACAGTCGTGCACCACCACACCCAACTAAGAGCAGTTTGTAAGACACTTAAACTTGATGCATCTCCTGTAGGAATGAAAGGCCTCAGATGGGGTTTCTGGCAGTGAGCGGCAGTGCCAGGAGTAGAGAGAGAAAGAGGAAAAGAATTGGACTGGGAGAGATAAGAATTTTTTGTCCCAGGTCTCCAAATGTTCTGAGAGAATTTGACTGCCACACACACTGCTTCTAGATTCTCCTAATAAGTCAATTGGACATATGACTCCAAAATCTAGCATGTAGGAATTTCTAAGTAGAGCACAGGAAAGTATCTTTCACATGAAAATTAATAGTTGCCTTTTTTGGGGGTTAGCAGAGATCAAACTCAGGACCTTGCACTTGCAAAGCAGGTGGCAAGACCACAGAGCTAAATCCCTGGCGCAACAGTTGCAAATTTAATGCTAATTATTAGGGGATGATATAAATAAAACTTAGCAAATAATTTAAAAACTTAATTCACTAGTTGCTAACTCAAAAGTTCTAGAAGCTGCAACGGGAGCTAATGGTTTTCCTAATAAAAGCCTTTCTTTAAACCTGAGAACCATTATGAAATTACAGTCCTCAACATTGATCTATAGCTGGTATCCACTGGGACTACAGCTGGTTCGTGGAGAGCCTTTTGGTATTAAACTTTCATGGAAAGGTTCAACATAAAGAAACAGACACATAACTAATGGGGTTAAACTGAAAATGCATTGGACAGAAAGCAGAAAATGTGGATAAAGTTATCTTCCGCTAAGATTTATGGTCTGGAATAATATATTTACCTTTAAGTTTCCGCAGTTGCACTGTATCATTTGGTAACAAAAGAAGAAATGGTTCAAGAAGAAAGTTTTAAAAACCTGAAAAGGAATCGTGAGGGAGGCTGGATTCAAATTCTGAGTCTGCCTCTGTTTCAACTTGGGCACATTACCTGATCTCTCTTCCATTTCCATTTTCTTACCTAAAATGAAGAGGCTGTAGACAAGCAGGTCTACGTGTGTATTAAGATGCACTTGCAATGTATTACGAGCCATCTATCATCAAATCCATGACAAAAGCACAAGAAAATTGGGCTCATTTTTAATAAACAAATAATCCCACTTGGTCTTTCAGCAATCATTTACACGGAGCCTGTTATTTATTCATTGAAAGTGAGTCTTTGTTTTGTAAGACCTTCAGTTCAGGAGACTGGAGATATGAGAGAGATTAACTACAATGATAATAAAAAAAATTTAGCAAGAGCTTTACTGACCTCCAAAATGATGCCCAAATGCTTACCAAAATGTCACAATCTTATTGTGTAGCATGTCCTTGTCAAATTTTAAATAGAAAATAAAGGCATAGCATTATATAAGGATGAACCTTCTGCTATTTTATTTTACAGAACGAAATTGCCAGTGCTGGCCACACATTGAAGGATGGGTGAGGAGAAAGTTCATTTTTTAAAAATAATGATGAACACTTGGGATAACAAACCTACTGTCCATTCTGAGGTCAAAGTCGAGAATAGGGGCCCTTCCAGCATCTGATACTATTTGTTCAGAGAAGTGAACTGTATCCATTCAAATACCTTAACATCTCTTCTCGATATACTAATTTATAGAGAACAAAGTCTCCTACCAGTGCTCCAAAGAGCCCACTTGAACTCACTATTGAAAAATAGAAAGTACATTACTATATAGATTGAACAGTAGCAAGCTTTTCATTTTCAATTATTTCACGAAAGGCTCCACTGATCTATTTTTGCCATTCTTCATGTGACCCAAATCTACCTTCTCAGAGTAGGCAGAATAACCAAAGGTGTTCATACCCCAATCCCTGGGACACAGAAATACATTGCCTTACATGGCAAAAGGGACTTTAGAGAGGTGGTTGAATGAAGGATCTTGAGATGGGGAGATTACCCTGATATTTCAGGTTGGCCCAAAGTAATCACAGTGATCTTCTGAGGGAAACAAACGGTGTCAGAGATTCTGAAGAAGTAGGGGTCAGAGCAAAGCTATTTCTGGAAGAGAGATCTTGCTGAGAACAATAAACTGCTCCTGGAAGCTGGGCGGGGAGGGAGGGGTACAGATTCCTCCCTTCCTTCCTTCTCCAGAAAGAATGCTGCCCTATAGATTCATTCTAGATTTCTCGCCTCCCGAAATCTAACCACATTTATACGTTGTGTAATTCACTATATGACCCAAACACCCTGGGAGACTGAAGCAGGAGGATCATAAATTGAAACCCAACCTAGGCAATTTGGCAACTTAGTGAGACCCTTGTGTCTCAAAAAATAAAAAAGGGTTGGAGATGTAGCTCAGGTCAGTGGCTCTATGTTTAAACCCAGGTAACCTCTTAAATATTATAGGTGTGATAGGAAGTGAAAGTCTTCGCTTGCATGTTGGATAGGAGGTTCCTAATCCCCCTTTTTGAAGTTCGTTCCTTTCTCCCAACCCTTGGGGAGTCTCCACAGGGAGGCCCCTCTGTTCACACTCCACATTCACGCCTGTGTCTTCTCCACCTCCACCTCCGTTCTCCCACACAAGTCTACACTCTGACGCAAGTGCCCTCTTGGTGAACTGGTCCAGCGCATTCTGAAATCAGGAAAACATCAAGCTCTGGTTTCTCCTTCTGTTCTCGTATCTCCACATTGCTTTAGGAACTGCTGCAGTCCCCTTCAACACCATAGCCATAGGGCTTACACAGACGTTTGTGTGAAGAGGGATATAAGGTTTATCAAGAGTCATCAGAAGAGACAACAGGAAGACATAACATTCAGAGACTGCGCATTTGAAAATTTTGTATCAGTACGTATTTGCAGGACACAATGTTTACATTCCTTGCGTGGAGTTGGCACACGCATCTTGATTCCCTTTTTCATCTCCCTCCCCTCCCCTCTCCATCTTTGATTCTCTTAAAGGTGTAGGGGAAGTGGGAAGTGTAGGGACAGGAAATAAGGGAAAGGAAAAAACTATGAGAAAATGAAAAAAATGGAAATAAAGTCTTTGTAAATAGGGAAGGGAGGAGAGGGTGAAGGGAGGGCAGGGGGATGGGAAAAAAAATAAGAAGCAAGACCTGTCATGTAGAGGTTCAAGATCCCAATAATGAATGTAACTGTACTGTATCCCTAAAATGGACCGAGAAACTCAATCGGAAAAAAAGGAAAGATTTGTCTCCCTATTTTATATTATCTTTAATTTTGCTCTTTACTTATAATTTGAGAAACTATGCAGAGATTATTTTGAACTTGTTGCTAGGCCTGATGACTCTCAGATCACAAGTGACATGTCAAGTGTAGTAGAAGCCCCTCTCTGAATTTTCTGGTCTTAAAAAGGCTTCCTCTTTGCCCAGCCCACAACCTGCATCTCAGTGACAGAACTGAGTTTTGCCATTGCCATTAATCATGTCCAAAATGTACTGAGACTCCTTAGCCATCATTTTTGCTCAAAGGAAATGAAGACTTCTATGTTCAGTCCCAGTTTAAGGTTTATCTTTCATGCCTTCCTTTGTCCCTTGAGCTCTAGCACTCTCCAGGAATAACTGGCCTAGCTAATTCCCACTATCTTCAAGAGGAATCACCACAATTTATAACAGAGAATCTTACTCTATGATCCCCAAAAGAAATTATAACATCATAATCGAATACGAGGAAAACAAATAAAGACGTAGGTACAGCATCAAAGTATTTTCTTTACATTAGAGTTTCCAAATTACAAAAAGAGCAAATCCTTTAAATTCTAATATTTCAGAAAGGCTAAGATAATAGTAATCAACATTTCACATAAAATAATAGTGTGATAATGATGAGTTTCTCTAATCCAGCTACAGTTAATGCAATATACCTATGTATAAGTGTGGTCTCTATATTTTCCAAAGCAGGCTCATCCATTTAGATGTATTCTTTGGCATATAATTGGCAAACTGCACTGCACATTTTGAAGTGTATAATTCGATACATTTTGGCATGTATATTCCCATAAGCTATTAGTACAGTTAAGATAATGAATACACTCAATAACCCGAATGTAGCTTTGCTCCCTTCAGCAACCTCTTTCCCCTGTCCGTGCCACATCCCAGCTCTGCTCCCCAGTAGTCACTATCTAGCTTTCTGTCACTGCAAATCAGCTTGCATTTCCTACAGTTTCCTCTAAGTAGAATCATACTGCAGGCACTCCTTTTACCTGAATTCTTTCACTCCATGTAAAGATCTTTGAGATTAATCCACATTCCTCCATATTGCAACAGTGTGTTGCGTCTTTAAATTGCTGCATAATTCTTCAAATTTTCTTTATCCATTAATCTGCTGGTGGACATTTTGTGTTGCTTTTTCAGTTTGTGACTACTAAAAAAGGATGATGCGTATCATAATAGAAGTCATTGTGGGGACATGAGCTTTTATTTCTCCAGTATAAATATCTAGGAGTGGAACAATTGGGCATACAGTTTATATATGCTTAACTTTTTAAGAAGTTGCTCAACTACTTTACAAAGTGAGTATATAATTTCATACTTCCACCAGTAATGTATAAGAATATTAATTGCTAAATATTCTCATTAACACTTAGTATACTCATTTTCCATTTTAGCTAATTAAACATGTATATTGTTAAACATGTCTTTTAAATTTTCATTTCCCTAATGCTAATTATGTTAAACATCTTTCCATATTCTTATTTGATGTCCATATGTGTATTTTGATAAAGCATCCATACCATTTGTTCATTTTAAAGTGTTCCTAATTGAATTGAACACTTTTTGTATTTTCTGCTTACAAGTCATTTGTGATACATAATATTTCCAAAATATTTTCTCTCAGATTGTGATGTGTATCTTTACTCTTATACATTAAGTATCTTTTAGAGAGCACAAGTTCTTAATTTGGTTGAAACACAAATTGTTCTTATATTGTACTTGATTCATCAAGTACAATACTTTTTTATTAATCATTCCTCTGGTATCATATCTAGGAAACTGTCAGTTTAAGCTCACCAAGATTTCTTCCAATATTTTTCTGTATTTTTACATGCATGTCTAAGATCCATTTTAATTACTTTCAATGGTACATAAGTGTATAAATTATACTTTATTTTTCTGTTTTCTTGAAAAGACAATCCATTAGAAAGGTTGTTCTTCCGTAAGGAAATGACTTTGCACTTTTGTGAATCAGCCAAATTAATAAATGTCATTCCATTTCTGGACTCTCTCTTCTATTTCATCTATTTACATTTCTGGACTCTATGCTGTTTCATTGACTTATATCTCTGTCTTGATGCTAGTACCACATTGTCTTGATCACTAAAGTTTTGTGATTCACACAGCTTAAATCTTCCAATTTTGGGGCTGGGGATTTAGCTCAGCGGTTCGGTGGCCTGCCTTGCAAGCACAGAGACCGGAGTTCAATCCCCAGTACCAAAAAAAAAATCTTCCAATTTTGTTTTTCTTTTCAACAGTACAAAGGCTAGTTTAGGTCCTTTGTGTTTTCATATGGATTTTATGGAAACAGCTTAAGTTTCATTTCTAAGAAAATGTTTGCAGGGACACCAATTGGCTTTTATCGACCATATAATCCAGCTTGTGTAAAATTGGTACCTTAAGAACGTTGAGCTTTCTCATCAAATATGGTATGTCTTTCTATTTGAGTCATTTTGATTGTTTCGTAGAAGTTAGCAGAACTCAGTCATAAGGTTATCTAGCTTGAAAGCAATTAAAAATATGAACATTTTTAAATGATGGTGCAACATTCCCCAAATGAAGCTTGATATGAACCAAAGTATATTTTAGTACATAGTTACATTGGGTAAAATGATTGGAACACAAAGATTAAAACAGCACTTCCCTGTCACTCTCTCCAAATCCAGAACTAGGAAATTATCAAGAAAGATAGCTGAATCTGCAAAAAAGGTTCTATCTTTTCCTGGTATGTGGTTGATTGTGATTGGTCTCAGAAACCCAAATGCTTCAAGAAAGAAAAGACTTAGGGGCACTGTTCTTCTTGAGGCAGATATGGTATGGAGAATAGACATACACAACAAAGGCACAGTGGGATCCTTGTGCCAGATGCAGATTTACCAAGAAAATAAAGGCGTGAAGAAATACAAATGGGTCTCTTTCATCTAAGGCAGCCTCTGAGAAACATGCCATGGGCAATGTTGGACTTCTACAAATTCTACCAACCAATGAGCCTCTCCTCCTAAAAAGCCGAATAAAGGGGATGGAAGAGAGGGAACATAAACTAATCTAACACTCTCTCCTGGAGAGTAGAACTGTAACCTTCTGGTCTCTGTGAGACAACAGGGCTTGGTACAAAATACACAGCACTATTTGTAGCAGAGAAACAGAGGAACAGGGAAGAGACAAAAGAGGAAGACAAGTTTGGGGAGACAAATTTCGAGTTATTGAGGTATGGTTATAAGATCAAAAATGTTGGGAAACTGTTGTATTCATTGTTTTATGCCAAGATGAACAGAATAGGCACCTAGTAGGTACTGAGATGTATTTTTTTCATTAGAAATGCTTTGAATCATTCCTAAACCCAAAGAATCATTTCCTTCTCCTAAACAGGAGTTAAATTGTAAACTGCATGACCTGCCATTACGTTTTCACCCTTCCTTCAATTGGCTCTAGGTGTGTGGAGGGTGTATAATTCTGCTCGAAGTACAAAATAGCCCCCAAAAGATGACAGTTTTCATTTTACAAAGCATGAGGGTGGTGGTGTGGCCTGGCTTCTAAGTTTGGACTGCCCAGGTACGATCGCTACATTACCAATTAGTACTGTGAAACCTTAAGAAAATTATTCTGTGCTTGTTTTACATCTAGACAATAGAAATAATAACAATATTTACCTCATTGTGATGGCTATGTTTTGATGTGTCTTCTTCAAAATTCATGGTGAAATTTAATCCCACTGTGCTAGTATTTTTTAATTAATTAATTTTATTGGTACATTTAAGGTATACAATGTAATGAGGTTCATCATTGGAAATTTGCACCTTTACCTAATCCATCTTGGTTCTTATTTTTTCCCCCTTCCCCTGCCCTCCCTTCAGCCCCTCCACCCCTCCCTATCTACAAAGACTTTGTTTTCATTTTTTTCTTTTTCTCATGTTAATCCCATTCCATCTTTCTTTTCCCCTACCCCTCCTATTTTCCCTTCCCCTTTGCAACTTTTCTTCCTATTTCACGTTATCTATTACACCTTTTAGTCTGTATTTACACTTTTAGCTTCTCACACTAGAGAAACTATTCAGTATTTATGTGTCCTATTAATTTCACTTAAGAGTATGGCCTCAGTGTGCATCCACTTAGCCATAAATGCCTCTAGTTTCTCATCCTTTATGGCTGAGTAGTGCTCCATTTTATTAAACACACACACACACACACTCTTTATCCCATCTCCGGTTGATGGGCAATTAGGCTGCTTCCAAGTTTTAGCTATCATGAATTGTGCTGCTATGAACATGGGTGCTCATATATCACTGTGATATGATTCTTTTAATTCTTTGGGAAAGATACCCAGCAAAGGAATAGCTGGGTCAAATGGAACCTCCAATCCTAGTTCTTTGAGGTATCTTCATGCTGATTTCCACAGTGGTTGAACCAGTCTACACTCCCACCAGCAGTGGAGCAGCATTCCTTTCCCCACAGCCCTGCCAGCATTGGTTATTGGTTGATTCTTGATAGCAGCCATTCTTTCTGAGGTAAGGTGGAATCTCACTTCATCTCTTGGATGACCAATGATGTTGAACATTTTTTCATACTTTTATTTTCTATTCCTAATTCTTGGTCTGAGGAATGTTCATTTCAGATGCTCATTTCGGATGGGGTGTTTAAATTTGGGAGGTCTGATTTTTTTTAATTCTTTATGTTTTCTAGATAACAGACCTTTGTCTGAGGAACAGCTGGTGAAAAGTTTGTCCCACATTGTGAATTGTCTCTTCAATCAACAAGTGGGTTCTCCTCTTATTAAAAAGCTTCTCCAGGCCCTGGGATTTAGCTCAGCAGTTCAGTGGCCTGCCTTGCCAGCGCAAGGACCCAAGTTCAATCCCCGGTACCCCCCACACACCCACAAAAAAAAGATTTAAAAAGCTTCTCCCTCTCAAGTGCAAGGTCGCAAGTTCGATCCCTGGTACCAAAAAAAAGAAAAAGCTTCTGCACAGGAAGAGAAGCAACCCATTGTGCTAGTATTTAAGCAATGAACCTTTTGGCAAGTGATTAAACCCTCACAATTGGATCAGCACCTTTCAGAAGGGCAGAAGGGAGCTAGCCTAGGCCTATTTGCCCTTCCACCTTCTGCTATGTGAAGATAGCAACAATGCCCTTGCTAAAAGCCAAGGGCAAGATCCTCAATCTTGGACTTCCTACCCTTCAAAGCTGTAAGAATAAATTTCTATAGTCTGTACATCAGTCGTGGTATTTTGTTATTGTGGCACAGATGGACTAAGAGAATATTGTGATAACTCAGCAAGAAAACTCAGTAAGGAATTTGGCAATGCCTTTCCCATAACAAGCCGTCAATACATTCAAACTATATTTTTTACTAATACTTTTTTCTATTGAAAGTACTTTATGGCAGGAAATAAATGTATTTTTAGAGTGCAGAAGGCTAGTGTGCAGGCTGAAAAGGTGGAAATGAAGTAGTATCTTTGCAGGCACTGGTCTTAAGGCAAACTGTAAAGGGATATAGAGGATAAGCTTTTAAAAGCACGGATTATGCATTTTCAATTACGAGACGCCAGCATCTTTCCACAGCGCTTGACGCACATAAGACACTCGCTTAATAGTTGCAGAATTCTTTAGTGAATGAATTGGCCTTGGTGTAATAATCCAGGGCCCCCTGCTTTGACCTCCAGAGGGAAGAGGGAAGAACACTCCCACTGGCTGTAAATCCAGCGACTGGAGCTGGGAAGGCGGTCGCTGTCCACGTTCTGAACTCTCGGGGGGGGGGGGGCTCTGTCCGGATTAGGCAAAATGCTTTCTCTTCTCTCTCCTCACAAATGCCTTTCAAGCAGTCTACTTTCCAGGCAAGGAGGCAAACGCTTCCCCTCGTTTCCCAAATGGGCTAATTCTCACTAGCTCGGATTCTTCTAATGTTTTCGAGTCTCAATACCTTTCCTGATTTATTGCATCTGGGCCTAGATTCCTAACGTGCTCACCACCCGAAGACCAGGGCAGTCACCTGACAGAACTCACCCCCGTGCCACACCTCCTTCTGAGAGAGTGGGCCAGGCTGCCAGAGGTTCGCTTTTAGAATCCCCGGAGGCGGCGGGACTGCGCGCCGGACTCCCCAAGAACGGGCATCCCGGTCAGCTCCAGAGCCGCTCCCCGCTCTCTCCCCACCCCCGCTCCCTCCTCTCCAGCCACTCAGCAAAAAAGACACCCGGACGCCCGCCCCGGCAAGGGGACCGGAGCTACATTCCCGGGAGCTCAGTAGTGTAACTCCTCGGATGCCGAGCCGCACCTTCAGCTGCTACGTGGCTGGTTCGCTCCGGGAAGACTGAGTGGATGGACCGAGCAGCTCAACTGTGCATTTCCTTACACTTAATTCCGTGCTTTCCACTTAACTCAACCTTCGTGCGGTTCTTAGACTGCGGTTCACACTGAGATGGCCAAAACATTAAAAATTAAAAAGCGCAAAACATCAAAAATTTAAAAGTGCAAAACAGAAAATCCCAGCGGCGAGCGTGTGTGTGTGTGTGTGTGTGTGTGTGTGTGCGCGCGCGCGCGCTCGCGCGTTTGGTGTGTGCGTATCTATCCGCGCTTATGCAAAAATCTCCCAACGTCACAGTTCGGAATCGGACAAGCGCGTGGAGAAATCCGAGATCTTTCCAGGGATTCCCTTCACCCTACCCTCCTCTTCTTCAGCACCCCAAGAGGTAGGTCTGGGGCTCCGGGCAAACCCCTGCAGCGGCTAGAGCTGCTGCGATTTTTCTTCCCCCTTTGCTGGTAGCCGTTGTAGGCGAACAGTCCCGAGCGCAGGGTTTCCGTTTCTCCGCATGCACACTGCAGCCGGCTGCCGGCGCCTCCCCAGATTCAGACTGCCCGCCTCGCCGTGAGACCTTCCGTGGACTT
>NW_022900925.1:32159857-32160565 GCF_012274545.1 Fukomys damarensis
CCATCTTCCCCGGGGGCGGCGGAGAGCGGCGAGGGGCTGGAGCGCGCGCGCGGGCTTGGTGGGGAAATCGCCGTCCCAGGAAGCAGCCTGGTGTCTCTGGCACGGAGTACCCTGAACCCCGGCAGAAGCCTCCAAAGCAATAGAGCTAAAGAAAAACAGTACGGGGGTGGGGTGGGGAACCAGAAGGGAAACCCGTTTGCCAAAGGCCGGGGTTTCCAGCAGTCTCAGATCCTCCCGGAGCCGGGTGGAAGCGCAGTCGGCAGCACCGGCCCCCGGACTTACACGTTTTCCCCACCTTCGAGGGAGGGCGGTGAGGGACTAGCGGGCAAGAGTTGCAACTGGTCTAGGAAGCTGCAGAGAGAACTCTAGGGTAAGTAGTGTTCCCGCACCGGAGCGGAGAGGGGGGAAGGAGGGAAGGGAGCAGAAGAGAGGACAGGGAATGAATTATGCAAAAAAAAAAAATTTCCACTCTTCCGCAGCGGAGGGAAAACCCGCATAGCGCTCCCAGGACAATCCCGCCCGGGTCTCCCGCGCCGAGCCGGCGGGCGCGAAGTTCTTCTTTCTGAGGAGGGAGAAACTCCGAGATCCTGCAGGGCGGGCGCAGTGGGTGGGCCCCGGGGACTGGAGCGGGGCCGCGGCCGCGGTGTCCCCAAGCTCAGACGCCCGGCCTCCTCCTCCCTCTATGGCTCGGCGCAGCCTTTCCACTCC
>NW_022900925.1:32161320-32197588 GCF_012274545.1 Fukomys damarensis
CAGCGAGCCGCGAGCTGCCGGGCCCGGAACTGCACGGCGCGGCCCGGCGGGGGGCTCTCGTCTATGTCTTCTTGGGGCGCCAGGCGGATCGGGGTCTCCTTTCTGCAGGAAGAGCCCGGCGCTGGTGGCTTCAGGTGGCTGCCACCGCTGCTAGTGTCTCCACCGTTGGTGCGAGGAGCAGAGACGCGCGAGCGGGGAGACCTCGGACACAGCGAGGCCTCGGACATGTGTCAGCACATCCGGGGCGCACGTCCGTCAAGCCGGAGGGGAGATTTGCCGGAACAATTCAAACTGCGATATTGATCTTGGGGGTGACTGTCCCTGGCCGGCTGGCTGTCGGGTGGGAGGGCGAGTGTGCGCTCGCTTGGGAGTGCGTGCGTGTGTGTGAGTGTGCCGAGTCGGGCTCCCCCCTGCCCCCCGTTTTCCCGTCGAGTGATGCACTTGGAATGAGAATCAGAGGATGGAAATAGTCTGGGAGGTGCTTTTTCTGCTTCAAGCCAATTTCATCGTCTGCATATCAGGTACGGGACGAGCTGGAGGCATGGGCGGGTTTGGATTTCACTGTGGTGTTTGGCATGTCTGGGGTTTTCTGCTGTGTAGCCGTGGGGCGGGGAAGGAGGGGGCGGCGCAAACCCTTTGGGTTCTGCGGGTTTGCTGTTTTCAGAATCGAATTTTTTTTAAGCCCCAAGGTGCGAGTGTGTGTGTGTGTGTGTGTGTGTGTGCGCGCGCGCGCGCGCGCGCGCTAATGGGCGCGTATCTGTGATGGGGGCAGGATCTGTGTGGAGTCCTGGAAGGGAGAAGCGGTGGGGACCGGGAAAAATGAGGCAGATGGGTGTTGATTTTCAACTGCTTTCCTGGCTGAGAACTCCGGTGCGGAAATCTGAGCGCTAGGCGACCCCCACCCCCATCCCCTGGCTTTCAAAGTTCCCCAACTCGGCGATTCGGTGATTCGTGGATGGCAAAATGGACGCAGAGCCGGGCCCTGGTATCTGTGTCCTGGCCTCTGTTCACTTTCCAGAGGCTGCGGGGAGGATGCGGGACTCGTGTGTCCGTTCCCGTTCCTCTCCATGCCAGCAGGGACCAGAGAGATGTGAAAGTCCTCTGCCTTCCCCCAGACATTTGGGTTGTGATATTTGAAACCTGGTGGCACATCCTGATCCACCCCAAATAAAAGGAAAAGAAAAAAAAAACCTGAAATAACACAGTATCTCAAATACTGCCTTAGATCTTGATCATTCTTAATTCCCAGGAGCAAGGGTGTGTTGGTTCAGTCACTGATCTCAAGCTCTTTGTGCCAGCCTGGGGTTTGGGAAGCAAATGAGAACCCAGGGCATCGAGGTGGGCGAGAGCAGGCTGGTGCACACCTGTGCCTGGATGTTTGTGTGTTGGGAGAGATTGTGATTTCTGAGCAGCGTCTCTGTCGGTCTAGGAAAATGGCAATGGAAGGGAGCTTGAGGAGAAGCCCCAGGACCAACAGGGTTCCCCAGTTTCTGGCTCCTCCCATTGGCCAGCGCCCACTCCATTTCCCCCCACCCCTGCCATTTAAGCTGCCAGGGCGAAGCCCTATTTGCACTGCCTGCATTCCCTCTGCAGAAGTAGGGACTGAGACAACTTCCCATGAAGTCGCCAGAAGAGGAGAGCAGGAACCTTGCTCCTCTGAGCAGTTATGATTGAACATCAGTCAGGTGAAAGGACAGCTCTAACAGTCTCCACCCCAAAGAGCCAGACCTGATTCTGGATATTAAAAACCCTCTCTCTGCCCTTACTCTAGAGCCAGTTCCAGAGTAAATATCACTATTTAGTTTCAACTCTGTCCTCATGAGGCAGGAATGGAGATCTGTTACCTGATAGAGCCTGTCCGGGGCTTGGCCACCCTGCTAGAAATGTGCCTCTGTGAGTTGTTTTGTGTACCTGGAAGACAAGAAAACGTGCCCTGGGGCCACCCTGATTCCTCTAGCAGGAGATCTTTTACTGGATCCTACATTGATGAATAAAAACCCCCAGATGACTTGTAAGGGTTCACATCAGTCATGTGTTCAGGAATGGTCTCGGGAGCATCTCATGAGGCCACACTTTACATCTTTCTCTTCTTCGTATCTGCTTCAAACTCTTCCTCTTATTCCCCAATATTTCACTAGTTATAAAGCAGCCTTTCTCTACTTTCCTCCAGCACCATGAATAATTTTCACATCAGACAAACCTTCTCTACTCCTTTAAGATCTACAGAGAGACGTTCACAGATGGTCTGGCTTCCCCCAGCTGCCCCTTTGTCCCCAGCCTTTGCCCTGTATTTTGCCAGGCAGTGCAGTAAGCAAAGAAACTGAGGAGGAGCCTGTTCTCAGCCTCTGAGAGAGGCCTTAGTGGGGCGCCTATCATAGCTGTGTTTGATTTGCTGTATTAGCCAATAAATTATTCAAATAGAAACATTAGGAGGGGATTATTTCCAACCCAGGAGGAGTGCTATGGAGTGTGTGGCCTTTCACGTTTATTTACTAAATAATCATCATTGCTAAGCAATGAGAGGATAAAAGTGTAAGCAAAATTGCTAGCTATTAGCTAAACACAGAAAACTAGGTTAGCTTTCCAAATGCCTAGCTAAGGTCTGCATTAATTTGTACTTTGTGAAGATGTATGGGCAAAGATGCAATATTATGCACTGTACAGTCCCACATCCATAAACTTCAAAAGGCCATTCTTTCTCATCACCAAGGTAAACTACAAGTAGAACTAACTACTCAGTGAGACTCCTAGATGTCAGTGTTATAATTAGTAATGTAATCAAGACTCCCAGTTGCCACAGTTTGGGGGGATTGGACTTCTTTCTTTGCTCTTCTGACAGCCTTAGGATGTACAAGAACACAAGACCCAAAGGGTGAATGATTATGTGTTAGGGGGAGTTTAGTGGGTCTTTCATTTCCATGTTGCCATGATTTGCAGTTTTAATTTTACTCAGACTGAGCTTTACCAAGAGGAAAATAACCCTGTAATCATTGACTCTCGGAAATTATTTAAGAATATAAATAAAAAGCAAAGCACTTCCCCACCACCTTAAAAGAAGTCTCCCTGCTCGGTAAGAGGGCACTAACTCTCACTGAGTCACCAGATATTGATGATTTGATACGTTAGGAAGGCGGACTCCATTATTGAGAAATACAGGCTCAAAACAGCCAGCAAAAATCTGCAGTATATACATTTTGCAGAAGGGAAATGTTGGTAGTAGCTTTGGCCTATGGAACACATATTGACTGAATTTCATTTGTTTGCATTTGCTTCCAAGAATACTCTGGGGCTTTAAAGCTTAGTGATTTGTTAACCAAAGGTTCCCAACAGCCCTTTTCATCCTAGCCCCCAGATAAAAGTAGATCCAAGGAATTTTCTGTCTGTGCCTGTTGGATATGTAGCTTAAAGCTACCTAGGCGTGGTATACTTGTTGGCTCTGACTTAGTGATTTGGTTGGCCAGTGGTACCGGAGGTCTGAGTGGCCAGGCTTAGCTAGCTGCTGAATAAGTAGCACGTGTGTCTTCCACCAAAGAGATTGTATGAATTTTGGTCACTTAATGACAGCACAAAGCTAAAGAGGGAATGCTGTGATCTGGGAGTTCTGGCTCAGCAATAAAACTCAGATATCATTTTACTGAAAATCTCAGACAGCTAGGATCTGTGAGAGACCAGGAAGAGGTGGGAGGGGGAGCTTACCAAAATTTCTCTCTGTGCTAGCAAGAGCATGATTCTCCTCCTACAAAAGCAGCTCAGATCAGCCAGTGAATGCTCAGCAGCAGGAGAAGAGGATTTCCTGGTCAAAAGACAGCTGCCTAATTTAATCCCTACAATGCACCCTATTTCCCTTCTTATATAACTTCATTTACTTTTTAGTTGATTCACAATAGTAATAGCTGTGAGAACTTAAACCACATGATATTTTCACATATTTTAAATACACTGCAGATGTTTTAGCTTATTCTTCGAACTAGTGGGGCAGTTTTGTAGGTGAGACAATCAAAACCCCCAGACGTTTCTCCTAGAAATCCTTTATGTTTTGAGTCAAGATTTATTTCAAATATTTCCACTCAGTATCTTTGATTCGGACATCTCTAATTAAAAAGATAAACCAAATTAAATGGATGTAAGTCTTTACAGAGTTTGGAAATATACACTTAAGGCGATTACAGTATAAATCTAAAATTCAGGGAACATCTGAGCTGTACATTACTCTGGCAGTCAATCAGATATAACTCCTACTCTGGTGCCCCTTGCATCTTTTGATCAGCAATCCCTGTAAGAAAGGAATATTTAGCACATTCTCTAATCTGAAAATTAAAATGGTCTAATTTTAGTTTCTCTGCACATATAAAAGGAGTTTTACTATACTTTCTAGTATGCCCCAATACAACAGTATCATTTATTTACTTACTTATTTCCTACAAATCTAACATTGCATAGGTTTGATTCGTGGTGGAAGACGGTTTTGTCTTTCATGTTAGCTGGTTTAAGAGCCAAAGGGAAAGTATCATAAGGGACCTCATTTTACATCATCAAATGGGAATCTCACTTTCAAGGAGGACTAGACTAATATTTTGAAATGTCCCTTAATTTTTCTTTCCAGTAGCATTTACATTGTGAATGTAACCCATTTTTAAAGCATTTACATTTACATTGTGAATGTAACCCATTTTATGCCTATGAACCCAATATTAAGAGAAGCCTTGAAGAGTTTAATCAGCTACTCACCACACAGGACCTAGCACCCAGGGAATCCGCAGAACCTGCCTCATTCTGTTTGTGTATTGAAGATCAATAGAGACCCAACTCCAGAGTCTTCCAAAAAGGGTAAACTGTGTATGCATTCCACGTGGCTCGAAATAGAACAACCTATTAAACAAAAATGACCCCCACCCAAACAGACCCCTCATCGGATCATCTCATTAGCAGCATGATTTCTTTAAATCCAGGTTTCGATGTGATGTAGTGCAGCCAGTCCTGGACAGATAATCACCACTCTACATCAGCGATCGTGAACCTTTTAGAGCTTTCAATAATACAGACAGTCCACAGTAGCACACATGTTATAGGTTCACCACCACTGTTCTAGATTAAATTCTCCGCCTGGTAAATCAAGAAAGTCTTCCTGAGCAATATAAAATCCCAAGGGCAAAAAAAATGTCAGGGTGGAGAAACATTCCCTTTGGGCTAGGAGAGGACTTTGATTGCCATTCCAGGAGAGGCAGTCATTTGCCTACCACTTTAACGCATCACCTTCATTAACCTATTTGAGCCTGACATCTAGGTACCATAAGTGTGTATGGTAGCGGGAAATTACAGAAAGAGTGGAAGTCTGAAGGGTCACTCTGCAATCCAACCCTACCTTAATCACCTATGTGACTTCGGCCAATTCTTTTAACCACTCAGTTTCCTCATCTGTAAAATTAAAATTATATTCACCTTGCTTATCTCTAAAGGATTGCTGAGAGAAACATGAGTCTCATGCTGAACATCTTTGTGCTTTCCAAAAGTAAAGTGTCTGTGTCTTTACTATATTGTCTAACCATTCATGCTTATGATGCAGTATAAAACAAACTATACATTGAGACATATCCACAATACAGTGATAAAAACAGTATGAATAATGTTTAATTATTAGCATATAATTATAAAAGTTACTATACCAAAATGTCTTGTAATAAGAGTCAATGTGGACAATGTATAATTGTCTAATGCATGACATAAATTCTATGGAAAGGAACAATCTATCCCTGAAAAAAAAGGAAGATGATAGCTTGATGTTAGAGTTTGCAGTGAAAGGGATGGGGAAGGAATTGGAATGGATGGATGGGTAGCAAGTTCAGTTACAACTGAAATAAAAGTTTCAGTCTGGGAGACACTGTAAAATTGGGAGCTATTGAATTAGAGAATAGGAAATGTCCTCTTACAGTTATTATGTTTGTGATTTATCTTTTCAAGTTATGGGTCTTTGCATTGATTCCACAGATTTACCTTGGTTAAAACGTGTTTGCAATTCTAACATTGCTTTCAACTTTAGATTGGTTTTGCATGTCTCCAACTACTGCTGTAATCTGCATAGTTTGCAGTCCATTTGATAGTACAGGTAGATTAGTGAGACTTTTGTTTTTTGGGTTGGTTGGTTAAGCTTTTTGGGGTAAGCCTCAGCTTTTTATCAGTAATATGAAGAGAATGCCCCTCAAGATTGTGGTTCATACAGGATAATTATAAAGATATGTATTTTACACTATCTGTAAAGTGCTGAACATGGTGTCTAAAATGCAATTGCCACTGGCTCTCTCTCTCTCTCTCTCTATATATATATATATGTGTGTGTGTGTGTGTGTGTGTGTGTGTGTGTGTGTGTGTGTGTGTGTGTGTATAATGAGGGTAAGCATAAGCTTTAGAGTCAAGACAGGTCCACATATAAATTATAACATTGTTGTTTACTTTCTGTAGTTAAGTTCTATGACCCTCTGCTTCCTCATCTATAAAATGAAGATTGGAGAAAATACACACAAGAGTTGCCATAGTTGGCATATGACAGTCATGCAATAAATTAAAGCTACTGTCATAACATAATCAGTTTCATCACCATCACCACCACCATCATCATCATCACCATCATCACTAGTGATACTAATTGTTCTTGATACTTTGGACCAGTTCCTGTCAATCCTAATTAATTATTCAGTCATTTCTTCTGAACTCAGCAAAAAATATCGATGGCTCACTTTAGGTCAGGTACCAGAATCACACAAATGAACAACACCTGGCTCTTAGCATTTATAAAATAGCTCATGTGAGGTGACAGAGAGGTGCACAATCTATGTGTCCTGTGAGTAAAAGAAAGGAGCAGTTAACTCCATTCTTGGAGGCTGCAAGTGGGGAAGGGAGGATTTGTACAGAGGAAAACATAGGAATATATAAAATTTCAAAAAAAAACAGAGTGGGGGAAAAAATACTGCAAGTCAGGAGTGGGCTGTTCACAGGCAAAGGAAGATAAAACAAGCAAAATATCAGAAACATGGTGTAATGATTTGTGTAGTGAAACTGGAGGTAAGGTTACAAAAAGAAGACAGGGCCGATACAGTGGTGCCTTCAAGCCATACTGAGCATTTTAGACCTTAGCTATTCGTTATAAGGAATTAAGAGGGAGGTGAGGAACGTGGTATGTGTAGTCAAGTCTGTTTGCAGCTTTCCGAAGAAATATTTGTAATTGCAAGGAGCAATAACTTTGAAGTGCGCCTTTTTGTCTTTTTCTCTTGCCAACTTGTATCCTTCATCACAAACCCCCTTGAAACAATGCTGGCCTAAATAGATCAGTTAGGCCAGTATGCAACATCGTGAGTTATGGGGGTAAAAGGCCATTTCTTATCTACAGGGCCCCTAATTTACTCTGATCTTTGAGAGTCGCTGTCTTCATGCTAAGCAAGTGCCTTCCATTTCGTGGCCAAATAGTAGTAATAATGTCTTTAGCATTAGATGGCACCTAAAAGAAATGAATACCTGTACTTGTATCTGTGTCTCAAAGATGAACTGTGGACTGAACAGTAGATGCACTGTGTGACTCGCACCACATGCCTGGAGTACTACCTGGCCATTGCAGCCGTTTTACCTTACTACCTTTGGCATGACTCTTATTCCCACCAGACCCCCTGTTCATCTGGGAGAATATGTTCCTTTCCACTACATTTATCTGCATTGTATTCTCTTAATGGTCCAATTACTGCAGAGCACAGAGACCTCAAAAGAAACATTTCCCTTTGTCCAGCTGATCATTTAACATTTATGGCGGGTACTCTAAGCTTGTCAGTCACTGCAGTGCCAACAAGAATGAGCGAGACCCCGACATCACCTCTGAGGACTCATTATCTACTAAGAGACTATTTTTGAAAATAGTAGTAGTTGCAACAGATTGTTGCAAGTATTGCAGTGACTTGGTATGAAACGTGTTTGAGGGGAACAAAGAAGGATGTACGATTACTTATGTAGGTGGGAGGGGTAGCAGAGGAAGAATAAGTAATGTTAAGGGTAGGATACTTGGGCTGTGTCTTGAAGAATGCTAAAGTGTTGGCTTTGAGATTTTGATTGGTTCTGGCTGGCAAGCGTAACTTCCCAAGTTCGATTCCCTGGTACCCAAACAAAACAAAACAAAATATTTTGAGCGGTTAACTAGGAGCAGTGTGATGGGAATGGATGACATAGGAAACAGCACGAGAAGGCAGAGAGTTTAGAGAGGACACGATAATGAGTCCAGGGTATCACCAAGAGGGAAGGACAGCAACACGGAGAGATTGGAGTGATAGATGAGGTGGAGGCGGAAGAATGTATAGGAGATGTGATTTCAGTAACAGTGATTCTTTACATAGAATAATGTCAGATGAAAAATAAACCTCCCTTGCACCTCCACAGGAAAGGCCTCCTTTGAAGGCTCAAGAGGGCATGGAGTTTGTATCCTTTTCTTCGTTAGGAACAAACCCGTCAGAGTGAAGTTCTTGGCCCTGATCCGGCCATGCTCCACTTGGCCAAGATCAAAAAGCCATTTTCCTGTGTTGTCTTTGGTTCCAGGTAGTTTTCCAGAAGTTTTGAGGTAACTCAGATATGGATTACAGCGTTTACCTCCTCGCTTACTTTAGTGTTAGATGTTTACACCCTGCAAAAAACGAATCAAGGATCTAACAACTGACCCTGGATCTTTCAAAGTATAAATTAGCATCTTATTCTTTCCGGTAATTAAATCCTTCCTATAATTTACTGCAGTTTTCATCCCAAGTAACCTTAAAGAGAACTTTAAGGGATTTCTGGCATGCAGGGGCTGGGATAGAGCAGAGTAGGGCCCTAAATGATGCGGGGTGGTCTACGTAGGACTGCCTTTATAGCAAAGCTGTAATTATTTTGTATTAGCAAGATTGGGGTGGTAATGGGATAGCCAGTATTTGGATTTGATTACATTTGCATTAAAGTGACATTAGGATGTCAGTGGAAAGATACCAGTGGTTATAAAGGAGACAGCCTACAAATGCCTTTACTTCCTCATCTGGAAGAGGTGACACCTTTGTCATGGCAAGTGAAAAAATAATCTTTAACTTTGTCCAATAATTCATACCTGGTGACCAGAGAGGCTGGCAGTAAGAAATGAAGCTAGTGACTTTCAGATGAGTTTTCCAGAGCCAAGTCTTGCAGGCTTTGCAACACAATTGGCAGCGATGTCAGAGTTGGAATAAACACATTTACTGAAGGATATGAGTCAACGTATTTCCCTTCCACTCTTCCCTCTCCCTATTCTGCACACAGCTACCTTTTTACCCTCCAGGCAAACAATTCTATGGTGGCACTGACTGCATGAGCGTAACCCTTTTCTCTTCTGAGATGCTGGGATGGTCATAAATAGCTCATCAGATTCTTGAAATGAGCAGCTCTAGTAATACATCTGAAGCAGTTTTGTTTCCCTCTCTCTCTCCAATGTTTAACGTGTTTGTTCATTCCACGGTGCTGATGAATAGGCACTGGACCCAACAACAAACTGTAATGACCAAAAGAGCCATGACCTCTGACCTTGTAGAATATATATCACAAATAGTATCGCTTTCCCCCCATTGGCCATGCTTGTGTCTGGCACTTACAAGACGCTCAATAATGAGTGACTGAATTGATACAGAAATGGATAACAAAGAGTGATGTAGAATGGGTTTCCAGTCTTCAGAGGAGATAGACTAGCAGGGAGAAGAGATGCCGCAGACAGCTCTGTCAGCTCTTCTGCTCTCGCTGCACGTAGGTGTTTGAATGTGCGGAGTCAGGAAGGGAACCATCCCAGTAACTTCTTTGATAGTTTTCTCTTTCTATCTCAGACCCAGTTCCTATGTCTGTTTTGCAAACCATCCTTACTTAAGACACTTCTAGTTGAGAATGTGTTTCATCGCCTCAGTGTTCTGTGTTCTTCTCCACATCACCTCTCTTCCTATTAGAGGAGATGATGTAGGGTATGGTGTTTTCCAGCTTGGGAGAAACCAACATTGTGGAGAGCTCTGTGCCCTTTAGCTAATATCGAGCCAGAGTGCTTCTGGGGAATAGCCTACCCCACCCTTTAGTCTGAGGCAGAGCAATACAGGAAATGACTCTGGTGTCTATGGTGTTGGCAGTCTCCTATCAAAAAAAACATTACTTCTCTGGCTTTTAGTATCAGAATATTGGTGCCCCTGGCTAGTGCTTGTGAGAGGGAAAAGCCAAGGGCCTCGGAAGCAAAATAACAAAGCAGATTTGCTGACTTTGGATGCAAACTCTGTCTGTAAACCCCTAGTTGACCTTAGCGACTGTGAAGAAATGGTCAGTTGGAAGTTTTGTCTTTGCTTGTCTGTCATTTTAAATACAAGGGTGAGAAGGGAGGAGGTCATGGAAACTGCTCCCATTGTTAACTCCTGATCAGATGAGTGTGTCTTTGGGGATTATACTGATAGAAGATGAAGCATCTGCGGGCTTTACATTTCTGTTGTGTGGCCTGGGCACGAATGGAAATATGTCGCTTGCCATCCACAACTCGTAGTACAACGAAACGACCCTAGCTCTAAGGTGCAGTGACTCAAACCCCTACACAGCAGAATGTAATATCTTCATTTTTAATATCTGCAACAAGTACAGCAGTCCTGTGAGATCCTTTAGCTTGTTTCAGGGTGGCACAGCACAGTGTAGTGACGACGTGAGAGCTGTATGCGACCTTAAATGTACCAACTGGTCCGGCCTTTTAACTTTTCAGTTTTCCACTGGAGCTTAGAACTGCTAGAATTAGAGTTTGACTGAGCCAGGGAGTCTTGCATTGTGCCACCTCTAAAGGTAAGATGCGTTGAGCAAATTAGTGAAAGTGAGTTACTATGTTTCTGCATTGGCTGTATAAGCTAATCATGGGTTCACATGAGACTCATCCTTGATTGGTGCTTCTTACAAGGTGGAGATTATATACGTGGAACTGTGTTAGGGTCACAACCATGAGTGATGGCGGGAATCACTGGATTTATTTTAATGCTGGGTCTGATACAAGTGTGTCAAAAAAATAAAATAAAAACACCTCGATTCGCCAGAGACCTCACCTTGATTCATGAAAGTTTAAAACAATAACTTTTCCTACCTTATGGCTCTTCATCTTTATGTTGTATCTTGAGTATTTCCCCATGTTGCTTTTTAGCTGTGGCAGTTCAGGAAATCTGGGATTCTAAAACAAACAGATTTCCAATTCTCAGTTACATAACACAATAGAAGCTTAACTCTTGTTCACATGAATTGTTCAGTTTGCATCAGTGTGTGTGTGTGTGTGTGTGTGTGTGTGTGTGTGTGTGCGCGCGCGCGCGCAAGCCTGCATGTGTGTGGGTAGGGGCTTAGTAGGGGCAAAGCAGAGGAAAAACTCCTGCCTTTGGTAATGACTGGGGAGTCTCAAGGCTGGTGGAGGCTTTGCTACCTTCCAGGCACAGTCTCCACAGGTGTCTTAGGCTCAACATCAATAGGTGAAGACAAAAATAACTCATTCAAGAAGTTTTGATGGGGTGAGAAAGGAAGTGCATCACTTCTTTTTCTTTTTTTGTGGTACCGGGGATTGAAATTGGGTCCTTGCGCTTGCAAAGCAGGTGGTGGAACCACTGAGCTAAATCCCTGGCCCCAAAAGTGCATCACTTCTAATCAGCCTGGCTCACATCATATTGCTAGGGAGCTGGGAGCAGCCTTGGGTGCAGGCACAAAGGGCCACTTTGCTTTCCATTATTTTCTGATCATATTTCTGTAATAGTCTCTTCATCTAAAACAGCATTTTTACCGGTCCATGTGTGCAGTACACAATGTTCGCAGTCCTTGTGTGCAGTTGGTACATGGACATAATACATCTTAATTTCTGTTTTCATTCCCTCTCCCTCCGTTGCCCCTCCCACCTTCCATCTTTGAATCCCTTTTCCTTTTGAGAAAGAACTATCTCCCTACTTCCTATTATCTACCTTTTTTTTTTGCTCTTTATTTATACTTTAGGTTTCTCATATAAGAAAAACCATGTAATATTTAAGCTTGTGGGTCTGATTTATTTGTCAACATTATGGTCTCCAAGTGCATCCACTTATCTACAAATGACTCATTTATCTTTATGGCAGAGTGATGCTCTATTGGGTGTAAATACCACATTTCCTTTATCCATTCACCTGTTGATTCATACACAGGTCATTTCCAAGATTCAGCTATTGTAAATTGTGCTGCTATAAACATGGGTATGCATATGCCACTGGAATGTGATGACTTCAACTCTTTCAGGAAGGTATGTAGGAGACTAGCTGGGTCAAATGGAACTTCAAGTTTCAGATTTTGAGGAATCTCCATACTGATTTCCACAGTAGTTGTACTAATGTACATCCCCACCAACAGTGCAGAAGGACTCCTTTTTTCCCCCACACACTTGCCAACAGTTGCTATTCTATGATTTCTTCTTAAATTGAATTGCATTTTATTAGTGGTTGCTTGCAGGGCCTGAAGTTTACATTCATCTTCGGGAGTCAGTCAGTGCAAGTCTCGATTGACAGCCACTTTTTCTGGTGTAAGATGGAATTTCAGCATTGTTTTCCTTTTCATTTCTCTAATGGCCAGTGGTGCTGAGCATTTCTTCATGTACTTATTGACCATTTTGTACTTCTTCTATGCAATATCTGTTCATTTCACTTTTCTATATTATCTCCAGTGATTGCCATTTTTGGTATATAATTTTATGCCTACTGGTAATTATTTCTGTGATTTCTTTATTTAATGTAATACTAATACTATAATTACTGGGCCATATACTATGACGATCTCGACGATTCTGCCAAGTGGTACCCATAAATAATGTTTAACTTACTTATAGATTTCCGGAAATATGCTTGAATACCTTTAACAAGTAATCTATGAAGCATGCTGACTAAACTTTCAAAGATCATTTCAACAATGGCCCACCGCAGAACTATCAAACAAAAAAAAATTCTTGGGATTTGAGGTGCCATTTTGCTTTACAAGTTAGATCAGAGACAGGGACTGGTTAAGAAGAAGCAAATATTTTTTTCTGGGTCTGGAATTCTTAAGTATTATTTCTGGAGCATATTTTATAAGTTTTGTAAATTGGCTTGCTGAAAAATAATATTAGAAAAAAGGTTAAGACGTTAAATGGAGTGTTAGTTTGTGACTACTAGCTCTGTGACATGGAGTAAAGCACTTTGCTGCTTTGACTCCCAATTTTCTTCTATTAAACAGTGTTTTTGTACTAGGCAATTTCGGGTCCCTTCCTAACTTATGATGTTAACATACTTTTGTAGATCGTCTAAATTTTGAAAAGTCTGAGGCACCAAGATTTAAAATGCAAGAACTTTCAAAAACTGGAGTGAACAGGAAAGTGGCAAATGACTTATGAGATGGGCAAGCTAAAGATGAAGTATAGTTATACAAGGATGACATTGTCCTTCTCTCGTAAGGTTCTGGGGAAATATCTAGGGTTCATCACCAACTGCACCTAAAAGTATTTATTGAACACTTTGTACATTGTCTTTTTATTTAATCTCAATTCTGCTGGTAGTCCTCCTATGACCATGGGAGCTACTTAATATTTCAGCAAAGCCTCATTCACGTCATCTGCAATCTGGAGGTCACAGCGTCTACCTGTGAGGTGAAAAGAGGTTGAAATTTTAAAATGTAGCACCGTGCTTGGCACATAGAATACTCTTAATGAATGGAGGGTTCTGCTATTTGTTATGGCTGAAGTTAAAAGAACAAAAGACACATCAGGCAAAATTAGGCAGGAATTTGGCGGTATCACATGGACATGGCCATTAAATGAGCCAGTGTAGGTGAAAGCATTTGGCACAGTACATGTATGCAGCGCAGTCATTTAAGGTCAGGTGAATTGGATTCACTATGGGAAACTAAGGTGTTTGGAAAATATTTTAAAGTCAATAAGAAGACATTCATGCCTTTTGCTAGAATTACCTTCAGAGACAGTCTACCCTGTCTGCTCACATTTTTCTTCAAATTTCAAAAAATGCAATGCCACGTAGTTTCATTTTATTTCTATGATTTAAAGTGATTGAAGCCTGCCAAAATGTGAGGTTTCACATCACCTAGTAAAAATCCACCCTTAACAGTATTGGCATAAATAGAATCCCTATCCAACAATTTTACCTGCTTAATTAATAGGCCAGAGCAATAAATGAGTCATATTCCAATCCATTTATAATAAAAGATAATATTTTCCTTACATGTTCTAAATCTGTCATTCATTTTTACTGAAATTTAACTACTTTTCTTGTCATTGTTCAATCTTGGGAGCTTTCTCCAAGTATTAATTTGCGCTCAGGGGAACCTTAATCATGCTTTCCCACCCATTTTCAACATAAAAATGTAGTTTTGACTTATATTTAAAATTCACGTGAGAGGAAAAAAAGCAAATGATAATTAAATGCTAGGCAAGGATTAAAACATGGTTTATTTTCAAATATATGTGATCTGAGAATTTCAGCAAAAAGCATAAAAGAAAAACCAACAAGAAATAGGACAGTTGACAAATCCTGTGTGGATGTTAAGTAAAAACAAGCAAACTGCCACCTCAGCATGCCTGTTGGAAGCTTTCTTTTTCTGAGCCTTTGGGGGTTTGTGGGATTTTTCCCCCATTACATTGGTGGAGGCTGGATTACAACTGAGATGCAGAGATTAATGGCCTGTTGTCACTAATTCACTAAACCCTATTCCTGCTTCTCTTAAATTGATTGAACCTTAGAGAAGTTGAAGACAGACAGAACCAGCTAGGTTGACTTTAGATTTTGGGGGCTAAATGAGTCCTAACAGCTTCAAGGACAAGTAACCAAGAATCAAGGAACCTTCTTGGAAAATCATCGATTCTTACCTTAGGGGGTTCCTTATTAATTGCCTGTAGATCTCAATGCATTGTTTCAAAATCTCTTTTTTAAAACAGGACAAGTAGTTGTAATCAACTAAGCATGTATAGCAAGTTCCATGATAAAATCTGACACTGCCTTTAAACAAAGTTTTATTGCAACACAGTTAAGCGTTTACACCACCGACCACAGTTGAGCACTTACAACACTGACCATATTGCTTTCAAGTCCCAAAATACTTATTCTCTGGCCATTAAAAACAAAACAAAAAGAAAAAAAATCGTGACACTCTAATAAAACCAGTCAATTAAGATGTTTATAATAGGTATAAGAAAAACTTTAGGGTGCTTGAAAAATCCATTTTCTTTAATATATGGTTGGTTAAACTTTAGATGAAATATACAAATTTTTTAAAGCCTTGAATCTTTAGGAATGTCAGAATTATCTATCTCGTCAATGCTTTGGTGGTTTTTACCACCCTAAAGTGATTCCTCCAGTACCTACCACTTCAGAAACCAAAAAGAAAATTCTCAGTTCTTGCTATTTGCTTTAGAAAGCTCCCTTCACAGAGAAAAGCATGGGGTTGCCCTGGCCCTGCCCAGGAAATCATTCTGGTGAGAAGCTACCCTCCCTGAGGGCTCCATTTGTGCTGGGGAAGGCAGACTGGCAGGGAAGGAGCAAGCTTTCTGAGAGTACTATTTGGCTGCCGGCTCTTTTTAAAGAACTACCCTTATCTTTTGGGAATGAAGGTCAGACCACATTCGGAAATAAGAACATCACCAGGAGAATAAGCAATTTTAGGAATGACAACTTGAGAAATCAGACCTCCCCCCTGATGATTGAGGCAGGCCAGACTCATAACCCAGGCCACCATCAGTTTCTGCAGGCGGAGAGAAGATTTTCTCCCAAATAATAAGCTGCCTAAGTCACGGAGGGCTCTGGGAAATGATTGCTGCCCTCCCTGTATAGATGGGGAAAATGAAATTCAGAAGCAGCAGCTTAGGCTGACTGCAGAGGGGGTGGGTTCTGGCGAGGGCCCCGAAGAGGCCCCAGCTCTCTTGGACACGGCCTTTGTGCTGAGAAGCTCCTCAGGTAGCCTTCATCATGCCGTGAGACAGAGAAGTTTGGAACTCTAGGACCAGGTCTGGCAAAGGATGGTACATGGACCATTTCCTGCCCTCTGCCCATTTCTATAAACCCCACAAGCTAAGAATGTTCACTTGTTCAAGTGGTTAGGGGAAAAAAAAAATCAAAGGAGGAAGAATATGTCATGATACGTAAAGATGATACGAAGTCAAATTTTGGTCCATAAATTAAATTTCACTGAAACACAGCTATGTCCATTCCTTTACATATTGTCCCTTATCTCTGACTACTTTTGCACCACAATGGAAGAGCAGAATAGTGATAAAAGAACACAGAGCTGCCAAAGCTTAAATTCTTTACTATCTTGCCATGCACAGAAACATGTTCGCTAACTTCTCATGCACCCTAGAATATGTGTAATATCATAATTTAGATCAATTGTATTGAAACAGTATATATAAAATAAAATGCTCTCATCTTAAGCGGCCTGTTTAATGAGTTTCTAGAAGGAACACAGACCTGTGACAACCATCGAGACCGAAACATAGAACATTTCCTTCCCTTTCTGTGTTTTCCTCTTTTTTTGTAGTCATTCTCTTCCTGATCCTTGAACTCAGGTCATCATGAAGCTGATCTCCAGTGACAGCTTCTAAATGTTTATTTACAGAGCCCTTCAGAGCACTAGAGACTATGTTGAAAGAAGGTGAGGGTGATAGTTGTGAAAATGCGAAGTTTGGTTTATTTTTTCACTTGAGGATTCCTTAATTCACTCCAAACACCCACTGAAAACAGCCACTTAATGATTCAACATTATTAGAAACTAGAAGGCACGGTGCAAGGAACTCTCCATTTATATCACTTAATCTTTCAACACCATGGAGGAGTCTTTATTCATTTTCTATTTTATTTAACTACTAAAACACACACAAAAAATGTTTAAATGCCCCAAGAAGCCATAGAGTTTGCACTCAGAATGATTAAAAGTTAGATTTCAGCCCACACTCTACCCCTTACAAGCTGGCAAGTTCTGGATTAGTTAGTTTCTTCTGCACCTCAGTTTGCTAATCTGTAAGTGATGAGTAAAAATAAGCACCTCAGCAACTTTGAGAGGACATAGAGTCACCCCGTCCTGTTTAACTTAAAGAGGGCCCACAGCTGTGAAGGTGTAAGCTAAGATTTGAAGTCTAATCTGTCTGAACCCAGCGTGTAAGTTTGGCCATCATAACACATTTATCCAGGCTTCACTACAAATCTGCCTACAGGTATAATATCAGCTTTCTTTTTTCAGAAATGAGGATTGAAGCAAGAGCTTTCACACGGAGCTACACCCCCCGCCTTTTTCTTTTCTCTTGAGACAGGATTTTACTAAGTCACTAAGTTGCCCAGGGCCAAGCTCAAATTTGTGATCCTCTTGCCTCAGCCTCTCAAAGTGCTGGCCTTACAGGTATGAGACCAAATTTCCAGTGCAATATCAACATTGAATAGGAGAATGATGCTCAGGTTAAGTAACTAGTCCAAGTCACAAAGCTACTGACTGCTAGAGTCAGAACTGGAGCCAAGATCTTCAACAAGTAGAAGACATAAAGTAGAAACAGACTGAAACACACTGTTTTTGAAAAATCACCTTATCTTACAAATGCATGAATAAAAGTCCTGTGTTAGTGAGTTCTAAATAATACAAAGGTGTGTGTGGCCGTGGGAGGAAAGCAGCCTTAAGCCAGATGTAGTTTTGCTTTCTAAATCAGTGGCTATTCCACTATTTAATTTACTATTACTATTACTATAAACAACTAATGGTTGTAAAATAATTTGAAAAACACTGAGGGGTGCATCCACACTGGCCAGTATCAAAATCAAAATTTCTTTTCCAATTCCTTCATAAACAGCATTCTATCTGTTCAGACTGAATTAAAGTCTCCAAAGAAAATTCCATAGCGTATTTTCTCTCTTTCCCCTTATACCTAAAAGGTTGATCTGTGCCTTTTACCAACCCCTATTTGATTTTGCTACATTTCTTCACAGTGCTTTTTCTACTAACTGTATGGCAACAAAATGCTGCCCCAGGTATGGTTATTCCAGTTTTCTGGGAGCATTCCACCTGCTTCTGTAGTCCCTTCTTGAAACCTCAGTCAGGAAGCTGTATCTGTTGGAGCCCTTTATGATAAATAAGAGGACGTCTTCAAGACTCCTGTAACTGAAGAGAAATTCAATAAAGCATTTTTAGTGCTCGCAGAATTTAAGGGTGGGCCTAAGAATCAGAGTTGGAGGCAACATTTACAATTACCACAGAGAAGATCCTGGCTTCTGCCATTCTGAGTGCTGGGTGGAAACAATCAGATCATATTGCTGATGTGGACTGGGCACCTAGTGTCCAGAAAGCTGGGTACTTTCACCATTCAAGTCACCAGCATGTCTTAGTAGACCTGCATACTTCAGTATCCGAATGGCCAACCTCAGGAACATTCCCGTGTCCTATTAAAAAGAAAGTTCAGAATTCTACCTGGCTGTGATTGAACACAAAAGACAGGAAGTACTCCAGGCACGGTGAGCTACTTCGAGTAATGACCTCACAAAGGTGTTGATACCCTCATCTTGGAAACCTGTGAATATGTGACCTTCCATAGAAAAAGGGACTTAGTGCATATGATTATGTACAGGATTTTAAAATATGGAGATTTCCCATCATTATCTGGATGGATCTAATGTGATCATAGAGTCCTAATAAGAGGGAGGCACTAAGCTCAGAGCCCAAAAAATAAATGTGATGACAGAAGCCAGTTGGGTTGATGGAGGAAGGGGGTTGTGAGCCAAGCAGTGAAAAAGGTCTCTCGTAGCTGGAAAATGTAGATAAATGGGTTCTTCCTAGAATCTCCGGAGGGAACACAGGCCTGATGACACCTTAATTTTAGTCCCCTAAAGTCATGCCACTTACAGGAATTTGTTGCAACCTCAATAGAAGAAAGCAATAGACGTAGGACAGGTATCCATAATGTGATGGGAATCCAGAAAATATGACAAATGTCTACACAGTATCACTGAAAGAAAAATGGGAAAATTCTCTTGTACATGCAGTTCATAGGGTTTTATCTCTCCACCCTGTATCTCTCCCGAAGCTAGGTTAGATGAACAAAGCTCAGTAAAATTACTCGAGATTATTTAGTTTGTTCGTTTACTTTATTCATTCCATGATTTATTCGACAAATGTCCTAATCATTGAATAAATATTTACTGGAGTCGAGTGCCAAAGACTGTGAAGGATTTTGTGGTTATGAAGGAAAATTAAGACTAAGATATAAGGCTACCAGTTAAGAAGTTCATAGACACTGTGTTTAGACTTGCATTGTTCCCTGTATAGCAAATGCTAACAGGCTTCTGAAAAACATGAACCAACTGATTTAGGATGTCCAGATAATTCCAGAGGTAGAGAACAAACAATTTACATAGGTTTAAATTATACTGGCATGGATAATTTTTAAAAGTTGAGTATTCTGATAGTGGTCAACATTAATTGAATGCTTCATATGCATTAAAGGAAGTACTAAATGTTTTATATGCCTTATTTTTATTATATCATTCTCTGGTAAAATTATCCCCATTTTACAGTTAATGGCACTGAGACATAGGAAATCTAATTACACATGGGTGGTAATAAAGCTGGAACCTGAACTCCTGGCTATCTGACTCCTGGGTCTACACACTTTGTAACCCACCTGCCCTTCTGCTATGCCTTGGACTAGAGGCTAGAGATTCCACGTATAAGAAAAATCCTGGTATACGTGAAGCTTAGAAGGTAGTAGAGAACAGGTACTATGGAAACACAGATGAAAGATTTCATACTTTTGCAGTTGGATTGATTTTTAAAGGGGAGCCCTATCATTTGGATGTATAATTTTCAGCTCACTTGGTAACAGATTATCATTTTACAACACAAAGTAGGGACAACTCTCATGTCACTTCCACTAATCAAGGTGCAAAATTGATCCAACTCGGTGGTTTCAATGTTAGAACTCATAGTTCATGAGGAATAATTGTGAATCATACACCACTTCTCATTCTTTCTTCTATAAAAAAGTGAATTCTTTGATCAATGCTATTGTGTACCACTTGCAGAGTCTTGCTGAAAATGTAAGGGTCAAAGAGGGGAAATAAGCATCTCCAGGACCCTGTTCCAAGCTGAGCCTCTCTCCTTTCCAGTGCCTCATTGGCACCTGCTTTGAAAATGTGAAGCCTGGCTGGACTGCGACCATGGACACACCAGCTACCACTTGTCACTGCTAGCTCAAGTATTTCCAGCATATGCAATTCTTTGCCCATGGAACCAGGGGCTACATCTTGCACAAGTGGAGCCCAAGTGCTCTGCTCCTTGTCTGGGGAGCTGCTGTTTGTTCTTTTGCAGCAGTCCCATTGACAGATGGTGTGACTTGCTCATTCAATCAGAATCTTCACCACTCCAAGGGCCCTAGGCATGTTAGGAGACAGACTCAGTGGTGTTTTCTAATGCTGAATGGTCTGCAGCTCTGGAGCATGAAGATAAATATTCCACTTCCTTGTGCATCCACTAACTTAAGCCTTCCTGGGCCTGTTCCCTTCATGTTGACAGGGCACATTTAGAAAAGTGAAGAGAAGTGCTTTTAGGCACACAACTCCTTCATCCATCACTTTCTCTTGTACTCTGCCAGCCTGGCCCTTTTCTCTGAGACTTGTCTTCATGGTGTTTTATGTCAGCGACACACAATATCATGAATCCAATAGAGACCTTCGCAGTGCAGAGTTCAAGGCTTAACTTCATCTTGTAGGCAGCATTGTGCAAGGTTTATTTCTTTGGAGCGTGGACTGGAAGAAAACAACCATCTACGCAAAGAGGGGGCCTGATGTAAAGCCGGTGTGACTCCCTCCCAGGCAATAAGCATGATCCAGAGCAAGGATGTTACCATGTTGTGTATTTGTCCTAAGAACAATGGGAAGTCATTAGATGATCTTAGGTTGAGGGTTTTACATGATCATCTTTGCATTTTTAAATCTCCGGCTACAGAGTTGGACACTTGATTGGCAGTGAGTAGAAATAGAGAAAGAGGATCTTGACCTTGAAAGGGACACTCAGAAGGCTCTTGTGGCTGTCTGGGTTAGAAATGGAGGTCATCTGATGACGGCAGAGATGGTTATGGAGAGCAAAGGACAGAATTAAGAGCTGTGCAGGGAGAAAATGGAACAACAGAGTCTAACGAACTGCGTGTGGTGGAGGTGAAGAGGAGAAATGAGTCAAAACAAGGACCAAGCTCTGGGTCATGAGTGAAGTGGTTGGTAGTGGTATCCAAAGGGCGCCATGAAAGACAAAGTTACCATGCAAGCGTGGACTCTGCATTGAGTCAGAGACTTGCAGGACATCTTAGAGTAGAAAAGGAGAGGTGGATTGGGGAGAAGGGAGAGAAGAAGAAGTAATAATAAAAGAGAAGACACTTCTCTCTCCTAGGGAGTGTACTGGAACATAAAACTCAAACCTACTGGCACTACTATTTTCCATTAATAGGGAATAGCTAATATTGATCTCTTGGTGTGTGTCTAAAACTTGCAATAATCTTCAGTCCTTACCAAAACTACGCACATAGTTCGGCGCATGATTCCTGTAGAGCCAAACAGCCTGAGACTCAGAGGTATCAAATAGTTTAGCTGAGTTTGGAAAGCTCGTGTGGGCAAGGTGGGATTTGAATCCAAATTGTTTTTTTTTTTTTGTTTTTTTTTTTTTTGTACCGGAGATTGAATTCAGGTCCTTGCGCTTGCAAGGCCGGCCACCGAACCGCTGAGCTAAATCCCCGTCCTGAAGGCCAGCTTTTATGGCTCTGAAGAATATATCCTAACTCTTAGGAAAAATGGTGGCCCCATGAGATAAATAGGTGAAGGACTAGCATGATGTATGTAAAGAATAAAGTACGGAGGTGATGGAGAATCTGATAGGAGGCCACTGTAAGAATATTTCACTGAAAAGTGGAGGTCTGTTGGTTTTGGATGAGGCTATATGTGCTAAATATTTGGATACAAGTGCACTAATTTCAAGGAAGGAACCAATAAATAAGATGAATAACATTTAGGGTGCAGAGGGCACTTGGGAGAAGGCGTAGGGAGTGGGTCTTTAAAACAACATTCTATTTTACAGCCTTTGATGGTGCTACTTCGCCAGGGTGAAGTACTTAGGCTGACCAACCTGAGCAGCACAGGTTAGACACAGTCTCACTGCCCACCTTACCTGTGAACCTTCTGCCTCCGTCATAAAAGGTCTTCCTTTACCTTCTTCCTCCCCGCCCTCTCTTTCTTCCTTCCCACCTGTCTCCCCTCCTCCCTCCCTCTCTCCCAATCTTCCTCCCTCTTTTTTCTTTCCTTTATCCCTCCCTCCTTTCTTCATCTTCCTTTCCTTCCTTCCTTTATTATTATACTCACAGGCCAGGGGTTTAGTTCAGCGGTGCTGCCTCCTGCCTCTCAAGCACAAGAGCCTGAGTTCGATCCCCAGTACCGAAACCAATTTTTTTTTTAATTATTGCATTCACCATTCATTCAGCAACCATAAATGTAGCACCTATTAGATTCCAGGAACTGCTTAAGTCCTGATAGTATAAAATGGACAACCTCAACTTAATCGTGGGTGTCTACAATTCATAGTCTATAACTCATGCATTAGACCTTGAAACACAAACGCTGCATTTTACAAACCTTTCATCTAATGAAAACAAGAACCAGAAAGGGCCTGGCTTTGTCTAAAGGGGGTGAACTTTGAGCTACTTGTTAAGAACAAGTAAGAATTTGTCAAGTACATACAGGGGCTAGGATTTTCTACCAGAGGAAATAAATGTGCCTACAATAACAGCAGCTCCTTGGAGAATGGAAATGCCAACTTGAACAGTGGCTGATGCATGACCGGTTGTTTTGGTCCTTGTTACTACCTTTTCATTTCTTTTCCACAATCCCAAAATCTCTTTTTCCAATGCCTCCTCTTTTCTTTTCTTTCTTTTTTTTTTTTTCTTTCACCTCTTTGCTGAGTCTCTGGATGAAACACTTCGCTGTGGATCTCTGACAGTTTCTGCCTGGCTTTTCTCATCACTTTAAAAAATAGACATTTAAAAGCCTTCTGTGGAGCTCCCGCTATGTTATGGCTCCCATGCTGTGTGAATGGAGGTTATCTGCACAGAGGACGGGTGCCCAACCACCGGGGCCCGGGAGGCTGCCTTAGAGGTGTGCGGCATGCTCTGTGCCAAACGACAGCGGGTTCCCATTCCCCAGGGTAGTCACCTGCCACGCACCCGCCTATAGCAAAGGGCATGGCACTGGGCTGCTTTCTCACCCACAGGCTGAGGCCCAGGCAGGCAGTGCAGAAGCCCGTACGGTGTGGCCACGGCTAGGATGACTCCCAGCTTCCCCTGACCCACAGTGTCGCATGATCAATACTCACGTGTTCAGCCTATCCGAGGTCCCCTAAGGTAAACGGGAGCAGAGCCAGCACTAAAGTAAGTCATCCCACCCTGTGTTTCAGGTTGGCAGAAAGCCCTCCTTCCTTGCTGTTTTCTCACTGTGGCCTGGGCCTCAGCTGAGCCATAAGATCTCACCTGTGTTGGGTCCAAGTCACCAGTCTGTGCTCTGTTTCTGGTGCGGGGCCTTCCATGCACCTAGGACATTACCGCATTGGTGCTGTAACTTATACTTGCAATCCCCCGGCTTAGAGCCTACTGCTCTCCCTAAATTTCGTTCTCATAGCCGTGGGCTAATTGCACAAAACCTGACTGAACTCAGATTGCCGGAGCCTGAGAGGAAGATGCTGAACTCTGAATATTTTCTGTCCCTCCATTCCCTGCTGCGGAGCTCCGCATGTAAGTCAGGAAACCAGCTGTCAGAGAGTGGACTTCACTGTAAAGACTATGAATAAGATTGCTGTGAACAAGTTTGTGCACGTCTCTGCCTATCGCTGCACAGAGCGCTTGACAAGAATTGGCTCACGGAGCTTCACACCAGTGCCATGAGGAAGGCAGTCCATGGAGCTAGGATGCCCACTCAGGGAACCTTCTTCCAAGGCTCACCTTGTTAGCTCTCCTTCCTGCGTCCCCTGGGCCCCACAGCCTTGCCAGGCTAGAGCTTCTCCAAACAGACCAACTTCCTGGCAGTTTGTTCCTTCCGAGTCTTCCTGTCTGATACCTCTATGGCTCTTGTGGACGAGTCTTTCTTTTAAATTGATAAATAGAAATGATCAATATTTGCTGTTTTCAACATGATGCTTTGCTGCATGAATGCATTGTGGAATAGTGAAGCCAAGTTAATTAGCTTGTGCATGACCTCACATACTTATGTTAGGATGCTTGGAAAAAATCCATCTTAGCATCTGCTCCTGGATTCTACAGGTAAGTGAGAGTAATCAGTATTTGTCACTCTGATTTACCACTCTTAACGGTGTCCTCCAAGATCATTCATGTTGCTGCAAATAAAGGACTTTGCTTCTTTCTTAAGGCAGATAGTATTCCATTGTGTATGTAAACTGAATTTTCTTTACCCGTTCATCTGTTGATGGCCCTTTAGGTGGTCTCTGTATCTTGGCTATTGTGAACAATGCTGCAGGGAAATGTGAGTGCAGATGTGTCTTTTACACACTGATTTTGTTTCCTGTGGAGATTTACCCAGTAGTGAGATCTCTGGGCTGGATGTTGCTTCTGTTTTCCATTTTAAGGCCCTCCTTACCATTTTACATAATGCCTATGCTAGTTTATATTCCCACCAACTGGGCGTAGGGGTTCTCTTTACTCCATAATTCACCAACTCTTGTTTTCTTTTGCCTTTTTTCTATAATGACCATCCTGTTATTCCTAATAGGAATAAGATATCCGAGTGTGGTTTGAATTTTTACTTCTCTGATGACTGGGGAAAGTGACCATGTTGATGTACTTGTTGGACATTGAAGACTTTCTTTTGAGAAGTATCTATTCAGTTCCTTCCTTCATGTGGGAGAAGAGGTCCTAGCCATTAAGCTCGGATTCTTGAACTATGCTGCCCATATTTAAATACCTGCTGCATCACATAGTCCGTGTGAACTTGTTCAAGTCACTGATCTTCTCTGTGACTCTATTTTCTCATCTGTGAAATGGAGATAATGACATCAACCTCGTAGGTTCTTGTGAAGATTAAATTAATTGACTCATGTAAAGCAATTTGCACACAGTAAGTTAAATAAGTATTTGCCATGATAGTGATGATAATGAGATTGCAGTGCAGTGCCTGCTTTTTAAAGATCTTTTAGCTTAATAAGGGAAACAATACATCACATACAACAACCAAAACCATAAATAATTAAATACTAATCTGGTGATAATCAGAAGTTCATTGAGGTCTGAATAGCTATTAGGGACCATTGGAATAGACACTTAGGGAGTATGGCTTTCAGGATGAGTGGGCTGGAGACAGAGGGGAGAGTAGAGTCTTAGTCTTCTTGACATAAGGCCTACTACCTTCAGCAGAACACTGGCAGCTCTTGTTACAGTAATTCTTATGCACTGTCCAGATTTCCATCCAAATAAACAGGAGCCCAGGATTCTAAAATAATCTTGGCAGTTTGCATTAGTCATGGGCAGGGTATGATTCACCCTTGGGAAGCTGAGTATGGATGGGAATGTGACTCAGGAACTCATAGCCAAAGGTGGAGTTGGCATGGAGCAAGTCAGTCAAATCAGGTTTCCATCAGAAGCTGAGTTGGAAGGCAGAATAAAGGCATACCCAAAAGATTGGAAACAGGTTAGGTACAAGAATAAGGACACTAGAATAAACAGTAGGAAACAGAGCGGTGATGTGGAGAGCAGCTTTGCAGGTCTTCTGCTGATAAATTAAGGCAAATAAGTTCTAATTAAGACATCAGATACATTAATTTACCATGAGCATTAGATCCTACATCAGTAGGGCCATAAAGCAAAGGGTTTCTAATACTAGAGAACGGACAGCCATCTGTGCCTGGCGGTTTGAATGTGCGAATTAGTTCCAAGGAGAAGCCACAGTGGGTGACCCATGAAGGCCAGTGTCAGTCTCAGCTCAGGGGAACTCAGTGATCTTTGACTGTATGGAAGAAATTTTATGAGGTTTAATGGTGAATTTGTCTTTCTTTCAAAATATATTTATTGAGTTCCTACTGTATTTGAAGTACTGTATGTTTGGAAGCATGGTAGAGACAGAGGTGACTGGGCCATGCATCTTTCAGTTGGGAAGTTAACAGTCTCAAAGATAAGATAAATCCTATTCACAAATAACTAGTACAATGTAGAAAGCAGTGCCAGATACAAAAGAATCAAAGAGCCTTGGGAAGGCAGGAGAGGAAGTGACTACTGGAGGTTCTCAGCCCAATCACTGGCTTTGGAATCATCCACTCCAACTTCAAATTTCTGCTCTACTGCTTGGTAGATGTTATAATCTTGAGTAGATTCGTATACCCTATTGGATCCTAATCTGCAAAATATTGATCAAAGAAGTCCCTCCTGGGCTGGGGATTTAGCTCAGTGGAACTGCGCCTGCCTGGCAAGTGCAAAGTTCTAAGTTTGATCCCTGGTACCACCCAAAAACAAAAGTACCTAGCTTAAAGAGTTAATGTGAAAATTAGCTGAAATGGTGCATGAAAAGTATGTGTTACCTAATAAACGGTAGTTGCTGTAATTCCAAAGGACTGTATCATCAGGGTCAAAGGCATTATAAGTGCAACAAATACCTGATATCAGATGTCTGGGGGAAGCTAAAAGTGGAAGAAAAAGACACAGCAGCTCAGAGAAGGAATAATTAAAGTGAAAAGGAGAGAACTGTTAACAGTTGACTTCCTTGCACTTTCTTAGGACTTACCTACTGAGCATGTGTCTGTAACTCACAAAAAGCTAGGGGACACCAGCTTCTCCTTTCCTCTGTAGTCCCTCCCTATGGTAGTGGCAGCACAAAGATGCCCCTTAACTGGACTGGATCCTGTTGGTGCAAGTGGAAATTGGTGCGGTGACTGAAATACGAGTCTGCTGTCTATTAAAATTTAAATGGGTAGGAAGGAGTACATGCCCCTCGAGCCAAAATTACACCTCTCCATGTATCCCCTGGAGAATGATCTATAATTACACGAATATTAGGAAGTGTGGACAACATGAAGACACTGGACACAGCCCAAATGTTCAATGACCAGGACTGCAGTTCACAAACTGTGGTGGATCGACTTTCTATGATACTGTGAAACAGTGAAAAAGAAAGTAGTAGAACTCTGTGTCCCTGCATGGTGAGACCTCCAGTATACATATATTTAAAGATACAAGCTAGAAAATATGTATAGCATACTATCTATATAAAAATGCATATGTATTTTATAATTACAAGTCAAACTTCTAAAAGGATACCCTGATACCAGTAATTACCTCAAGGTTGGAGTGCTGTGGGGGAGGGCTCACAGAAACTTGAGCCTTGGAAGTACTGGGAAGTACCTTGACTGTGGGCTCGAATCTTATTGAGTAATTGCAAACAAATGCAAAATATGTTTGCATAATAAGGAGACCTCTACTCAGCCAGTCTCTTTAATCCTAGGCACTTTTCAAAATGGTGCCCTCCTTTAACAAATGCAATAGAGAAGAGGCATGACTTAGTTTATTTTTATGTACTAATCCTTTATAAAGCTCCTAAGAAGAAAAAGTATGTTGCTTTTAAAAAAAATTTTGCAAGCAGTTGCAGAATTAAATTTGGTTCCTAAGTTTCATGGGGAATGATTTAATGTTCTCCCACACATTGCTGGCACTCACATATGTCCCAAATAAAAATGAGCTGCACGGAAATATAAATAACATTTATACAAGATGGACAGGCCTGCTTAGCTTGTTTTCCAAAGTGGGCTTGAAAATGCTCATTTACAATTTATATTGAGGCAAGAAGATCATCATCTCAACAGTATCAGGAAAAAAACAATAATCCTCGAGGTGGATGCTTTCGAGTGTGCAGGGTACAGATAGGTTAACCAGAGGTTCACAGGAAGACTGAAGCTGTCAGACAGACATTTGCTCACTTTCAAATGTCTAAGCGACTGATGGATTTTTTAATTCATGTGTTGTCTTTTGGAATGGGTAGAGATCACATCGCACCAAAATTAAAATAGTAATAAAGGCACATACTTGATATGTTTTCAAACAATGCCTTCCTATTCCTGTAAACCTGAGCCGCATAGCAACCCTGCTAGGTATTTAGCACAGATATTATTTGTGCCATTTTATTATGTCATTTTGTGACATCGCGTTTCAGAGAACTTTAATAGGCTTGTCCAGGAGAGTACAGACAATATCCTATCCACACTTGCCCCCTTGGCACTTATCGCTAGCATACATTACATTGTGTGCTTATCTTTTTTCTTCTGGTCTGAGTCCCTTACTGGAATGAAAATTTTATGAGAACAGAGGCTTTTCATTCTCTTCATGACTAGAATACTACTGAGCACATAGAGAGTATTCTACAGCTGTTGGGAGAGTGAATGAAAGAGCGAGTGACTAAATGGACAAGCTCTCAGCCTGAGTTAGCAACTAAAACCATATAAGATGGTGACTGACTGGAAAGATGTAGAATAATCTCTAAATCAAGAGTGCAATTGAGGGGGGAGGGATTTAGCTCAGTGGCACTGTGCCTGCCTCACAAGCACAAGGTCCTGAGTTTGATCCGAGGTACAAAAAAAGAATGAAATCATGGACTTTCTCTGGGACAAGCAGAGAATGTATGAAAGAAGAAAAAGACTAAAAGATCACACAGAGAGTCAGGCACTAAGTACTTGTCAGTGAGACACTGGGAAGGAGGTACCTCAAGGGTAGAAGCACTGAGCCAGAAAGGGTCTCAAAGAAGATGACATCTCAGCCGACAGGTAGTGGAAGCTTGAGTGGTAGTTTTTCTAGCAGAGTGAATGGGGGAGACCGAGGGAGCTATGGACACACAAGCTGAGAAGACAGCGAGGCTGTGAAGTGTACGTGCAAACTGAAAGTCATCCAGTCTCCATCCAGAGATGGAGAACAGAGGGAGAGGCCATGGTACCTAAGACTGAAGATGTAAGCAAGAGGCAGATGGTGAAGGGGCTTCACTGTCGTGTGCAGAGATCTGGACTTTATCCTAAGAGCTACGAGAAACTGCTGAAGCAATGGTGCGTGGGCAGGGTGGAGAGCAAGCCTCAGGCGGAAAGTTTCCTAAGCCATGCACAAGCGGGTTCTACGAAGATGAGGAGGTGTTTGGCAGGTAAACGGTGTGAGCAACACTGCAGAGGACCCAACAGCTGCGAAGACCTGGGGACGTGAAGAAGGAGAGCAAGGAATCCTGCCACATCGGCATGGCTGAGCGCTTCGTAAATACCGAGTGGCTAGAAAAGCCAGGCTATCAGACTCTTGTACAGGAAATATGTTCCAAGAAACCCAGCGGAAGTCAGATAATACCAAACTCTCTGTATTATAGATTTTCCCCGTGATATACGCATAGCTGTCACCGACGTTCACATTTTCACTTACACGAAGCACTGTGCAGCTTCTCTTTGGCCCATCCAAGTTACCAGCCTCACTACTTTGCCCTTTAGGGCCATTATTAAATAAAATAAGGGTTATTCGTACACAAGCACTGTGACATCACCGCGGGCATCCTGACGACCAAGATAACTCAGTGACTAACGGGGAGGTCACGTATACAGTGTGGCTCTGCTGGATGAAGAGGTGATTCACATCCCAGGTGGGAAGGAGTAGGATGCTGTGAGATTTCATCGTGATTCTCAGCATGGCATGCACTTAAAATTTATGAATTTCTTACGTATGGAATTTTCTATTTTCAGATCGTAGTCATGACAGGTAACTGAAACTATGGGAGGTGAAACCATATATGAGGGCAAAGAAGTATCATTATATTTCATAGGCAAAAAAAGATACAGGTGTCTCCAGTATCATCCACACCTTCCTCTGGGATCTTTGTGTCTTTTTATGCTATGTTAGACATTGAGCAATGGTGTGCTCTATACTAGACAGGTGTGACAGAATTCTGTATCCATAGGAAGGTATGGGAAAGTGAGGAAGAAGGGCCTGGATCTGAATCCCAGGTCTATCACTTACTGAGGCCTGGGGCCAACACACTCTGCTTCTGTCCCTGAGTTTCTCCATCCCTAAACTCTCACCAATGAAAACGTTGCTTTATTGTGAGGACCAGCTTTAAAAAATGCATGAAAATTATCTCTGCGGAAAAGAAGATAGCTTTGTTCATGGCAGGAAGTCGTATAACGGAGACGAAGATAAGGGTGAAGTCGCGTTGGGGAGGCGGAAAGGGTAAGATAGGGCAACACCGCAAAAACGAAGACAAACATAAGAAGGCACAGTGAGGATCGGATGCTGTCTCCAACAAGAGACGGGAGAGTCCAAATGGAACCAATGCCAAGTGAAGGATCTGTACTGTATGCCATGGATCATTGCTATATTATCCATGGATACAAGTGACTGAGGAGCTCTGTGATAGCTCCTAATGATTGTTCTCCACAAGAGGTTGTTTTACAAAATGAGCCCAAGACGCTACTCATGTTGAATACCTGAATCCACTTTAAAGGTGTACTGCTCGAGTCTGGATGTCTCTTAAAGTGCACTCACTGTTAAAGATGGTGAGAAGCCCAGTTACCCATTCACTTCCTCAATAAATACTTGTCAGGTCTGTCTGGGATCAACCCTCTGTAAGATACTGGGGCATACAGGGAGTTCCTGCAACTCACGGAGCTTCGTTCTAGTAGAAAGCCTCAAAGTGCACCCAGAAACGTCATTTTCTTAATAAATCACACCAAGCTTCAGTCACTGACCTTTGGGCCCTGGGCTTACATTCCATATATTCATGAGCTCTCTGGCCATGAACTCAGAAACTCCTTTTTCCAATCCTCTTTCAGGGATTTTTCCCCCAAAAAAGCAAAACAAAACAACAACAAATGGTTTCTGCCTCAGAAGCTCTTGTCCATCACAGGAGGTCATGAACACGGAGATTCCAGTACACCAAACTACCTTTCTATAAACTCTAGGCAAAAACATGCTCTACCTCTTAATCCTTCTAATCAATATTTTGTCATCATTATTTTTAAGAGCTCAAGATTTGGGACTTTCTCACAAAACTCTGGCCACCTGATGAAGCTGACAGGCCAACTTGCAGGTCCAGTATCTCTGCCTTCATTTACAATCATTCCAACAATCCCATTTCCCTCCCACGGATAGGAACCGGTGACGCACAAGTATCGCGCACACTGATGTGTTCACCTGTTTTACGGTGGACAGAACTTCTTCATAAAGGTTCAGCAGGGTTTTTTTGTTGTTTTTTGTTGTTGTTGTTTTGTTTTTTTTGTTTTTCTTTTTATTGAGTTTATTGGTACATTTAGGGATACAGTACAGTTACATTCATTGTTGGGATCATGTACCTTTACATGGCAAGTCTTGATTCTCATTTTTTTCCCCTTACCTCTGCTCTCCCTTCACCCCCTCCTCCCCTCCCCATCTACAAACACTTTATTTTCATCTGTTCATTCTCTCACATTTTTTTCTTTTCCCTTTTTGTTCTTCCCCTACGTATCACACCTTTCCTACACCTTTAGCTCCTTTCCTCTGTTGTTGTTTTTTTTGTTGTTGTTGTTGTTGTTTTTTTGCCAACACCCAGGGCTGAAGTGAAGGTGAGAGAGAAGTTTTGGTCTTTGGTGGCACAAACATGAGAAGCTACTGATTTAAAAGGAATTCAGGCCCAAACAGAAGCCAACATGTGACAGAATGGAGAAGTCTGTGTTAAATTGGGGGTTTTCTAATTCCAATCTCTCTTTTAACCTTTTGGCAGAATCCTTATGTAAGAACTGATCTTCATTTCTTATGCCTCTGATGTTTTCTTCTTTAAAAAAAAAAGAAAAGAAAATGGTACTGTCATTGTGGAAAGTGATGTCAGAAGACAATATTTTTTTTTCTTTTTCTGCTGACACAAAGACTGTTGGTAATCTGGGCTGGCCAGGAATAAGGCTGAGTTAAAGGAGATGATTCCTAGGGTGCAAGTTGAAAGTGGTGTCTAAAATCTCAGAAACTGAGAAGAGTGACTATTTTAATGAAATATGTCTTAAAATCTAAATTAGTACACAAAAGTCCATGCTGAATAAAATATACAAAATTTTAATAAGGTCAGGTTCAGTGTTACAGATTTTCCTTTAGCCTTACACTTCAAAATACCCTCACCGTGGCACTGTTAAGTTCTTTTACTTGAAACTCAGCTATTTTGTTTACAGTGTGCTTTTGCATTCAGTTTTGTTTTTCAAAATCTTGCATCAGAATATTATTTATCTTAGTTACTAGGTTTTGGGGTGCCCCTTATATTTTGCTTCACCTGCTTTGTACCCATTACTTTGGTCTCCAACATCTGTGGGTTCTTTACATAAATTTCACTTTGGGGCCATTTCTCTGGTTTTGGGAATTTTCCTTACTTGCCTTCCTCTCCTAGTTGTATTAATGGCTGTTTGGGTAGTTCTCTCTGAGTAGAAAGGCCTATCTGCTACAGTGTAGTTAGAACTACATTGCATATGACATTTCTATTTGGGATGGGAATTTAGCTCAGTGGTGCCACTCCTACTTTGCAAGTACAAGGTCCTGAGTTCAATCCCTGGTACTGGAAAAAAATTTCAGGTTGGATAGTCAGTAATAGTTGTCACTTCCCAAAAAGGGCACCAGGGACAGGGGAGGAGCAAATAGGCCAAAACTTCTAATGATCAGCTTCTTGCCCACAGTTTCCTAAACACCTCGAGATGAGAGGTAATGAAAGAAGCAGGGCTGTTGGCCAAGAGATGGTCTTGCTTTCTTTCTTTCCAAGTGCTAGGGACTGGACCCAAAGGCTTCACACTGTACTATATCCCTGAGTCTTTTATTTTATTTTATTTTTTAAATCTTGAGTGCAGGTCTCACTAAGTTACTCAATTGCCCAGATGGGGCTCGAACTTGCCATCCTTCTGCCTGGGCTTCCCAGAGTGCCCCACACCAGGAGAGGTGGCCTTTTCTTTTGTAGCACAAACTCATGGTGTGTGACCTGAAATGCAAAAAAAATTTTGCTTGACCTAGTGCTTTCTTAATGATTGGAACTTAATAATTTTGTCTTGATGTGTGTGTGTGTGTGTGTGTGTGTGTGTGTGTGTGTGTGTGTGGAGAGAAAGGGGGGAGAGGAGGGGGAGAGGGAGGGAGAGGGAGAGAGAGAGCCAACAATGCCCTCAATTTTTTCCCTTTTTTATTGTGGTATCTCCCAGGTGACTGCAAGTCCCTTCTTTTGTGCAAGGTCTCCTTCTAGTGAAAATTATAGAATGAGTTCATGGATCCACATATCTAGCTTTTGTAGACTGATTTGTGACAGAACAACTTTTTCTGATTACATAGTACTGCTAGTTTGTGTGCCAAGCAGCAGCTATCTCTTTTAAGGCAATGTCCCTTTTCACCTAGGTCTCACACTGTAATGCTGAAGAGACAGCTTTACCAATAATAGCAGAATCAGGAATTCTGAAAATCATCCTTGTCTTCTGTGACAAAGCAACTGAGCAAGAGGCGATGCAGAGGAGATGAATCCTCTGAGAAGGCTTGGGAGGAACTCAGCCCTTCTGCTGTCTGCCAGAGAGGGGTGGTGCCACCTTTTGAGTCTCTCTTTGGCATAGGGAAAACTCTGGTAGTATTTGAGTGGACTCTATGCCAATCAAAAATGGCGGTGAGGAAGAAACCAGGAAGGCAGTTGGAGGCACAGGAGATGGTGAGAAACAGGACAAGGGAAGGTGTCCAGGTATGCAGGCAGCCATCATATGAGCAGTCCCGCCACAGACAAGATCTAAGGAAGGGACAGAGCAAAATACTAGAGGGACCCAGCCACTGGTGCGTCGGGTGGGTCATGACTGAGATAGCTTAACCCAAAGGAAACGCTGGGCCTGATACCAAGGCCTCTTAGACAAAGGGAAGGTCAGAACTGAGTTACTAGAACTGGACTCTGTTGGTGAACTCAGAGCTGGGGCAAGTTACACAAAGCCGGAAATGGGAGTATCGAATGGATCGAGTCTGCAGTATTACATTTCTCTTCATGGGACCAACACTGGCCCCAGAGGAAGAGACACAGTTGTCCCTGTAGCTGCCATGTGAAACAATTTTTTAAAAAGCAATGGCAGGGTAGGACAGGCTTATATTTATCAGGTGCTTTCCTAAGTACCAGCAATTGTTCTAAAAGTTACCTGGCATTCGGCCCTAATGACACTATCATGAGTTCAGTATTCTTAGCCTTCTCATTTACAGCTGGGCCATACTGAGGCTCAGTGGATGCATGAGCGTTTTTCTCAATATCATAGTGATAGAACTGGAATTTGAACACAGGTATTGGGGCTTCATTACGGTTACTTTCCTCAGCACTATGCTATGCTGTTTTGCTGTTTTTATTTTGTTTTGTTTTCACATTAAGTTTATCAAGTACAATTTTAATACACATATTGATCATACTTACTGTACAGGATTTGGATCTGTATATGATATACTTTGATTCACATGTTTCTCACTCCCCCTCCCTTCCCTTCTACCTCTCTTCCCTTTCTTATTTGCAACAACTTCGTTTCCATTTCTTCTTTCTTTTCTCGTTTTTGTTTTCTTTTCCATTTTTTCCTTTCCCTCTCGCCCCTCCTTTATGCCCCTTTCCGTTTAAACATTTTCTACCTATTTCACAATACCTTTTATACATTTTGGTCCTTATTTACACTTTCAGTTTCACACACTAGAGAAGCAATGCAATATTTACACACGTGCGTCTGCTTTCTCTCACTTAAGAGTGTGGTCTCTAGGTGCATCCATTTAGCTATAAATGTTTTAAATGTATCCTTCTTTATGGCTGTACAGTACTCCATTGCACAAAAAGGACATCCCCTTTATGCATTCATCGGTTGATGGGCATTTGGATTGTTTCCAACATTTAGCCATTTCAAACTGTGCTGCTATAAACATGGGTTGTGTCTATATCATTGTGATATGATGGTTTTACTTCTTTGAGGAAGACACTGAGAAGGTAGATAGCTGGGTCAAATGGAACCTCCTAGTTTTTTGAGGAATCTCCACACTGATTTCCACCATTGCACCAGTCTCAAAAACATACACATAGGACTTATAAAAGGATTATCCTGCCCACAACTTTGCCCATGGGTCTCCCACCTGCTTGTGGAGCAGGAACCCTTGGGAAGTTCCCCCAAAATCTGAAAGACTACGATGCTGTTGATACAAACAGGTCATCAAGTCACCCTAATGGGAGCTCAAGTGGTCCAAAAAGAACAGAAATCAGTGCATACTCTTAAACACGAACTTGGTGGCATATCTAGGAATAAGCCCTTTCTCCCAACATCTAAGGAGTAAGGAGTAAGGGTGCCTGCAGTAAGCTGGTGAACATAGGAGAGGAGTTGCACCCAAGGGACCCCCTGAAGGTGTTCTGGCTTGGTCTTTCTAGAACATTTTAGAATTCAGCTATTCCTACGCTGTCCTTCATACTGAGGCGGGCAGGTTTTTTTTCTGAGCTCTGAGTTTTTCTATTCTCTGCCAATTCTCTGCTTTGTTGATGCCATCCAGGACCCATGCCACCCTGCTGCTCTGGCTGTGAGACTTGTCTTTTCCTCGAGACTGCCCTATAGCAGGTGTCCTGATTGCCATCAGAATCTTTTAGTCTAATGTACACATTTCTTCTAAAAACAGCGTAACTGAAATTGTTAGGAAACAACGTTTGGTGGCTGATTACCACGCATTGTGAGCCTGGAAAGCTAGTTAATTAATGTTCATTTTACACTAAAACACTTGAAATTACTCACTTGAAATGTAAGTACATATTTAACTTTGGTATTTTCATCTTCCTTTAGGAGGAGGAAGTAGGAGGGCCATTTTCTTGGGTTTTGGTTAACAAATTCACCTCTCATGTGGATCTCATTCTCCTCTAAAACCTCTGTGATGCTAGCTATCTGAAGAAAGCATTTAGCCACTAATTACTTACTGCATGGCAGTATCTTTTCCATTGTTGTCTTGTGCTGTCATTGAACTCATTAATTGCTATTTAACTTTTCATGGGCTTGTCTTGTCTCCCCAAATGGATTATTAACTCCATAGGATGGGAATTTTACATCACTGATTTTTCTCCAAGGCCCTCAGGGCAGTGACTTGCATATTTGGATAGCAATGTATATTCAGAACACTGGTCTTTTTTTCTTGAACACTGGCCAGAAAGAAAAGGGGGAAAAGCAAGTGTGTTTGTGTGTGTGTGTGTGTGTGTGTGTGTGTGTG